>NC_142656.1:39440000-39748125 GCF_055504915.1 Nelumbo nucifera | reverse complement strand
CAACAGTTAACAATGTCAGTTTTCCCATCCGTTTGTGGATGATAAGCAGAATAACACAGCAAATCAACACCTTGTAACTTAAAAAGCTCATTCTAGAAATCAGAGAGGAAAACTGGATCACGGTCAGATACAATAGAGTCAGGAAGTCCATAAAGCTTGAATACTTCATTGAGGTAGACTTGAGCTACCTGCAAGGTAGTATAAGGATGCCGAAGGGCCATAAAATGTGTTGTTTTACTAAGGCGATCTACTACAACAAATATAACATCCTTCCCAAAAGAAGAAGGCAATCCTTCAATGAAATCCATTGAAATAGAGGACCAGACAGTCGCAGGTATGGGAAGTGGCTGCAAGAAACCAGGATAAGCTGAATCATCATATTTGCAGGTTTGACAAGTTTGGCAAGCTCTTATGTACTATTGCACATCTCTATTCATTCCTTTCCAATAGAAAAGTGATTTAAGCTTTTTCAATGTAGCATCTCTCCCTAAATGTCCCCCAAGTGGTGAGTCATGCATCCACTGCAAAAGGAGTTGTTTAAGTGTAGGAAAGTTTCCAACAACTAGCTTGCCATTTCTGCGTAGCTGCCCATTACACCAAGTATAACCAGGGTGGCTATTCGGCTGTTGCTGAATATCATCAATCAGCTTTTGGAGTACTGGATCATTAGCCCAAGCCTGCTGTAATTTGGAATAAAAATCAGTATCAATGGTATCCAAAGCCATCAGAAGAAGTTCATAATTGGGCAGTCGAGAAAGAGCATCCACAGCTTCGTCTTCTTGGCCCTTTTTATATTGTATCTCAAGGTCATACCCCATTAGTTTAGCCATAATATCCTGCTAGGCAGGAGTAGAAATTTTCTGCTCCAAAAGATATTTAATACTCTTTTGATATGTTTTAATAATGAAATGTCGATTGAGTAGATAAGTGCTCCATTTTTGGATTGCAAACAAGACAGCCATAAGCTCTCTTTCATACACAGATTTCCTTTGATGCAAAGAACTTAGTGTGCGACTAATGTAAGCAATAAGGTGGTGATCTTGCACCAGAACAGCACCAATTCCCACCCCTGATGCATCCGTCTCAATGACAAAAGGTTTATTGAAGTCTGGGAGGGCTAATATAGGAGCAGAACATAGGGCCTCTTTCAGTTTATCAAAGGCCTGTTGTGCTTCAGCAGTCCATACAAAATGATATCTTTTTAGTAAATCAGTGAGGAGCTTAGCTATAAGACCATAGTGCTACACAAAACGCCTGTAGTATCCTAATAAACCCAAGAACCCTCTTAACTGTTTAAGTGTTGTGGGAGATGGCCAATTACACACAATAGCTACTTTGCTAGGATCTGTAGAAACACCTTTGGCAGAAAAGAAGTGATTGAGATACTCCACTTGTGAAGCAACAAATGAACACTTGCTTTTTGTTGATATAAAGAGAATTAGTGTGAAGTCTCTGGAAGACTAACTCCAAGTGCTAAAGATGAGCTTGCAAACTTCGGCTATAAACAAGGATATCATCAAAGAAAACTAATACAAACTTCTTGAGATAAGGTTTGAAAATGTGATTCATCAAATTTTGAAATGAAGAGGGAGCATTAGTGAGCCCAAATGGCATCACTAAGAATTCATAATGGCCATGATGAGTCTTAAAAGCTATTTTATATACATCGTTCTTGTGCATACGCAATTGGTGGTAACTAGATCTGAGGTCCAACTTCGTAAAGATACTTGCACCTCCCAACTCATCTAACAAATCATCCAAAAGAAGAATTGGAAATTTATCTTTAACAGTTTTGTTATTAAGCTCCCTGTAATTTATACAAAGCCTCCACGTACCATCTTTTTTCCCTACCAATACAACTGGTGATGCATATGGACTGACACTTACCTGTATAATTCCCTTATCAAGCATTTCATTCACTAGCTTCTCTATAATAGTTTTCTGCAATGAAGGTATCTATATGGCCTTTTATTAACAGGTAAAGCCCCAGGTTCCATAGGTATTTGATGATCAAACCCTTCCCTATAAGGAGGTAATTCCACAAATTCATCAAACAAAGAAGCATACTTGTTCAACAGTTGTTCGACTACTTCAGGTAATGCAGAAATGTTCAGTAGAAATAGAAAACAGAGAAGAGGTTACCATATCAGAATTGTCTCCTGGTGGACATAATTGGAGTAGTGCTAATTGGCCTCCTTGTAACAATGACTTAGACAATTGTTTACCATCAGCATGCTTCAGTTTGTTGGCAGTTGCACCTCTAACCACATGTTTCTTGTCCTCTACTTTAAATTCCATCTTCAGTTGTTGAAAATCCCAGACTATAGGCCCCAATGTGGACAGCCACTGAATTCCCAATACCACATCACAAAATCCTATAGGCAATACAATACAATCTATAGTGAAGGTAGTACTCTAAATCTACCATGAGAATTTCTTGCAAATGGCTGTAACAAAGACCTTATTTCCATCAGCTATAGATATTGCCATAGGTTTGATTGCTTCCACCTTACATCATAGTTTCTTCACAACTTGTTCATCTACAAAGTTGTGAGTACTCCCATTGTCACAGGTATGGCTATGGAAGAAAGCCACACGAGTAACCTGCTGAGATCAAGGAAGATAATAGAGAAATATAGAGAGAGTAATGAAAGAATTGTGATCGTGTATATCCCCTTCTGTCTGTGCACAGTCCTTTTCTATACACTCCTATACATCATTAACAGACTAACCGCTCCTATACATCATTAATAGACTAACCGCTTGTAACTACCAAGAACAAGTATTGACAAAATAATAGAAATAAAAATGTAACAGAATTAACAAACTCCCACTAACTCCCTAACACTAACAACTCAGCAAGCTCGGTAACTGCACTGCATCAGCTTCTCTTGGGGGAAGTAGAGAGAAAGAAAAGAAGAGGAAAAATAAGAAAAAAACAATCAAACCTAGGTTGTCGCCCCTCTCTTCTTCCCCTCCAATTCTTTCTTGAGTTTTCACCATAACCATGCGTGGCTAAATTCTGATACTTGGTCGAAGGAAACAGAAGCCTCAGAATCAACAAAACTGTGAGATCTAATTTGATTTTTATTGTTTGATTTATACTTTGAATATTGAATTGACGGGTTGTCGAAGCCCTCAAAATTAATTCTAGTCCCACCTTACTATAAACTTGTAGTAACAGTGGTACCAGGTCGAATCCCACAGGGAGCTAGTAATTTCTCAGCCGAATGCGCAATTTAAAGAGTGGGACATTCGAATGATTAAATTTCTAAAATAACAATTAAAGAAAAATAGCAAATAACAATCAAGGAAAATTCAGTCTTACCGAATTCTGATCCAAGGGTTCAGATTGAGTCAATTGGTCATCGATCCTAGGTAAACTTCAGCAATCTTGCAATTCAAATATCTAACCATAGGATTTATTAGGATAGCCATAATAAACCTCGTGTTTTTTTTAACTTAGTTGACCAAACCCAACATTCGATCAACACTTATCATTAACCGACTGGGTACGATAGCGTTCCATATCAATTAATGATAGCAATAAACTTTGTGAAAACAGTTAAACCAAAATAACAATAATTGAGATAGCTGCAATTATCGAATCTTGTTCCGTTGATTCCCCTTAGGTTAAAACATACCCATACAATGGTCAAAGGTTGTCACGAACAATTGACCCATGTAGGATAATAACCTAATTGCTACTTGTACCACTATTCGTGACAATTACTGATCATCGAATCATGAATAGCAGTAGAAAGAGTAATACTAATTAATTTGTCAAACTAATCAATATTAACTTCCATAAAAACAATATGCACAAGAATCAATGAATACTTGAATTAAAAGCAAGAACTAAAATTAAACACATAACCTCACGATGACACAATTGAATCAGAAATCCCCCTTGAATCAGAAAAGAAAAGCTCAGCCACTCATGGTCGCCATCACCTTCTTGCTTTGCTTCCCAAATGGATAGACTAATCTTCTGAATTGATTGCTTGATTTCTTCTGAATTGATTGAGTGCTGGAAGCTAGTCCCCCCCCCCCCCCCTTTATATATCTGAGGGAGAGTGCTGTTTTCCAAGAGATTAGCCTCAATTAAGAAAATCCTGATCTGTTTTGAACTAATCCTATCATATCTCTTATCTAGTGATCTAATCTCAATCATCTTATCTTTCTAGGATTAAATTCAAAACTTAAATCTGATAAGACTCTCTTTCTGGAGATTACATTCAAAATTGGGACTTTTGGCTCTTGAATTCGAGTTGGGTTGCTTTAATAATTTGGGCTGCTACAAGGTTCTTCTGCGAATTGGGCTTCAGCTGTGAAATGGGCTTTGCTGCGAACTTTCTCCGACTTTGGGCCCGATTTCGTCTTCGATGAGGACCGAATCTGTCAAAACCCAAAACATAAAAGTTGTGGTATTATCCCTCATCTTTCCAGTGAATCTTGAATTATCCAAATCGGAGTCCGGAATAGAGAGTTATGCCCAGATTACTAAATGGTGCCGAAACTGTGCAAAATCATCCGATTAGCCTTGTTTTTTTCCAATCGTCTTCTTGCTTGCCCTGAATCGAAATACAAGAGTAATGAGTTTAATTAAGTGCTAAAATAATGAAAAAGAGTGAATATTTGGGGATAAAAATAGGGTACTTTTTAGTCTCATCATGAATGTTCTTCTATGTTCATGTTTATGATTGTTTCGTCTGATTGCTAGGAGGCCTACTAGTTTATTATTCGTTGCAATCTATTGCTAGGTTAGATATCAGATCCGTAATTGTTTGATCTCTCTAATCTGCAAAGCAACTAGGGTTTAATGATTTGTTGCGTCAGAAATTGTTAGATCTTAGGAAGAACACTTGACTGAATTAAATGCAATCGCTTGTGCTTGTGTTGTTTAGCTTCATCGATCTCTAATGCTTAAGGCTACTGCTAGATTAAATCTTTAACGCTTGTTCAGGGGTTGCTCAATAGTAAGGGTTAAGAGGATCGCTTGTTTTCTGATTAACTGAGATTAGGGAGATGCAGGAAAATAATTCCTACGATGAATATTCAAAGTCTGAATTGATATATCTTTGCATCGATGAGCAGTAGTGAAATTCTGATGGTGGATGTTTACTTAGACCAAGACTCATTCTTTTGATTAATTTCAGTACTCTGAATTGCATTATTTCTCATTTGATTTTTGTTCTTTTTAATTCTGATTTTCTTTCTTTTTAATTCCGGTTCGTTACTCACAACCCCCCTCCATCTTTGTTCACGTAGCACACAAACTAGGTTAGATACTCTCTATGGGAACGATCCTTACTCGCACTACTGCATTTATTTTTAGGAGTATAGGTTTTATTTTTGGGTGCCTACGACAGCACGCCAAATTTTGGCGCTGTTGTCGGGGAGTTTTTCTAATCGGTTTTTGTGCTTATTGTGATCATTGTTTCGTTCTTGAAACTTTTGAAAAAAACATAGAGATCACTTTGATTGTTTGTGTTTTAGCGTAAAATATTTTCTATCTTATTTATTTATTTATTTATTTATTTATTTATTTTCATCATTCTAGATTTTTTTTGGTATGTCATTCATGGGTTATTATGGTTCCCTGGATTTATGCTTGTAACTCAATTCTCTAAGTAAGGTGATTTGCAGTACGACCCAGAAATAGAGGGAACTTTGCGCAGGTTAAGGAGAGAAGCTCGGAGTCATTCTGAAGAGAATGATCAAGCTCTTGATTCCCTATCTGTTAGAGGTTCTGATTTGAGAGAGGAGGACACCATGGCTGGAAACCGAACTTTAAAAGAGCTTGTCGCACCTGATTTGAATCAGCAACCATTATGCATAACATTTCCTGCTTTAGATGTTGATGCTACATTTGAATTAAAATCTGGACTAATACATCTCTTGCCCACTTTTCATGGTCTTGCAGATAAGGATCCTCACAAGCATTTGAAGGAGCTTCATGTGGTCTGTACAAGTATGAAACCCACGGGGGTGACTGAAGAACAAATTAAACTAAGAGTCTTTCTGTTTTCTCTGAAGGATTCAGCTTGGCTCTATTATCTACCCTCCGAGAGTATTACCACATGGAATGAGATGAAGAGGCTATTCATAGAGAAGTACTTCCCAGCTTCAAGGGCGACCAACGTTAGAAAAGAAATTTGTAGTGTAAGGCAGTACAACGAGGAGTCCCTACATGAATACTAGGAACGTTTTAAAAAATTATGTGCAAGTTGCCCCCATCATCAAATCAGTGAGCAACTACTCATCCAGTATTTCTATGAGGGTCTTCAACCCACTGATAGGAGCATGATTGATGCTGCTAGTGGAGGAGCTTTAGTGGATAAAACTCCCAAAGCCGCGAGAAACATGATTGCAAATATGGTGGCCAATTCTCAACAATTCAGCTATAGGCTTGACCCTCCATCAAAGCATGCTAATGAGGTAAATATCTCTTCCCTTGAACAACAAATTGCAAGTCTAACTTCTCTTGTTCGTCAAATGGTTGTAGGTAATATTCAAACGGTGAAGGCTTGTGGGATTTGTTCAGTAATAGGGCATCCAACCGATATGTGCCCAAATCTTCAAGAGGAGCCCATTAAGCAAGTGAATGCGGCAGGTGGTTTTCTGGGGCAACCGCAAAGGAAGTATGATCCCTATTCAAGCACATAAAATCTGGGATGGAGGGATCATCCCAATCTCAGCTATGGGAATTGTTAGACAGTTTTTGTATGCCCTTAGCTTCAATCAGAAAGATGTACATTATGAGTTTATTGTAAATGAATAAAGTACATATTTGATTCATGTTCCTTTGGTATGTTTGTATGTAATACCCTTAAACTGGACACTTAATGAGACTCGTGTTAGTTTATAATATTCACAGCCAGTGGGTTGGTCTGAGGAGACCTATCCTGATAAGGCTGACACTGATGTGCCACCAAATCGGTTGGGATGGACTGTCTCAGCCGCCAGGGTGAGACCCAAGGCACATGCAGTGTAGGATTAATTGAATCTTTGAACCGGACCAGATTTCTAGTATTGCCCTGGACCTTGAGATTAATGGGCAAAACTGGAAAGTTACACCCGACCCCTAGACTCGATTATGATGCTACGCTAGGTGTCAGATTGAGCTATCTTTGATGTACCAATCAGTGAAATCCTTAGCGGGGGTCAAAACCTGGGTATGTTGGGGTAGTCTGAGAATTCATTTGAGTGGGTGATCATAGTGACAGGATCAGCCCCTTTGTTGGACAAAGGTAATGATCGGGGATGCACTCTCACTGATGGAAACCAAGACTGTCGGCAGCCGATTTCAATCGTTGAGATTTGTTTTTGCAAAATATATTTTATATGAGATATAAAAGTATATATATATTACAGTTTCCAAAATGTTTGCAAGAACGTTTTAATTCCCGTGATTCATATAAGCAGAGAGTGCAACACTGTTCCTTGCAGCTGAGGGATAGGTCCTCTCTTGTCGGGCAGTGTTTGATAATTATGGGCTGAGAGGTTGAGTGTAAGACCATAGAGGATAATACCTGATGGGCTAATCTTGCATCTGCCCACAGTCCCTGGGTGTTACAAGGTGGCTTGGCCCAGGGACCACTTAGGATAAGTGTTGGGCCCATAGAGCCCATGTGATGGGTTTCAGGGGGTGCACTGTCCATAACAGTGTATTCGGCCAGGCCTTGTAACAAAGGTTGGGCCGAACCCATGTGGTTGATGTGTAGATCAATGTTTGGATCCCACGCCATACAAGAAAGCCCAACTGGGCAGCAGTTAGGAAGGCTAAGTGAGCACATGACCTTAATGGGCCTAAAGCCCATTTCGAACTGGGGTGTTTTAATTAGTTAAACATGGGGCAAATTCTGGGATGGATTAGTAGATAGGATAGTGTCTTAACCCTATCCACTCAGAGAGTCTAGATCTGAATCACATTCAGATCTGGAAACCTCCTAATGAGATTAGGAGAAGGTTGATCTAATCTGCAGATAAGATAAGGGTTTATCCTTATCACCTAAAGGGATGTCTGATCCAAATAAGATTTAGATCAGCAAATCCTAATGAGATTAGGAGCTGATCCTCTATGGTTACAAAAGAAGGAAGGGGCGGAAGCCTTGAGATTATCACAAGATCATCAGATCACTACAAGTCTTTAGAGCTGAAATCATAGAAGAGAGAATTCAGCATACCTACGAAAATACTCTCTTGCTGCCTCCTTCCTACCGCCGCCTCACCTACCAGTTTGACCTCCTCTTCAGTGGGAGAAATCAAGATTCGATCTTGATATCAGTTCCTTGTGAAGGGACTGATAGGAAGCTTTGCTCACATGCCATCCTTCTATTTCTTGCGAAGGAACAGGTTTTGGAGAAGAACACTGCTGATTCTGCTCCATCCTACACTGCGCCATCTTCAATGGGAGCAGTATTTGGATCCTTCCTTGGGCATGAACACCTTCGTTGGGAGATACTATTTCTCTGTATCAGGTATAATCCTCTCCTACTACTTTTGTTCGGATCTGGTTCAGTTTATGGTTCAAGATTGATCCTTGAAAATATGATTTTCTAAATAGGGAATGTGATTCCAAGTTGAAGGGAGAGAAATTTTTTTTGAAATCCGCCCACCTAATTCTGCAAGTTTTGGGCATCCATGCGATGGATCTCTCATCCCTTCAGGAATCCACAAAATTGCCCGAGTTTCCAGCAATATCAGTTGCACCCCCTATACAACAGCCAACCCAAACTTTTAATTCTTGTATGTCTTTAGAGGATATTGTTAAATCTCTTGCCACTAATACTTTGCAATTTCAGTAGGAGACGAGTGCCAGTATCCAACGTTTGGACAATCAGATGGGCCAGATGGCAACCGCAATTAGTCGGTTATAGGCACAAAGTTCAGGGAAATTACCCTCTCAAACGGTTGTGAATCCAAGAGAAAATGTAAGTGCAATCATTTTGAGAAGTGGTAAGGAGGTTGAGGCTCCAACGAGAGCAGCCCCTGTATCATCAAAGCAAGAAAAGGAGAAGGACATCATTCCCAATGACGATGAAGTACCCAATCGTAAGTTTCCACCTCTTTCTGATTATAAACCAGTACCTCCTTTTCCTCGTGCTTTAACAAAATCTAGAAAAGATGAGCAGTTTAAAGATTTTTATGATACCTTTCATAGATGCGAGGTAAATATTCCCCTTTTAGATGATATTAAACAAGTGCCTCATTATGCTAAATTCCTGAAAGAACTATGTACACATAAGAGAAAACAGAAACTGAAAGGATGTGAGAAGGTGAGAGTAGGGGAGAATGTTTCTGCAGTTATTAAAAGAAAACTCCCTACAAAATGCAAAGATCCAAGTATGTTCACTATCCCTTGTATGATAGGTAACACTAGAATAGAGAAGGCCATGTTAGACTTAGGAGCTTTTATCAATGTCATGCCATATTCTATATATACTTTTTTGAAACTTGGACCTTCGAATAAAACTGGTGTTGTGATTCAATTGGCTGATAGATCTAGTGCCTATCCTAAGGGTGTAGTTGAGGATGTTCTTGTAAAAGTTAATGATTTGGTTTTTTCTGCTGATTTCTATGTTCTTGATATGGATAATGGTGATCAAACCACTCCTATTTTGCTAGGGATACCATTCTTAAAGACATCCAAGACTAAGATAGATGTTCATAGTGGCATACTTACCAAGGAAGTTGATGGTAAAATTGTTAATTGTTATATTTATGATGCCATGAAATATCCTGCTAATGATAATCCTATTTATTCTGTTGATGTGATTGATTCTCTAGCACAGGAAGTTTTTGAGCTTGATGGGAAGGATGGATTGGAAATTTTCATTAGTAAGCAACTTGAGAAAGAGGAGTTAACCGTGAGTTCTAATTTGCAAAAAATCGTTGCAACATTGAATGATTCTCCGGAGTTACAACAGTCAGGTAACGTTCCTTATATTATGTTACCAATTTCTAATGGGAGACCTTTACCCTCTGTTTTGCAAACCCTATTCCAGATTTGTGTTAGATAGTTTTGTATGCCCTTAGCTTCAATCAGAATGATGTAATTTATGAGTTTATTGTAAATTAATAAAAGTGCATATTTGATTCATGTTCCCTTGGTGTGTTTCTGTGTAATACCCTTAAACTGGACACTTAATGAGACTCATGTTAATTTAGAATATTCACAGCCAGTGGGTCGGTCTGGGGAGACCTATCCTGATAAGGCTGACATTGTGGTGCCACCAAGTTGGTTGGGGTGGCCTATCTCAGCTGCTAGGCTGAGACCCAAGGCACATACAGTGTAGGATTAACTGAATCTTTGAACTGGACCAGATTTCCAGTATTGCCCTGGACCTTGGAAAATGATGGGCAAAACTGGAAAGTTACACCCGACCCCTAGACTCGATTATGATACTGCACTAGGTATCGGATTGGGCTGTCTTTGATGTACCATTCAATGAGATCCTTAGCGGGGATCAAAACTTAGGTTTGTTGGGACAGTCTGAGAATTCATCTGAGTGGGTGATCATAGTGACAAGATCAGCCCCTTTGTCGGACAAAGGTAATGATCGGGGATGTACTCTCACTGATGGAAACCAAGACTGCCGGCAGCCGATTTCAATCATTGAGATTTGTTTTGCAAAATATATTTTATATGAGATATAAAAGTATATATATTATGGTTTCTAAAATGTTTGCAAGAAGGTTTTAATTCCCGAGATCCATATAAGTAGAGAGTGCAACACTGTTCCTTGCAGCCGAGGGAGAGGTCCTCTCTTGTCAGGCAGTTATGATCATTATGGGCTGAGAGGTTATGTGTAAGACCATTGAGGGTAATACCTGATGGGCTAATCTTGCATCTACCCATAGTCCCTGGGTGTTACAAGGTGGTTTGGCCCAGGGACCACTTAGGGTAAGTGTTGGGCCCATAGAGCCCATTTGATGGGTTTTAGGGGGTGCACTGTCCATAACAGTGTATTCGGCCAGGCCTTATAACAAAGGCTGGGCCGAACCAATGTGGCTGATGTGTAGATCAATGCTTGGGTCCCACTCCATACAAGGAAGCCCAACTGGGCAGCAGTTAGGAAGGTTAAGTGAGCACATAAGCTTAATGGGCCTAAAGCCCATTTTGAACTAGGCTATTTAATTAGTTAATTATGGGGCGAATTCTGAGATGGATTAGCAGATAGGATAGGGTCTTGACCCTATCCACTCAGAGAGTCCAAATCTGAATGTGATTCAGATCTAGAAACCTCCTAATGAGATTAGGAGAAAGCTAATCTAATCTGCATATAAGATAAGGGTTTATCCTTATCACCTAAAGAGAGGGCTGATCCAAATTTGATTTGGATAAGCAGCTCCTAATTGGATTAGGAGCTGATCTTTTAGGTTAACAAAAGAAGGAGGGGGCGGCAGCCTTTAGAAGACATAGATAATCAGATCCTCTTCAAAGCTGAAATCACAGAAGAAAGAATTAAGCAACCCTGCAGAATTCTTTCTTGCCGCCTCCTTGTTCTTGCCGCCCTGTTTTCCAGTTCGATCTCCAATTGTGGGAGAAGTCAAGATTCGATCTTGACATCAATTCTTTGAGAAAGAATTGATAGGAAGCTGTGCTCACGTGCCATCCTGCTGTTTCTTGCGAAGGACAGAATTCTTGGAGAAGAATACTGCTAATTCTGCTCCATCCTGCACTGCGCCATCTTCAGTGGGAGCAGTCTTTGGATCCTTCCTTGGGCGTGAACACCTTCATTGGGGGATACTATTTCTCTGTATCATGTATAATGCTCTCCTACTCCTTTTGGTTCAGATTTGGTTCAATTTATGGTTCAAGAATGATCCTTGAAAATATGATTTTCTAAATAGGGAATGCGATTCCCAGTTGAAGGGAGAAAAAAATTTTTGAAATTCGCCCCCTTTATTCCGCAAGATTTGGGCGTCCATACGATGGATCTCTCATTCCTTCAATTTGAACCCACCCATGATGGATGAAAGGGGATAACACAGGAAGTTGCAACTACAAGAGTTAGAGGAAATCCACAATGATGCCTATGAGAGTGTAAGAATTTACAAGGAAAAGACGAAGGCTTTTCATGACAAAATGATCTCTAGGAAAGAGTTTAAAGTTGGTCAAACAGTCCTTCTTTACCATTCACGACTTTGTCTGTTTCCGGGTAAGTTGCATTCTCGTTGGATTGGAACATTTGTTGTTACTAATGTTTTTCCTCATGGTGCAGTCAAAATTCAAAGTTTACCAACCTCCAAAGCGTTCAAAGTGAATGGCCATAGACTCAAGCATTTCCATGAAGGCTTCCAAGTAGAGAATGTGGAACAATTGGACCTTGAAGATCCGATTTATGCTGATTAAAAAAAAAAAAGGGAAGTTCATTTTTTCTTTCTCTTCTTATTTTTGCATTTATAGTTTGGTTATTTTTACCCTTTTCTTTGCATTTCACCTTACATTGGTGAAAATGTAAGTTTTAAGTGTGGGGGAGGGGATTTAGGTTGTGTTTTAAATTTTGATTTAGGTTGTGTTTAAAATTTGATTTAGGTTTTGTTTTAATTTTGCATTTTTTTGAAAAAAAAATATAATATAGTTTTGCTCTTTGTTTTTGTGGTTTTCAATGATTTTTTTTAGGTTGTGTATGCCATGAGCAAGATTCAATTAAGCTTGAAAAGCTCACAACATGATTAGATAAGTAATCTTCCAACTTAGAATTAATTAGTCTAGTTATTTTCCTTGAGAATGGTAGTGACTAAATTTAGTAGACAAAAGCTGGTGAGATTTTGAGCCTTTGGACTGACACATCCACATCAGTCCCACTATTTTCTTTCATGTGAGATATTCTTCCATGGATTTGTTTCTCTAGAACTTGCCTTGATTCTCTTCAAGATCGCATTGGCACAAGCATGCATGAACATGATTAAGGCCCTTTTTGTTATAAGCTACATAAGCCAAATAGGCTACCTTGTGATAAGTTATCCCCTTTGTTGAATCCCTTTGAGCTTTATTGATTCATTGTGAACCCATGTTAAAAACATTAAACACGAGAAAAAAATAATACCCTTACCCAAGCCGTAAAACTAGTGGAGCATTATTCTTCATTATGATATGTATGGATGTGCAAGTTTCGAGTGTGGGGGTGTCTGGATTTGTGGTATGGTTATGAATGGTGAAATGGAACATGTTTTCATTCTCAGTTCGTGAGTTCCAGTGATTGATGTTCTTGAAATAAAAAGAAAAAAAAAAAGAAAAAAAAAGTAAAGAAAAAAAGGAAGTGATGAAGAAAATTGCTTTTGATGTTACAAACTATCCATGCCCCGCCTTAAATTCCAAGAAAAAGGGGACTGCTTATACATACAAAGGTGGAAGTTATTGTGAAGGATTGTTCCCTGATGCAAACAAAAAGTGTTTCTTTGAATGATCTCTTTTCCAATGCAGGAGTTTTACATGCTTTAAATGCATTAAAGCAAAATTGAAGAAGTTGTTGAATAGAGTGGTTGGATTTACATATCTTAGGCATTCGAGATTCAGATGATTCAGTTTTGCTCTACTAGTTTCAATGGCTTCTGAGCTACATTCCCAAATATTCCTCACCTTGATCCTAAGCCCCGTTACAACCCTTGATAAGTCTTTTTGATTCGGGTTATGCATGTAATCCCAGTGGTGGAGAATGAGAAGATATGCAAGCCTATGGTAGATCATTTCCATTGGAATGAATTTGAGTGAAACACATACCCTTCAAACATGAGAGTTAAGTGTTTATTTCCGTGAGGGTCTACTATTTAGTTTATTCCATCTTTGAGTGAAAATGCTTACTAAGTAATTGAAAGTTGTTCAGAATGTTTGTTCATGATGTGTTATGAGTATTGAAGAGCTTGGTTATTCTCTGTTGATGGCACTGTAACCTTGGTGTTTTTGGAAAAGTGAATTTGAGTTTAGTCTTTTATACTTATTTGGTGCCTAAATGGACTCATTACACTTATATTTTGAATTAGGGCACAATTGGAAGCGTTAAGTGAAAAACGAAGCTAATCGGGCTATTTTGGACAATTCTGGACAGTTTCGGCACTGTGTCATAATTTGGGCATAACTCTCTCATCCTAACTCCGATTGAGATGATTAAAGCTTCGTTGGAATGATAAGGAAAATTTATACAACTTTCATGTTTTGTGATTTGATAGATACAGACTGCATCGAGGTCGAAATCAGGCCCGAAATAGCTGCAACCGCACTACTAACGTGCTGAAAACGTTCCTTAGCCTGTAAGTTTTCATATGCGAAATCACCACTCTCCCACTTGCATTAGAACATTTTTTACTGTTATTTGGAGAAATTTTAGGAGATTTTGTAGGATTCTCTTGGGGGAAGTAGAGAGAAAGAAAAGAAGAGGAAAAACGAGAAAAAAACAATTAGACCTAGGTTGTCGCCCCTCTCTTCTTCCTCACCAATTCTTTCTTGAGTTTTCACCATGACTATGCGTGGCTAAATTCTGATACTTGGTCGAAGGAAACAATGAAGGGATGAGAGATCCATCATATGGATGTTCGAACCCTACAGGAAAGTAGGGCAAAATTTCAAAAATTTCTCTCTCTCTCATGTGGGAATCGCATTCCCTGTTTTAGAAAAACTGTATTTTTCAAGGATCAATCTTAAACCAAGAACCGAACCAAATCGGAACCAAAATAGTAGGAGAGGGATATACCTGATACGAAGATGCAATATCTCCCAACGAAGGTGTTCACACCCAAAGAAATACTCCAAAGACTGCTCCCACTGAAGAGGACACAACGAATGGTGGAACAGAATCAGTAGGGTCTGTCCAACGAACCGAATTCTTTAGCAAGAATTCGATGGAGGTAGTGAGCACGACTTCTGATCAACCTTTCTCCAAAGACAAATATCAAGACTCTTCTTGATTGCTCCTACAAAGGATGGAGATCAAACTGGTTGTGGCGGCAACTGGAGGAAATCACAGGGAGAAGATGGCGCAGTCACACTGTTGTTGTCTTCTCTCTGGGTGCTCCAAGATCTGATCTCTGAGATTTCTGGGATGGGCTTAATGGTTCGCCCCCTCCTCCTTTTGCAAAACAAATTTCTGAGATTTCTGAGATTTTTGAGATTTCCGTATATAAAATAAATTTTGCAAAACAAATTTCAACGATTGAAATCGGCTGCCGGCAGTCTTGGTTTCCATCAGAGAGAGTGCATCCCCGACCATTACCTTTGTTGACAAAGGGGCTGATCTTGTCACTATGATCACACACTCAGATGAATTCTCGGACTGTCCCAACATACCCAGGTTTTGACCCCCGCTAAGGATCTCACTGATTGGCATATCAAAGACAGCCCAATCCGACACCTAGTGCAATATCATAATCGAGTCTAGGGGTCAGGTGTAACTTTCCAGTTTTGCCCACTAATCACCAAGGTCTAGGGAAATACTGAAAATCTGGTCCAGTTCAGGGTTTCAAGTAAACCTACACTACATGTACCTCGGGTCTCACCCTGGCAGCTGAGACAGGCCACCCCAACTTATCCAACGGCTGTGAACATTCTAAAATAACACGAGTCTCATAAGTGTCCAGTTTAAGGGTATTACCCAGTAACACACCACTATAACATGAATCAAATATGTACTTTATTCATTTACAATAAATGTCATAATGTACAACAATCTGATTGGAACTAAGGGCATACATTGTCTAACACTCTAAGGATCTCACTGATTGGAACATCAAAGATAATCCAATCTGACACCTAGTGTAGTATCATAATCGAGTCTAGGGGTCAGGTGTAACATTCCAGTTTTGCCCACTTATCACCAAGGTCCAAGGCAACACTGGAATTCTGGTCCGGTTCAAGGTTTCAAGTTAAACCTACATTGCATGTACCTCGGGTCTCACCTTGGCGGTTGAGACAGGCCACCCCAACCAACTTGGCAGCACATCAGTGTCAGCCTTATCAGGATAGATCTCCTCATATCAACCCACTGGCTGTGATCATTCAAAACTAACACGAGTCTCATTATGTGTCCAGTTTAAGGGTATTACACAAAAACACACCACTATAACATGAATCAAATATGTACTTTATTCATTTACAATAAATGTCATAATGTACATCAATCTGATTGGAGCTAAGGGCATACACTGTCTAACAGCTCCCACTTGCACTTAGGTCCAATCTTGTACAAGTCGGAGTCCCAGACTTTCCACGTGTTTCACAAACACTTTTTGTGTGAGTGGCTTAGTCGATGGGTTTGCCACATTCTCCGCTGACGCTACCTTCTGAATCAGGACGTCCCCTCTACCAACAATCTCCCGCAGTACGTGGTACTTCCTCTCGATGTGCTTCGACTTCGAGTGGGCTCATAGCTCCTTAGCGTGAGCGATAGATCCATTGTTGTCACACAGCAACGGGATGCTTGATGTGCTGGACGGAACTACTCCCAATTTGTGAATGAACTTTTTCATCCACATGACTTCCTTGGCAGCTTCACTTGCGGATATGTATTCGGCTTCGGTTGTGGAGTCTGCTGTGGACCCCTATTTGCTGCTTTTCCAACAAACAGCACATGATCCTATCGTGAAAACATACCCAGACAAAACTCTTTTATCCTTCGAAGGTACTCAAATATATTTTTCACAGCAGTCCAATGCTCCTGCCCTGGGTTGGCCTAGAATTTGCTTACCACACTCACTACCTGAGCAATGTCAGGACGAGTGCACAGCATGGCATACATGATGCTCCTTACGGTTGAGGCATAGGGAACATCCTTCATGCCCTCAATCTCCTCAGAAGTCTTGGGAGACATCTTCTTGGAGAGAGTGACTCCGTGCCTGAATGGAACATTTCCCTTCTTGGAGTTCACCATGTTGTATCTCTTGACAATTTTGTCAATGTAGGCAAATTGGGATAACCCTATTATCCGCTTCGATCTATCTCTATAGAGTCGAAGACCTAGTATATAGGAGGCTTCTCCAAGATTTTTCATGGAGAATTGCTATGAAAACCATACTTTCACCGTAGTAAACATTCCTACGTCATTCCCGATGAGTAGAATGTCGTCTACATACAGAACCAGAAACGTAACCTTGTCCCTACTGGACTTTCTGTAAACACAGGGCTCATCCGGATTCTGCTCAAAGTCAAACTTTTTGACAGTAGAGTCAAACCGGATGTTCCAACTTCTAGAAACTTAATTAAGTCCATATATGGATCTATTTAATTTACATACCATGTGTCCTGACCCGCAGCTATGAAACCTTGCGATTGTTGCATGTAGATATCTTCAGTAAGATCTCCTTTCAGGAACGTAGTTTTGGCACCCATTTGCCAAATCTCGTAGTCATGGTATGTTGCTACAGCTAGCAGGATGCTAATGGATTTAAGAATGGCCACAGGCAAAAAGGTTTTCTCATAATCAATGCCCTCTTTCTGAGTGTACCCTTCGCCACCAGACGAGCTTTGTAGGTCTCAACCTTACCATCGGGGCCCTTCTGCCTCTTATAGATCCATTTGCAACCAATTGCTTTTACCCCGGGGGCGGATCTACTAGAGTCCAGACTCCATTGGTCTCCATTGAGTCCATCTCAGCTCTCTTGGCATCTACCCACTTCAAAGAATCTATGTCTAACATGGCTTCCGCATAAGTCACGGGATCCTCCTCACTAATCATGGCTTCCCCCAGGTAACTATCCTAGTCATAGCCAAAACGGACTAGTGGCCTGGATACCCAGGTAGATCTTCTAGATTGGTCACTACTTGGAACTTGTGGGACACCTCCCACTGCTCCTGAGCTCTCCTCATCAAGAACAACTTTCTGGTGATGATTGTTCAGGATATAATCATCCTCCAAGAAATGGGCATTCCGACTACAGAACACCTTCTATTCTCCTAGGTCATAGAATAGGTGACCCACAGAGCCCTTGGGGTAGCCTACAAATAGGCAACGGCTGGTCTTGGATTCCAATTTGTCCGCACTTGTTCTTTTAACGTGTGCTGGACAACCCCAAATTTTCAAGTGTCTAACACTTGGTTTCTTTCCGGTCCAAAGTTCATATGGAGTATTCGGAACCGATTTGGTTGGAACCCGATTCAACACGTATATCGTAGTCTCTAATGCGTAACCCCAAAAGGATGTGGGTAACTCTGAGTGCATGAGAAGTGACTGAACCATATCTAATAAGGTCATATTCCTCCTCTCTCAAACACAGTTAAGCTGATGTGGTGTAGCAGAAGGAGCTAACTATGATACTATCCCGTTGACCTTCAAGTAGTCCCTGAATTCGTCAGAGAGATACTCGCCACCTCGATCCAATCGAAGGGTTTTATTTTCTCTCCCAAACTGTTTCTCGATCTCTTGTCTGAACTCTTTGAACTTTTCAAAGGATTCGGACTTGTGACTCATTAGGTACACGTAACCATACCGAGAATAATCATTGGTAAATGTAATGAAATACACGTGCTGGTTACGAGTCCTAACACTCAGGGGACAACATACATCAGTATGTATTAGGTCAAGCATGCCTGTACATCTTTTAGGCTTACCGTTAAATGGTCGTTTCGTCATCTTACCCTAAAGGCAATGCTCACAAGTGGGAAGATCTTCTACAGTTAGAAAATCCAAATGACCATCCTTTACCAACTTTGTGATACGATCAATATTGATATGGCCAAGTCAGTAGTGCCACAAGCACGTGGGATTAACTGTATAACAGGTTCTTTTCTTGGGGATATCATTCGACGTAGTTTCGGCTATGTTAGTTTCTAGAGAAGGATGTAGAACATAGAGACCGTTCTCCAGTTCCCCTTATGTGATGAATTTGTTGTTTCTTTTAAAAGTAATTGTATTACTAAAGAAGACAGAATATCCATTCGCACACTGTTTCGAGACAGAAATCAAATTTCTTCTTAAATTCTGTACAAAAAGACAATCTTTAAGTACAATGGATCCCCAAGTAAAGTGTTACTTCTCCTTCACTCAGCCTTCTGCTTACCTTGAACCCCTGCAGTGAGTTACACACATGAGTTGAAGCCCCATAGTCAATACACCAGGACGCAGAAGCTACCAACAAATTGGTTTCTATGACACAAGATTTGAAATTACCTTTCTTGGATTCCAGGTATTGAGGACAATTCCTCTTCTAGTGGTCGGTCTGTTTGCAGAAGTGACATGCATCAGATGCCCTGTCCTTCTTCTACTTCTTGGACTTAGTGGCTTTCTTCTGGGGTTTCTTCTTTGCCTTCCTCTTTTTCTTGCCTGACTTGCTAGCTTCAACAAGCATAGCAATAGGCTCATCCTTCTTAATCAGATCCTCGGCCCTCTGCAACATATTGCTAAGTTCTTGAATGCTGGCATTCAGCTTATTCATGTTGTAATTCTTGATGAACGGATTAAAGGAAGGAGGCAAAGAATGCAGGGTGGCATCTATCTGGGTTGCATGATCCAGCCAGGATACAAGAGCCTCAAGCTCATTGATGTAGCCCATCATCCAAAGACAATGGTCATGAACTTGCTGCCCCTTGGACATTTGTGCGGTCATGAACTACTTCAAGACCTTTTGCCGAGTAGAACTATTCTGTTCTTCGTACATTGTCTTTAGACTGTCCAATATGTCCTTGGCATGTTTGATCTGATTAAACTGCCTCTGTATCGGATTGTCCAGGGAGGCAATGATATAGCACCGGGCCAAGGAGTTTTTCTCTTCCCAATCCGGATAATCCCTCCAACGGGCCTCAGAAGCCCTATCGCCCGGACGCTCCGGGGCAAGGTTTTTAGCCACCTTGTCCAACTTCTTAGAAGTCAGGACCAACATAAGGTTATGGTACCAGTCGACATAGTTTGGGCCCTTAAGCTTGTTGTCATCAAGACGCTTTGCAAATTGTCCGTTTGCCATTTTCAGATAAAAGAGCAAACATCAGTCCACAATCTAAGTTGATTCATGTTATCTACATAGATATGACTTTTAATCTATGTTCCATTCTCATTTATTCATCTCTGATATTTCCCTCCTATCTTATTGATGGAGACTACGAATTGTCTCTGGAAATGTGGGAAATCACATAGGGTGCATGGAGCCAACTGTTTCAGCTACATAGCCCCACCACCTTTCTGTGAAGGATCATATCCACTCATCGTATGAGCTTTCCCTTTGGCCTCTGTCAGACAAGGTTCATTGCCATTTTAGGTTGAACCTTTCTATCCAGTGAGTGCTCACCCGTCATATTCATGAACGCCAAGGTACCGTGAGAGAGTCTCTCATTTTCTGGTGAGGCCCCTCCCACATCGATCTATGACACCCCTATCATCTTAGGAAACATTCCAATAGATACAGCAGCAATTTGGATGGCCCATTTTCTGGTGCTTCCCCTCATTACTTGAAGGACCCATCTTCATGCTAATGATGGAAGGCCTTTAGAGAGTTCATCATATGAATATCCCTATCACATGCACTCATATTTCAGGAGGGAACAAAAATTACGCCGTAGTTTAATTTAGGTCAAACCAGAGTGGCTCCCACTGACTTTCATAAAGCCAGATTTCTGGTGGGCCCTAAACGATAAGGGTTCCGCACGTATCCTTTTCAGGGGTGTTGGGGCCACCACTGAAGGAGATCATCCAATGATCTTTAGGGACACCATGGCAATGGTGTGCATTCAGCCATGGTGTGCGCAAGAGTCACTGTCGTATCTGCATGAGTCAAGTACTTATGGCCCATGAACGTAGCACATCACACATCCAAACATCACATGCAAGGATATAATTGATCCAATCAATTAATATCTGTAAAGCCCATTAATAAAGCCCCATTTTAATCCATAATATTATTGATTAATATTATCTAGGTATATGGGCTGAATAGCAGTTAGCAGTTCGGCCCATATAGCTTTCCTACAATAAGTGGGCTTTTGCAGTTTTAACACCTTAAAAATGGGCCTTATAGGTGTGGGCCGAATTAAGTCTCTTAATTAACCATCAATCCCATGACCCAAAAGTGGAAAATTAGGGCTGACAATCAGCCTCCATCGAACCACAGGTTCGGTCCAACCAATTTGGACCAACCTGGTTCAAATGGGTCTAGGGTTTGATTTTTAATAAAGATTTAATTCAAGAAATGATCTAAAATTAATTTACTGATTAAAGAACAAGCAAGAATCAGTCATAAGGCTGTTCGCACACCTCCACCCTACAAAACAAATGTCAGATCACAGTTTGCAGTTTCATAAACTGCAAATCGCGAATAGCAATCTTGATATCTGTGAAATCTCCTTCTACGCCGCCATCTTCGATCAAGAAAATAAAATAAATAGAAAACCTAATTTCTATTAATATTACATCTGATCGAATCCTATACATTCAGTCTAGAAAAAAAATAAAAAATAAATTAATTACAGACCAAAATGTAAAAACAAAAAACTGCAAATCGCAGGTTCACTGCGCCAATCAAGATTTCAATCTCCATTTGTACGAACAGCCCATAAATCAAGAAAATAATAAAGAACAGTTCTAAATAAATTCTAGATTTATAAAAATTAATTTCAGATCATTCACCCTTCAACTTGGAACCGATTTCCCAGAAAAACCCCAATCTGCGCAAATCGGGTAGAACGCCTTCTGCCCATTTGCGCAGGTTCAGATCTACTCAATTTCGGTTCAAGATTTGAACCATGGCTCCGATACCACTGAAGGGATGAGAGATCCATTTTCTCTCTCTCCCATGTGGGAATCACATTCCCTGTTTTAGAAAAACTGCATCTTTCAAGGATCAATCTTGAACCAAGAACCGAACCAGATCTGAACCAAAATAGTAGGAGAGGGATATACCTGATACGAAGATGCAATATCTCCCAACGAAGGTGTTCACGCCCAAAGAAAGAATCCAAAGACTACTCCCATTGAAGATGACACAGCGAATGGTGGAGCAGAATCAGCAGGGTCCAACGAACCGAATTCTTCAGCAAGAATTGGTTGGAGGCAGTGAGTACGACTTCTAATCAGCCTTTCTCTAAAGACTGATATCAAGACTCTTCTTGATCGCTTCTACAAAGGATGGAGATCAAACTGGCTGTGGCGGCAACTGGAGGAAATCGCAGGGAAAAGATGGCGCAGTCACATTGTTGTTGTCTTCTCTCTAGGTGCTCTAAGATCTAATCTCTGAGATGCTTGGGATGGTTGGGATGAGCTGAATGGTTCGCCCCCTCCTCCTTTTATAGGCTTAAAGAGAGCTCCTAATCACATTAGGAGTTTCCTAATCCAAATCTGTATTTGGATAAGGAGTTCTCTTTAAGAGATAAGGTTAAGCCCTTATCTTATTTGCAGATTAGATCAGCTCTCTCTTAATCTCATTAGGAGGTTTCCAGATCTGAATTCAGATCCGGACTCTCTGAGTGGATAGGGTAAGACCCTATCCTATTTGCTGATTTAATCCCAGATCCACCCCTTTATTTAACTAATCAAATTAGGCCAGTTCGAAATGGGCTTTAGGCCCATTAAGTCTAAGTGCTCAAACTACTTCCAACCTACTACCCAGTTGGGCTTCTTTGTATGGCGTGGGACCCAAACATTGATCTACACATCAGCCACATGGGTTCAGCCCAGCCCTTGTTACAAGGCCTAGCCAAATTCACTGAAATGATAGAGAACCCCCTGAAGCCCATCACATGGACTCCTAATGGGCCCAACACTTACATTAAGTGGTCCCTGGGCCAAACCACGTTATAAAAACCCAGGGACTGCGGGCAGATGCAAGATTAGCCCATCAAGTATTACCCTCAATGGTCTTACACTTAACCTCTCAACCCATAATGATCAAATACTGCCCGACAAGAGAGGACCTTTCCCTCGGCTGCAAGGAACAGTGTTGCACTCTCTACTCAGATGGATCACGGGAATTAAAACCCTTTTGCAAATGTTTAGAAACCGTAATATATATATATGTATATCTTTATATAAATATATTTTGCAAAAAATAAATCTCAATGATTGAAATCAACTGCCGGCAGTTTTGGTTTCCATCAGAGAGAGTGCATCCCTGATCATTACCTTTGTCCGACAAAGGGGCTGATCCTGTCACTATCATCACCCACTCAGATGAATTCTCGGACTGTCCCAACATACCCAGGTTTTGACCCCCTCTAAGGATCTCACTGATTGGTACATCAAAGACAGCCCAATCCGACACCCAGTGTAGTATCATATCAAGTCTAGGGGTCAGGTGTAACATTCCAGTTTTGCCCACTTATCACCAAGGTCCAAGGCAACACTGAAATTCTGGTCCGGTTCAAGGTTTCAAGTTAAACCTACACTGCATGTACCCCGAGTCTCACCTTGGCGGCTGAGACAAGCCACCCCAACCAACTTGGCGGCACATCAGTGTCAGGCTTATCAGGATAGATCTCCACAGATCGACCCACTAGCTGTGAACATTCTAAACTAACACGAGTCCCGTTATGTGTCAAGTTTAAGGGTATTACACAGAAACACACCACTATAACATGAATCAAATATGTACTTTATTCATTTACAATAAATGTCATAATGTACATCAATCTGATTGGAGCTAAGGGCATACACTGTCTAACAAATAGAAGCCTCATAATCAACAAAACTGTGAGATCTAATTTGATTTTTATTGTTTGATTTATACTTTGAATATCGAATGTTCTTCTATGTTCATGTTTATGATTGTTTCGTCTGATTGCTAGGAGGCCAACTAGTTTATTATTCATTGCAATCTACTACTTGGTTAGATATCAGATTCGTAATTGTTTGATCCCTCTAATCTGCGAAGCAATTAGGGTTTAATGATTTGCTGCATTAGAAATTGTTAGATCTTAGGAAGAACACTCGACTGAATTAAATGCAATCGCTTGTGCTTGTGTTGTTTAGCTTCATCGACCTCTAATGCTTAAGGCTACTGCTGGATTAAATCTTTAACGCTTGTTTAGGGGTTACTCAGTAGTAACGGTTAAGAGGATCGCTTGTTTTCTGATTAACTGAGATTAGGGAGATGCAGGAAAGTAATTCCTACGATGAATATTCAAAGTCTGAATTGATATATCTTTGCATCGATGAGCAGTAGTGAAATTCTGATGGTGGATGTTGACTTAGACCAAGACTCATTCTTTTGATTAATTTTAGTAATCTGAATTGCATTGTTTCTCATTTGATTTTTGTTCTTTTTAATTCTGATTTTCTTTCCTTTTAGTTCTGGTTCGTTACATACCAGCCCCCCTCCATCTTTGTTCATGTAGCACACAAACTAGGTAAGATACTCTCTTTGGGAATGATCCTTACTCGCACTATTGCATTTATTTTTAGGAGTATAGGTTTTATTTTTGGGTGCCTACGACAGCACGCCAAATTTTGGCTCCATTGTCAGGGAGTTTTTCTAATCAATTTTTGTGCTTATTGTGATCATTGTTTCATTCTTGAAACTTTTG
Organism: Nelumbo nucifera; assembly: GCF_055504915.1. Taxonomy (NCBI): domain Eukaryota; kingdom Viridiplantae; phylum Streptophyta; class Magnoliopsida; order Proteales; family Nelumbonaceae; genus Nelumbo; species Nelumbo nucifera. The sequence continues at coordinate 39,723,683 of NC_142656.1, read as the reverse complement.
AAAAAAAAATAGAGATCACTTTGATTGTTTGTGTGGAACGACTGCTGAATGCTTGTAAATTTCTGCTACAATGATATTGCTTCAAGGAGGCTTCATGCTTCTTCTCTTGAATTGAGGCACGACCCAAGGGTGTTCTTTGGCTTCCAACAGGTATTGAGGGACTCTAGGGATGCTAGAAAGTGAGTGGGGAAGCTTTGGGACATGGGTAATGGCTTTGGGAGTTGAGCTCTCTCCCTAAGCTAGCTTGTGTCTAGGTTAGATTGTCTGTCTAGGATGTGAGAAAGGGGTGGTATTTATTGATTTTTTGAGAGGGAAATGGAGGGCTGGGATGGGAGACAACAGAGATCAATGATTGATGTTTAAGTGGTTTTTGGAGGGAGGTTGATTGAGAGAATGGGTTGTCAAGATAGGTTTGTTAGAGATTCTCTCAATCAATGAAGACAAAGAGTGAAAGATTTCACCAATTTATCTAAATTGGACATTCCAAATTTAGGTGATTGGCTTGATTGATTGGAAGTTATAGCTGGTCAAATCTTAGATTTTCAAGATGTTTCTAGAGGATGAGGAGAATTTTTGGTCGTGGAATGCCCTAGGTTCAAAGTTATTGTGAAGAGGATTCTAAATGGAGGGCCAGGATCGAGTCTAGCTCTGGGTCTCAAGATGGAGGGGCTTAACGGTGTCGGAATTGGACGATCTTGGTACCGTTGGACTCGGAATTTTGAGATCTATCCATATACAGGGCTGGATTTCATATTTTATAGGGGTTAGGATTTAGGATCAGAGATGATCCCGATCGGACGATCGAAATCAGTTCTGGCTTCGGGTCTTAATAAGAAGGGGTAAGCGGTGTCAGATTTGGGTGATCTTGGTGTTACTGGATTTGGATTTTTGGGATCTATGTATCTATGGTCTCAGATTTTGGATTTGATGTTAAATGAGGATTAGGATCAAAATGACTCCGATTGGACGATCAGAATCAGTTTCAGCTTCGGGTCTTAGGATGATAGGGTAAATGGTATCGGACTCGGGTGATCTTGGTGTCATCGGATTTGGATTTTCAAGCTCTATGTACCTATAGTTTTGGATTTCTGATTTGGAGTGATATGAGTTTTATGATCAAAATGACTCTGATCGGACGATCGGAATCGGTTCTGACTTCAAGTCTTAAGATGATTGGGGTAAATGGTGTCGGAATCGGGTGATCTTAGTGTTGTTGGATTTGGATTTTGAGGCTCTACGTACCTATAGTTTTGGATTTATGATTTGGAGTAAAATGTGGTTTAGGGTCAAAATGACTCCGATCGAACGATCGGAATCGGTTCTAGCTTTGGGTTTAAAGATAAAGGGGTAAACAATGTCATATTTGGGTGATATTGGTGTTATTGGGTTTGGTTTTTCAGGCTCTACGTACCTATGGTTTTGGATCCTTAAGGCCCCAACTTATGTAAAATTTCAAAAATACCCACAGGTCGATCACGAGGTTAGCTGAAGCATGCTTGAAGACAAAGTACTGCAGAAAGACCAAAGAGCACAAAAATGGGGTGTCTACATAGAAGATATGCCATATCACCTCCATTTACACCTTCATTCATTCTCTTGGTTAACATTCACAGCTTAATCCTTAAGAAGCTAAAGATTTATTAAAAAAAATCCTTAAGAAGATGAAGCAATTCCAACTGGTCCATCCTCTTAGAATGACAAGCCATTTAAAGAATTGCAAGGGTAATAAAATATGCACTCTCCCTATTCTGCCTAATAACTATGATTAATGATCTAGAGGGTCCAGACTTTTGTGGAGTGATACAAGTCATATAACATCATTCTCTTTATGGAAAACTTGAAAATTTTAGCCATGTAGATTGATGATTTGACTCGTGTAGTTATTGCAAGGTTTATAATCCACTAGCCATTGAAATAAACTTCTACATTTTGTTTTAAAAACTCCTCAAAATCATTTCTGCATAGAGGGGAGGATTTTTGGGTTTAAATTTAATTGTCACATGAAAATATTGGAGATTGGAGATAAATATAGAGCCCATTTTGGTTTATGTAGTTGGGTCATGGGTTATATATATATATATGGTTTTAGACTCTCCATGCTGAGAAAATTTAGTAAAACAAGCATAGTTCTCTCCATTGTACCCTTCCTAATTTGTAGTGTAGTGGAAAGTTAACCCACTTTGTTTGCTCCTATCTAAACTAACATCAATTGGAATTTTTATGGAACAATATTCACAATTTATTAGACTTTAAAAAAAAAATGGATCTTTAGAGGCGGCCAACAATGCCTCTGAATATTAAAGCATATATATTTAGAGGCGGCCGAAAATGTCATTAAAGCATTTTAGTTGAGATTTTTCTTCTTAGAATTCTTTTAGAGGCACATAAAAATGCCGCAAAATCGTTTCAAGGCTTTCAAATGCGCCTAAAAATTGAACTTTCAGAGGCAGTTTTAACTGCCTCTATATAGGACTTTTAGCATCAATGCAATAAAGGCAGTCTGCCTCTAAAAGTGCCAATTTAAAGGTGGATTATAAATTTGCCTCTGATTCTCAACCAAGCACCTCTAAAACATTTAGCGACATGACTTTTAGAGGCACTCACCTAGCCACATCCAATTAGTATTAGAGGCACTTTTTACGCTTTCAAAGGCAGTTTTTTAACTGCCTCTATAGATGAATTTTCCGGTAGTCATAATTAATATTCTAAATTTCCTTATACAATACATCATCCACCACTTTGGTGTACCTCTAAGAATTTGAAAACTAAATTTTTCGAATTGATCTTGTACTGAACCGGACCAAATTTGAAACCAAACCAAAAAGGGAAATTATACCTGATATAGATACCACAAGAGCAGATACCAAAATGTATGTCTACACCCAAATCAATCCTAAAACTAGCCTCCACTGAATATGGCGCAATGTGTAGGTGAAACTGGTTCAGCAAAACTGTGATCCAAAAACTGGTTTTCTTCAACATTTTTCTTGTAAAAAATAGAAAAAAAAAACTGATCAAAAATCAATTCTTAAAATCCTAGGTTGTGATAGGGTTTCTTGGGAAACAAAGAGAAGAGAGAACAAGAGAGAGAGGTGTTCTAATTCGGTTCACCCATTTCTTCTTTTATCTCCTTATGAAGAACTCTCCTAATCAAATTATGAGATCAAACAAATCTGATTTGGATCTGGACTCTATTAAGATATAAGCATATCCCTTTAACAAGATAGGAGCTCCATACTAATTACCAAATCCATATTTGACCCAGAGCACATGACAACTATAACTTAAGTTATCATGTGACAATTTACTTAATCTTATTAATTACGGGCCTTAAGCCCATCTACTTCAAATGCTCATGACCAAAGGTATTGCATGGCCACTTTAGGCCAGATATTGTATAGCGTGGGACCCCACAATGATCTCACATAAGCCCACAGGGGTTAGGCCCAACCTCTGAAAAAGGCTAGGCCGAATTCACAGCTCAGGGGAGTGAACCCTTAACCCAATCAGCATTGGTCCAGTTTGGGCCAACATTTACCCCTAAATGATCATTGGATTCAGTCACCTAATGAAGACCCAAGGATAATGGACTCATAAAAGACAAATCCTATCACATAATCAGCCTTGTTTTGGTCTCTTACACTTAACCTCTCGGCCCATAATAATCATAACACTGCCTGATAGGGAAGGAATTCTCCCCTGGCTGCAAAGTATAGTGTCACACTCTCTACTCGAATGGATCCCAAGATTAAAACCTTTTACAAACTTTTTTCATAAAATAGTAGTATATAACATATAAATATATTTTACAAAATCAGATTTCAAACAAAGATGAAATCCACTGTCGGTAGCTTAGGTTTCCATTAAAGTGTAAACCTTGATATTCACTTTTTCTGACAAAGGGGCAGATCCTATCACTATGATCACCCACTCAAGTGAATTCTTATACTTCCCCAACATACCTAGGTATTTAACCTTTAATGGATCTCACAGGTTGGCATATCAAAAACAACCTAGTCCAACACCTAGTGCAACACCATAATCAAGTATAGGGTTATGTGTAACTTTCCAATTTTGCCCATCAATCTCCAAGGTCCAGTGCATAACTAGAAATTGGTCTAGGTTCAATGCTTCTAATAAACACCCACCGGTTGTGCTTAGGGTTTAACCCTAACAGCTGCAACAAGCTGCTCCAACTCCTTGGCAGCATACCAATGTCAACCTTGTTAGGATAAACTCCCCAAATCTATCCAATGTCTAAGAACATTCTAAACTAACACAAGTCTCTTAAATGTCCAATTTAAGGGGTAATACATAGAAACATACCAATATTAGCGTGAAACAACAATGTATTTTATTCATTTACAAGTAAATGTTTATGTACATCATTCTGATTGGAGCTGAGGGCATACAATGTCTAACAACCACCACATACTACCCATATGAGAATGGGCAAGCTGTAGCCACAAACAAAACTTTGTTAAAATTGCTTAATAGGACAGTGGCTGGACATCAGAAAGACCGATTGACAAACTTTCTAGCACACTATGGGCCTCAATTAGGAGGAAGGGGACCACGTTGACAACATACTCCCAAGTCTATGCTCAAGAAGTTGTCCTACTAGCAAAAATACAAATAGTGCTAGTCATGGTGGCTTACACGAAGGGAAAAAATTTAGCATAGCTAACATGGAGCAGTTGGTGTGTGATAGGCTAGACACTTTGGATAAAATCCATAATCAAAGTTTTTAGCACCAAGTAAAGTACAAATAAATCATGGGCTCAAACTTTAAAAAAAATTGTCAAACCGAGAATCTTCAAAGAAGGTGGCAAAGTATTGAAAATGGCATTGCATATGCAACAAGGAAAGTGATGAAGCGCACTTTGGCAGCTCCCCGGCTGGCAGGTGACTCGGATGCCTGGCTGAATGGTGACAAGCTGGAGAGGTGGCTCTATTGCCAAGCTGAATGGTGACAAGCTGGAGAGGTGGCTCTGATGCCTAACTGAGTGGTGATGAGCTGGAGAGGTGGCTCTATTGCCTAGCTGAATGGTGATGAGCTAGAGAGGTGGCTCTAATGCGACCTACAAGGAAACAATGTCAGAGTGCCCGTGTTGCTTTACCCGGGGTGAGCACTCCAATGCTTAAGTTAGTGAATCAGAGATTTTAAGATAGCCAAATGTGAGAGAGCTGGAGAGCTACGAGAACTAAATTGCGCATCTACCCCCTAGAGTTGGAGGTAAGGCCTTTATATAGGCATTGTTTGGTGTGAGCATCACGCAACACGTCCGGGATCTCCGAGACGACGTGCCTAACTGCTCTGAAATCCTCGGAGGTAGTCATGCACGTAGGCCAATCTTTGCACCTTACTCGGTTTTTCCCAAAACATTCAGTGTGAAAGCTAATTTCAGAGAGACCCGGGAGTGATGGGATGCATGCAGAAATCGACGGCGAGCACATCTCGTAGGTCACCACCTGGACCTCAATCAGGTCGGCAAGCCCCTGAGGGAGGTCGCTCCCCACGTCGAGGTCACTTTAGCCGATACTGATGAGGTACCACAAGTCGGCCCTAGACGAGGTGCTGCTATCCGCCCTGAGTCGTGGACGAGGTCGCTGGAAAGGTTTCTACTAGGTTGGAGGTGGAGGCAGGTCACCAGGTCGACGCTAGAGGCAGGTCGCCATGTTGGTGGTGGAGGCAGGTTGTCCGTCTTGCTCGAGGATGGGCAAGGTCTAAGTGTGGGGGGATTTGCTAAGAATGAAAATTATCATATTTTTATCCCATAATATTCTGACTTTTATACTTATTTAGTACCTAATTGGACTCACTATTCTTGTATTTCAATTTAGGGCACAAAAGAAGGCGTTAGGTAAAAAACAAGGCTAATCGGGTAATTTTGCACAGTTTCGGCGCCGTGCAGTAATCTGGGCTAGCTCTCCTATCCAGAATCCGATTGAGATGATTCATGATGAATGGGAAAGATAAGGAAAAACTCTACAACTTTCGTGTTTTAAGTTTTGATAGAATCAGACTGTATAGAGGTCAAAATCGAGCCCGAAGTCTAAGCCAATTCGAAGAGAAGCCCACCTCGCAGCAGAAGCCCAGTTCGCAGAGAAGCCCAATTCACCGAGAAGCCTTGCAGCGGCCCTGTTCGTTGAGAAATCCCAATACAAATTTAGCATGCATGAATAAGAATCATAAAAGAGTCCTATATTATTCAATTTTCTATTGTATTTCTAGAAAGATAAAAGAGATTAAGATTACCAGTTAAGAGATAGGAGTAGATTAGATCTAATCTAGGCATTATCTATTAGAGAACCAAACTCCCAATGAAGAAAGAACTCCTTAGAGGAGAAGGAGATAGCTCCCTCCTAATTCTATATAAAGGGGGTGGACTAGCACCCAAGGGCACCATCAAATCCTCCAAGAGAGCTTCAACCTTCGAAGAGAGCAATCAGCAACCCAGGAGGAGAAGCAAAGTTTGCCCCCTCTCATTTGGAAGCTACAATTTCATCATGAAGTGTGTGTAAGGTTTTATTTTCTGGTTGAAAGGTTAGGGAAGCTTTGATTCTATAAACATTGTGAGATCTAATTGATTTTTATTTCAGTTCATTGTTTATGAGTATTCATATGTTTTCTGCGATTTCCTGTGAAGATTATTTTTATTGATTAAGCAAGAAGGTGCCCTTGCTCATTCAACAAGAATAATCTATGGTTGATTGAACCTCCAATTTCGTATATGATTGGTAGGTTTAATCATGGTGGAAATTAATATAATTGATTATAGAAAAATTTTTTATTTATGTTAGGAAGATATACGATCTGGTTTAAACGGTCCGAGCTTGTGAGATCGCTGACCATAATTGGGTCTCTCCCCTCTTAATGCTATTAATAGATTAAATCCTAAGAGCTTGTTTAGGATTGTCTATTTATAAGAGAAGCAATCAAAAATCTTGTTTTGGTTGCCAAATAATACGAGTAGAGGTTGGTTGTTAGAGCTTGTTAATGGCTATAATCAATTTATTCATAAACATATGAAGTTATCCTTGCATCAATGATCAATGATAAGAATCAAAGCTGAACTTGTCCCTTCAACCAGAAGCTATCTCCCATTGATTTGATCATTGCTTTTTGTTGTTTTCTTTTATTTCATCTTATTTCCCTTATCTTTACAACTCTCTACTTTGTTTACTTGGAAATAAATCCACCCAATCCCTGTGGAGACGACCTTGCTCATCACTATATACAAATATTTAATTTGAGCATGACATTTATCTTTGGTTGGATTCGACACCCACCAAATTTTGGCGTCGTTGCCGGAGATTGGTGTCCTAAGTAGATTTATTTCCTTTTGCTTGGTTTATGCCTCGTTCTTCTCATGTAGGTGAACTTCACTATGATCCTGAGATTGAAAACCCAGTTCGCCGCTTGAGAAAAGAAGCCAAGCAACGTCGCAATCAATCAGCATCACTCCCATCTCCCGGGGTGAAGTCGGCTATAGAGATCGTTGAGCCATCTAACCACCCTGAAGAAGAACTCATGGCCAACATCAACGAGAGAACTCTTAGAGAGCTAGCCGCACCAGATCTGCACCAACAACCACTCTGCATCGAATATGCAGATTTAGCGGTACCTTTCGAACTCAAATCTGGTCTTATCCACTTACTTCCTACTTTTTGTGGACTTTCAGGTGAAGATCCCCACAAACACTTAAAAGAATTCCATGTAGTATGCTTAAGCATGAAACCTCAAGGTGTTACTGAGGAGCAGATCAAACTGCGTGTCTTTCCTTTCTCATTAGCTGATAAAGCTAAAGATTGGCTTTACTACCTACCCTCCGGTTCTATCACCACATGGAACGAGATGAAAAAGCAATTTCTTGAAAAGTTCTTCCCCGCCTCCTGAGCTGCTAACATCAGAAAGGAGATCTATGGTATAAGACAATTCAGTGGAGAAACTCTCTACGAGTACTGGGAGAGATTTAAGCAACTCTGTGCCAGCTGTCCGCAACATTAGATTCCATACCAGCTCCTTATCCAATATTTCTACGAGGGATTATTACCGATGGGTCAGAGTATGATTGATGCAGCAAGCGGAGGTGTGTTGGTGAACAATACTCCTACCCAAGCAAGAGAATTAATCTCGAACATTGCAGCCAATGCACAACAGTTCGGCATTAGACAGGAGTCCATTCCAAGAAGGGCCAATGAGGTAAGCACTTCTTCCATCGATCAAAGACTAGATACTCTTACCTCTCTTGTGGAAAAATTGGTGGTAGGTCACGTACAGCAAGCAAAGACATGCGGCATTTGTTCAACTATGGGTCATCCAAATGACATGTGCCCTACACTTCAAGATGAACCCTATGAACAATCCAATGTTGTTGGAGGTTTTCCACAAAAGAGATACGACCCCTATTCAAACACCTACAATGCAGGATGGAGGGATCATCCTAATCTCAGCTATGGAGCCAAGCCCTTTGGCTTCCAACAACAGCAATCTAGACCGTCGGCTCCACAATATTCATCTTCCAAACCAGGTATGTCTCTAGATGAAATTGTCAAGGAACTTGCAACTAACACTCAACAATTTTAAGGTGAGCCAATTGGAAACTACTGTGAGTTGATTGGAATCACAAGGATCAGGAAGGCTACCCCCCCAGACCATGGTCAATCCGAAGTAGAATGCTAGTGCAATTATCTTGAGGAGCGGGAAGGAGCTGAATGAACCTAGTGAAGAAGCACCTAAAGATACAACTAAAGAAGAGAAAGAAAAGGAGACACCATCACCCCAAAAGGATTCAAGTGGAAAGCAATCCCAAGCCGTAGTCATCGCTCCACCTTTCCCTAGCCGATTAGCAAAATCCAAGAAGGTGGAGCAAGACAAGGATATTCTCGAGACATTCTACAAAGTTGAGGTAAATATCCCCCACCTTGATGCAATCAAGCAAGTACCCCGCTATGCTAAATTCCTCAAGTAGTTGTGCACTACTAAGAGAAGGCTGAATGGCGATGAGAAAGTCCATATAAGGGAAAATGTTTCAGCCATTCTCCAAAAAAGATTACCCCCTAAATGCAAGGATCCAGGTATGTTCACTATCCCCTGTAAAATAGGAAATGTCAAGATCAAAAGGGCAATGTTAGAACTAGGAGCTTCGAAAAATGTCATGCCCCATTCTATTTACGTAACCATGAATCTTGGACCATTGAAAGAGATGGATGTGATTTTGCAACTTGTTGATCGATCCACTACATACCCGAAGGGTGTTTTGGAGGACGTCTTAGTCCAAGTTAATAATATGGTCTTTCCTATCGATTTTTATGTGATTGATACAAAAGAAGATAATTCTTCCAATTCGACTCCAATTTTGTTGGGAAGACCCTTTCTTAAGACGTCCAAAACTAAAATTGATGCGAATAAGGGGACACTTACCACGGAATTCGATGGTGAGATTATCAAGTTTAATATCTATGATGCCATGAGATATCTTGACGATGTGCACTCTATCTTTTCTATAGATATTCCTGACTCTTTAGTGTAGCAAACTTTTGAGTTGGAAGATGAAGATGCGATCGAAAAGGATTACAAAAAGCGGAAAAAAGAGTTTGTGCTCAATCCTGAATTGCAAAATCCTCCCCACCCACCTTCCGCTGCATCAAAAGCTCACTAGTCAGGGAAGATTCCTTATCTTTATACTTCTATAAGCTTTCTGAATTTAATTGTGGGGGGGGGAGTATAGGATTTAATTCAAAATTTCAATTAAGTAATTGATTTTTATTTCAGTTAAAAAAAAAAAAACTCAACTCTTTTGAAATCAATTGAAACAATATTCTAGGGAAATTCTTGTGAACTTAGTAATGAGGTACAATCAAGAAGTACACGACTTACCTGAAGCCATTTCCTTTTAAGCTAGTCCTAAATTCAGGTTTAAGTAAATAGGGTAAATATTTCACCATTGCTGCAATTGGTAGGATGGAGCATAAAATGCACCTACCAGCCAAGTAATTCAATAGTAGGATGAAGCATAAAATGCACCTACTAGCTAGCAATTCAAACAGTAGGATGGAGCATAAAATGCACCTACGGACCAATTAATCCTAAAAGTGAGATGGAGAATAAAATGCACTCACTTCCACCAAGGAGAAAAAAAAAAAAAGAGAGAGAGAGGAAGTAAAAATGTTTTCCCTAGTTTACTACCTAGTTTATAGTAGTAAAGAAGGGATTGGCTGATAGTTGAGTTGAGTATAACTTGGTTGTGTTGACTTAACAGTTTGCAATAACCGACCTAGGATATTTGTGGAAAAAGATGAAGGAAGATTGAGTTTAAAGACCAGTAGGATAGTTGTTTGTTTAGTTTGCTTGAATTTTGTCTTGCTCGAGGATGGGCAAGGTCTAAGTGTAGGGGAATTTGATGAGAATGAAAATTATCATATTTTTATCCCTTAATATTCATAATTTTATACTTATTTAGAACCTAATTGGACTCACAATTCCTGTATTTCGATTTAGGGCACGAAAGAAGGCATTAGGTAAAAAACAAGGCTAATCGGGTAATTTTGCACAATTTCGAAGCCGTGCGGTAATCTGGGCATAGCTCTCCCATCCGAACTCCGATTGAGATGATTCAAGATGCATTGGAAATATAAGGAAAAAATCCACAACTTTCACATTTTGCGTTTTGATAGATTCGAACTGCATCAAAGTCAAAATTGAGCCTGAAGTCTAAGCCAATTCGTAGAGAAACCCAGTTCGCAGTAGAAGCCCAGTTCGCAGTAGAAGCCCAGTTCGCAGAGAAGCCCAATTCACAAAGAAGCCTTGCAGCGGCCCACTTCGTTGAGAAAGCCCAATATGAATTTAGCATTCATGAATAAGAATCATAAAAGAGTCCTATATTATTCAATTTTCTGTTGTATTTCTAGAAAGATAAAAGAGATTAAGATTACCAGTTAAGAGATAGGAGTAGATTAGATCTAATCTAGGCATTATCTATTAGAGAACTAAACTCCCAATGAAGAAAGAACTCCTTAGAGGAGCAGGAGACAGCTCCCTCCGAAGTCTATATAAAGGGGGTGGACTAGCACCCAAGGGCACCATCAAATCCTCCAAGAGAGCTTCAACCTTCGAAGAGAGCAATCAGCAACCCAAGAGGAGAAGCAAAGTTTGCCCCCTCTCATTTGGAAGCTACAATTTCATCATGAAGTGTGTGTAAGGTTTTATTTTCTAGTTGAAAGGTTAGGGAAGCTTTGATTCTATAAACATTGTGATATCTAATTGATTTTTATTTCAGTTCATTGTTTATGAGTATTCATATGTTTTCTGCGATTTCCTGTGAAGATTATTTTTATTGATTAAGCAATAAGGCACCCTGCTCATTCAACAAGAATAATCTATGGCCGATTGGACCTCCAATTTCGTATATGATTGGTAGGTTTAATCATGGTGGCAACTAACATAATTGATTATAGAAAAATTTTTTATTTATGTTAGGAAGATATATGATCTGGTTTAAACGGTCCGAGCTAGAGAGATCGCTGACCAGAATTGGGTCTCTCCCCTCTTAATGCTATTAATAGATTAAATCCTAAGAGCATGTTTAGGATTGTCTATTATTAAGAGAAGCAATCAAAGAACTTGTTTTGGTTGCCAAATAATACGAGTAGAGGCTGACTGTTAGAGCTTGTTAATGGCTATAACCAATTTATTCATAAACATACAAATTTATTCTTTCATCGATGATCAATGATAAGAGTCAAAGCTGAACTTGTCCCTTCAACCAAAAACTATCTCCCATCGATTTGATCCTTGTTTTTTGTTGTTTTCTTTTATTTCATCTTATTTCCCTTATCTTTACAACCCCCTACTTCATTTACTTGGAAATAAATTCACCCAATCCCTGTGGAGACGACCTTGTTCATCACTATATACAAATATTTAATTTGAGCAGAACATTTATCTTTGGTTGGATTCGACACCCACCATCTCCCCAGACTTATCCAACGGCTGTGAACATTCTAAAATAACACAAGTCTCATATGTGTCCAGTTTAAGGGTATTACACAGAAACACACCATAATAACATGAATCAAATATGTACTTTATTCATTTACAATAAATGTCATAATGTACATCCTTCTTATTGGAGCTAAGGGCATACACTATTTAACAGTTCCCACTTGCACTTAAGTCCAATCGGGTACAAGCCGGAGTCCCAGACTTTCCACGTGTTTCTCAAACACTTTCTGTGTCAGTGGCTTAGTCAATGTGCCACATTCTCCGTTGATGCTACCTTTTAGCATTAATCTCCCATAGATCCAATGTTGTCACACAACAGTGTAATGGGTGATGTGTTGAATTCCAAATTCCAAAATGAACACTGATAGGAATAAAAAGTATCATATTTTTATCCCCAAATATTCATTCTTTGACATTAAATTAGCACTTAATTGGATTCATTACTCTTGTATTTCGATTCAGGGCAAGTAAGAAGGCAACTGGAGGAAACAAGGCTAATCGGATGATTATGCACAGTTTCGGCACCATTCAGTAATCTGGGCATAACTTTCACCTCCGGACTCCGATTTGGAAGATTCAAGATGCACTAGAAAGATAAGGGATAACTCCATAACTCTCATGTTTTGGGTTTTGACAGATTCGTTCTGAATCGAGGTAAAAATCAGTCCCGAAGTCGGAGAAAATTCGTAGTAAAGCCCAGTTCACAGCTGAAGCCCAATTCGCAGGAAGCCTTGTAGCAGCCCAAGTTATTAAAGAACCCAACTCGAATTCAAGAATAAAGAGTCCCATCAGATTTAAATTTCAAATGTAATCCTAGAAAGATAAGAAGATTGAGATTAGATCACTAGATAAGAGATAGGATAGGATTAGTTCAAAACCAATGAGGACTTTCTAATTTTGAGGATAATCTCCTAAAGGGAGTTGGAAAAGGGGGGGGGACCAGCTTTAGGCATCAATCAAGAAATCAATTCAGAAGATCAGTCCATCCAATTGGGGAAGCAAAGCAAGAGGGAAGTCGACAACCATGAGCGGCTAAGCTTTTCTTTTCTGATTCATGGGGGATTTTCGATTCAATTGTGTCATCGTGAGGTTCTGTGTTTAATCTAAATTCTTGCTTTTAATTTAAGTATTCGTTGATTATTGTGCATGTTCTTATGGATGTTAATGTTAATTAGTCTGACAAATTAATTAATGTTGATATTCCTACTGCTATCCATGGTTCGATGATCCATAATTGTCACGAATAGTGGTACAAGTAGCAATTAGGTTATTATCCTACATGGGTCAATTGTTCATGATAGCCTTTGGCCAATGTATGGGTATGTTTTAACCTAAGGGGAATCAAAGGAACAAGATTCGATAATTGCAATTATCTCAATTATTGTTATTTTGGTTTTACTGTGATAGCTATGATTATAACCCTAGCAAGTGCACTAGTTATAAAGTAGTATAAAAATATCGTTCCCACGAGGATTCAACAAAATAAGTATTAGAACTACAACCTTCCCTAATTATTTGGACAATTGAATTTCATATTTGAGAATAAGAAAAAAGCAGAAAAAGGAAAACAAGAGCAGAAGTAACAATGCTGAATTATGTAACGATTGGTTGAATTTGCTAGGGCTTTCGGTCCACCTAACAATTCCAATGAATATTAATGGATGAGATTATCCAAGACAATTTGTCATTCCCATAAGCTGAAGTTTTTCCAATTTTATTTAATATTCTCTCTCGAGATATACTAAAACTACTTCTATCAGGTAACCCCTCGATCTCTCGACTAGAGTTCTCAAGATAGAAGCGCATTAAGTCCAAGGAAAAATTATTATATTCAAATGAATCATGTGTATATACCCCAATATACCATTTAATTCACACCATGAATTATGTGGTCAGCTATGCGAATTCCTCTCTCGATTCATTCACATACGCCTGATCAATTAAGAGATGGTCACTCCTAATAGCATTAAGCAAGATAATTCATAGACTATATGGAAATCACGATCTTGAATAAATCAGAATAAAAATATATTCATTGATATGATTAGGCTTTCCACAATCCTAAATACAGATAAATTAGTTCATACTAGCAGAAATAAAACAAACAAGAGGAAAGAAAGAACTCATGGTTTTGCCCTTGGAGTTGAGATCTCCTCTTCTCTTAACCGCCACCTCCTTCTTGCAGACTTCTTGCTTGATAGCTGGATTGCTCCTCTACTTCTTGATGCCTCTCTAGTCCGCCCCCTACCTCTTAAGGGGAAGGGGTGGTCTCCTACTCTTTCTTGAAGTTAATCTCTCAAAAATAGAAAGTCCTAGTCTAACCCTACTTTTATCTCTTTATCTAATGAACTCAATCTCTTTATCTTTATGGGATTACATCATAAATTTAGATCTGATAAGACTCTTCTCAGTTTCTTGTTCTTGGATTCGTGTTAGATCTCCTCTGTGAATTGGGCTGCTGCCAGGCTTTTCTGCAAATTGGGCCTTCCTGCAAATTTTCTCTGACTTCGGGCCCGGATTTGACTTTGATGCAGGCCGAATATGCGAAAGCCCAAAACAAGAAAGTTGTGGATTTTTCTCTTATCTATCCAGTGGGTCTTGAATCAGCCAATCGGAGTTCGGATATGCGAGTTAGGCCCAGATTACTGAACGGTGCCGAAACTGTGAAAAATCATCTTATTTGTCTTTCTTTGCTCCTGATACCTTCTTTCATGCCCTGAACCGAAATACAAGAAATATGAATCCAATTAAGTACTAATTAAGTATGCAAGACGAAATATTTGGGGATAAAAATGTGATAAATTCTACTCTCATCAAACCATTTTCACAAAGGTTATTGCTATCATTAATTGATATGGAACGCTATCGTACCTAGTCGGTTAATGATAAGTGTTGATCGAATGCTAGGTTTGGTCAACTAATTTAGGAAAACACGAGGTTTATTATGGCTATCCTAATAAATCCTAAGGTTAAATACTTGAATTGCAAGACTGCTGAGGTTTACCTATGATCGATGACCAATTGACTCAATCCGAACCCTTTGATCAGAGTTGGTAAGACTGAATATTCCTTGTTAGTTGTTATTTGCTCTTTTGTTATTTTAGAATTATAATTATTCAAATTTCCCACTCTTTAAATTGCGCATTCAGCTGAGAAATTAATAACTGGCTCCCTGTGGGATTTGACCTGGTACCACTGTTATTACAATTTTGTTGTAAGGTGGGACTAGAATTAATTTTGAGGGCTTTGACAACTCGTCAAAATTTTGGTGTTGTTGTCGGGGAGCTATTTTAATTTCTTAGCTTCGTGCCTTCCATTTGTGCTAACCTCTTTTGTTTTTCTCAAAAAGGTGAACTAGAATATATTCCTGAAATTGAGAAGACAAAACACCTGAGGCGGCTTGGCAATTGATCTCCAACATGACTGAGAACTCTAAACAATTTGGAGCAAGAACAAATGGAGCTATCAGACGTGTTAATGAGGTAAGCTATTCTAATCTAGAAAGTCAAATTTCTGATCTAACTGCTTTGGTTCGTCAATTAGCTGCAGATCAATTAAAAATTACTAAGGTTTGTGGCAAATGCTCAATTCTTGGGCATCCTACGGACATATGCCCATCGTTGCAAGATGATTCAATGCAACAAGTCAATGCCGTAGGAGGATTTCCTGGCCAACCTCAACGCAAATATGATCCCTATTCTAACTATTACAATCCTGGGTGGAGGGATCATCCCAATCTGAGCTATGGAAATCAAGGAGGACCACAAAGATTCCAGCCCCAACCTTTCAACAGACAACCTCCAATTCCAGCACTTACCCAAGCCCAAAATCAACCCTCAAGTTCAGGTATGTCTTTAGATGAGATAGTTAAGGCTCTAGTGACTAACACTCAACAATTCCGACAAGAAACAAGGGCCAACATCCAGAACTAAGGGAACCAAATCAGTCAACTTGCTACTTCTATTAGCAAGTTGGAGGCACAAACTTCTGGAAAACTACCATCACAGACAGTGGTGAATCCCAAGGAGAGTGCTAGTGCAATGGTGCTAAGAAGTAGGAAGGAATTCCAGTTACAACTTGCTTTGCCAAGGAAAGTGGATGAAGAGCAGAAAGAAGAGGAAGAACAAGATCCACCTGAGAGTTCCAATAAAACTTAATTCTACGGTTCTTATCGCCACAGTTGCAACACTTGCAAAAGTCCCCAAGTAAAGTGTCACCTCTCATTCACTCAGCCTTCTACTTACTTTGAACCCCTGCAGTGAGTTACATGCATGAGTTGAAACCCCAGAGTCAACACACCAGGACACAGAAGTCACTAATAAATTAGTTTCCATGACACAAGTTTCAAAAATACCTTTCTTAGATTCCAGGTAGGCAGGACAATTCCTCTTTCAGTGGTTGCTTACAGAAGTGATAGGCATCAGATGCCTTGTCTTTCTTTTGTTTCTTAGATTTGGTGGCCTTCTTTTGGGGCTTTCTCTTTGCCTTCCTCTTCTTGCCGGATTTGCCATCTTCAACAAGCATGGCTATCAGCTCATCCTTCCTTATTAATTCCTCAACTCTTTGCAACATATTGTTGAGCTCTTGGATGCTGATATTCAGCTTGTTCATGAACGGGTTGAAGGACAGAGGTAGAGAGTTGAGAATAGCATCGATCTGTGTGACCAAATCCAGCCCTGAACCAAGGGCCTCCAGCTCGTTCATGTAGCCCATCAATCGAAGACAATGGTCATGCACTTGCTGCCCCTTAGTCATCTGTGCAGTCATGAACTGTTTCACGACCTTTTGTCGAGTAGAACAAGTTTGCTCTTCGTACATAGTTTTCAGACTATCCAATATGTCTTTAGCAAGTTCGATCTGATCGAACTGCCTCTGTATCGGATTGTCCAAAGAGGCTATGATATAGCAGTGGGCCAGGGAGTTTTTATCCTCCCATTCTTGGTATTCTCTCCTTCGGGCCTCAGAAACCATTATCCCCCGGACGATCTGGAGCAGGATTTTTAGCCACCTTATCCAATTTTTCTGAAGCTACGACCAGTATAAGGTTTCTGTACCAGTCGGAATAGATGGGTCCCTTAAGCTTGTTGTCATCAAGAAACTTAGCAAATTGTTCGTTTGCCATTTTATGATAAAACAACAAAACGTTAGTCCACAACCCTAGTTTGATTCATGTTATCTACATAGACATGGCTTTTAATCTACGTCCCATTTCCATTTGTTCATCTCTGAGATTTCCCTCCTATCTCAGTGACGGAGACGGCAAAATGTCTCTAGAATTGTGGGAAATCACATAGGGTGCATGGAGCCAACTATTTCAGCTGCATAACCCCACCACCTTTCTGCGACGGATCACATCCACTCATCATATGAGTTTCCCTTTGACCTCTGCCAGACAAGGTTCAGAGTCATTTTCATTTAAACTTTTTGTCCAGTGAGTGCTCACCCATCATATTCAGGTTACGCCAATGTACCATGAGAGAGTTCCCATTTTCTGGTGAAGCCCCTCCCACATCGGTCTATGACGCCCCTATCATCTTATGAAACACTCTGACAGACCCAACAACAAATGGATAGCACAATTTTATGGTGTGTTTCCTCATTACTAAATGACCCATTATCATGCTAATGATGGAAGGCCTTTAGAGAGTCCATCATATGGATCTCCCTATCACATGCACTCATATTACCGGAGGGAACAAGATTACACCCTAGTTTTACTTTAGGTCCAACTAAAGTGGCTCCCACTGACTTTCATAAAGTCAGATTTCTAGTGGGGCTAAATCGGCTAGGGTTTCCGCACGCATCCCTTTTCAGGGTTGTGGGAACCACCAAGAAAGGAAGGGGTCAGTGACCTTAAGGAACACCATGGAAATGATGTGCATTCAGCCATGGGGTAAGCAAAAGCCACTAACGAATCATCATGGGCCAAGTGCTTATGGCCCATGTTCGCAGCACATCAAACATCCACACATCACATGATATGGAAGAATTGATCCAATCAATTAACTATTGTAAAGCCCATTAACTAGCTCAACAATAACACAATATTAACAATTAATATCATCTAGGTATATGAGCCGAATAGCAGTTAGCAATTTGGCCCACATAGCTTTTCTCACAAAAGTGGGCTTTTGCAATTTTAACACTTTAAAATTGGGCTTTACAGGTTGGGCCAAATTAATCCTTGCAATTGAACATCAGTTTTGGGCCTAAAAGTGTGAGAAATCTAGACTGAAAATAGTCCCCTTTTCGAACCCTAGATTCGGTCCAAACAGATTTGGTCCAATCTGGTCCGAGATGGTCTGAAATTGATTTTCAATTTAAGAATTAATTCAGGAAAGATCTGAAATTAATATTTTTGATTTTAGACAATCATAAATCAGACATGGAGTGTTCGCACCACCTGCAAAATAGAGGTTAGTCACTAGGGATGCAGTTTCATAAACTGCAAAATGCAGAATGCGATCCCTTCATCCGCAAATCTTCAGCGCCACCGTCTTCTTCAATCAAGAAAATAAAATAAAATAGAAATCCTATTTCTATTAATTAATTACATCCTTGATTGAATCCTATACATTCAGTATAGAAAAATAAAAAAAAAAATATTTTACAGACCGAATTGAATAAAAATTACAAAAAAAAAGGAATGCGTAGACAATTTGCGCCAATTCTGCACTTCATTCTCCAGGTACGAATAGTCCATTAAATCAAGAAATAAATAAAGAACAATTCTAAATAAATTTCATATTTAACAAAAATTAATTTCAGATCAATCACCCTCAATAAGAAACAGTTTCTTGAAACAAAACAACAATCTGCGCAATACCCGAATAGAACAGCTTCTACTGAATTGCGCAGGTTCAGATCTGATCTTTTGGTTCAAGACTCGAACCAGTGGCTCTGATACCATTGAAAGGAAAGGTAGGATCCATCGTATGGACGCCAAAACTGTTGCGGAATGGGTGGGCAAATTTCAAAAATTTCCTACCTTCCTTCCAACTAGGAATCGTATTCCCTGATTTTAGAATCAAAATTCAAGGATCCTGCTTGAACCAAAACCGAACCAGATCTGAACCTAAAACAAGGGGAAGGGTTATACCTGATACAGAGAATTAGTATCTCCCAACGTCAGTGTTCACCCCCAAAGAAAGTCCAAGATCTGCTCCTGCTGAAAATGACACAGCAACTGTGGAACAGAACCAGCAGAGTACGTCCTACGCACTGAATCCTTCCCAAGAATCCTCTAGAAACAATGAGCACCGAACTGAATCATCCTTTCAGCAAAGACCGGTATCAAGAACTCTTTCTTGATCTTTCCCTCACAGAGAAATCGTACTGGGTGGTGGTTGGCGGTGGCTGATGGAGAAGAAAGCTAGAGAAGAGAGTGGCGAATTGCTTTTCTCCTCTAGGGTTTTTGATATCTAATCTTCAGAATGCAAGTGTGTTCTCTGCGAAAATCCCTTGGGTTCGAATTCTTGTAATTCGAATTAGGGTTTTTCTCCTCTTGCTTAATGATTAAGAAAACCTCCTAATCATATCAGGAGTTGCCCTTATCCAAATCTGTATTTGGATTAGGACTCTTCTCAATCTTATCTGTAGATTAGATCAGCCTTTTGGGCTTAACCTAATCTCATATCCGCCCCCTTAAGTGACTGATCAAATCAGGCCAGATCGAAATGGGCTTTAGGCCCAATATGAATCAAGTGCTCAATAGTCTTCGAAACTGCTGCCCAGTTGGGCTTCTTTGTATGGCAAGGGACCTAAGCATTGATCTACACACCAGCCACATGGGTTCAGCCCAGCCTCTGTTACAAGGCCAAGCCGAATTCATTGGAAAGTCCAGTGAACAACTTGAGCCCATCACATGGACCCTATGGGCCCAACAATTACACTAAGTGGTCCCTGTGCCAATTCATCTTATAAAAGCCTAGGGATTGTGGGCAGATGCAAGATAAGACCATAATGATCAAACACTGCCCAACAAGAGAGGACCTCTCCCTCGGCTGTAGGGAACAGTGTTGCACTCTCTACTTACATGGATCCGGAGAATTAAAACCATTTGCAAACATTTTAAAACCATACATATCTATATATTATATATATAAATTTTGAAAAACAAAATTCCAATGATTGAAATCAACTGTCGGCAGTTTGGTTTCCAATAGAGAGAATAAATCCCCGATCATTACCCTTGTCCGACAAGGGGGCTGATCACCCACTCACTTGAATTCTCAAACTATCCCAACATACTCAGGTTTTGACCCCCGCTAAGGATCTCACTGATTGGCATATCAAAGACAGCCCGATCCGACACCTAGTGCAGTACCATAATCGGGTCTAGGGGTCAGGTGTAACTTTCCAGTTTTGCCCATCAATCTCCAAGGTCCAGGGCAATACTGGAAATCCGGTCCGATTCAAGGGTTCAAGTAATCCTACACTGCGTGTGCCTTGGGTCTCGCCCTGGCAATTGAGACAAACCACCCCAATAGTTGGCAGCACACCAGTGTCTGCCTTGGCAGGATAAATCTCCCCAGACTTATCCAACGGTTGTGAACATTTAAAACTAACACAAGTTTCATTAAGTGTCCAGTTTCAGGGTCTTACATAGAAATAAATAGACAGCATGAATCAAACATGTTCTTTATTTATTTACATTAAATATCAAAAGTACATCAGAATTGATTGAAACTAAGGGCATACAAAAACGGTCCAACAACTCCCACTTGCACTTAGGTCCAATCTGGTAAAAGTCATAGGGACTGTGGGCCCAACACTTACCCTAAGTGGTCCCTAGGCCAAGCCACCTTGTAACACCCAGGAACTATGGGCAAATGCAAGATTAGCCCATCAGGTATTATCCTCAATGGTCTTACACTTAACCTCTCAGCCCATAATGATCATACACTGCCCGACAAGAGAGGACCTCTCCCTCGGCTGCAAGGAACAGTGTTGCACTCTCTACTTATATGGATCCCGGGAATTAAAACCCTTTTGCAAACATTTTAGAAACCATAATATATACTTTTATATCTCATATAAAATATACTTTGCAAAACAAATCTCAATGGTTGAAATCGGCTGCCGGCAGTCTTGGTTTCCATCAGTGAGAGTGCATCCCCGATCATTACCTTTGTCCGACAAAGGGGCTGATCCTGTCACTATGATCACCCACTCAGATGAATTCTCGAACTGTCCCAACATACCCAGGTTTTGACCCCCGCTAAGGATCTCACTGATTGGTACATCAAAGATAGCCCGATCCGACACCTAGTGCAGTATCATAATCGAGTCTAGGGGTCGGGTGTAACTTTCCAGTTTTGCCCATCAATCTCCAAGGTCCAGGGCAATACTGGAAATCTGGTCCAGTTCATAGATTTAATTAATCATACACTGTATGTGCCTAGGGTCTCACCCTGGCAGCTGAGACAGGCCACCCCAACCGACTTGGTGGCACCACAGTGTCAGCCTTGTCAGGATAGGTCTCCCCAGACCGACCCACTAGCTGTGAACATTCTAAACTAACACGAGTCTCATTAAGTGTCCAGTTTAAGGGTATTACACAGAAACATACCAAGGGAACATGAATCAAATATGCACTTTTATTCATTTACAATAAACTCATAAAGTACATCATTCTGATTGAAGCTAAGGGCATACAAAACTGTCTAATAGCTCCCACTTGCACTTAGGTCCAATCAGGTACTAGCCGGAGTCCCATGCTTTCCACGTGTTTCTCAAACACTTTCTGTGATTGTGGCTTCGTCAATGGGTCTGCTACATTTTCCGCTGACACTACCTTCTGAATTAGGATGTCCCCTCTACCAACAATCTCCCGCAGTACGTGGTACTTCCCCTCGATGTGCTTCGATTTCGAGTGGGCTCGTGGCTCATTAGCCTGAGCAATGCCTCCATTGTTGTCACACAACAATGGGATGGGTGATGTGCTGGACGGAACTACTCCCAACTCGTGAACAAATTTCTTCATCCACACGGCTTCTTTGGCAGCCTCACTTGCGGCAATGTACTCGGCCTCAGTCGTGGAGTCTGTAGTGGACCCCTGTTTGCTGCTTTTCCAGCAAACAACACACGATCCTATCGTGAAAATATATCCAGATGTAGGCTTTCTATCATCTGGGTCTGACTGGAAATCGGCATATGTATACCCTTGGATCCGTAGTGAATTACCGTCAAATACTAGACAAAACTCTTTTGTCCTTCGAAGGTACTTAAGTATGTTTTTCACAGCAGTCCAATGCTCCTGCCCTGGGTTGGCCTGAAATCTGCTTACTACACTCACTGCCTGAGCTATGTCAGGACGGGTGCACAGCATGGCATAAATGATGCTCCCTACGGCTGAGGCTTAGGGAACGTCTTTAATGCCATCAATCTCCTCAGAAGTCTTGGGAGACATCTTCTTGGAGAGAGTGACTCCGTGCCTGAAAGGAACATTTCCTTTCTTGGATTTTTCCATGCTATATCTCTTGACTATTTTGTCAATGTAAGCAGATTGGGATAATCCTATTATCCGCTTCGATCTATCTCTATAAAGTCGAATACCAAGTATATAGGAGGCTTCTCCAAGATCTTTCAGGGAGAATTGTTGTGATAGCCATACTTTCACCGTAGTTAACATTCCTACATCATTCCCAAAGAGTAGAATGTCATCAACATACAGAACCAAGAAGGTAACATTATCCCCACTGTTCTTCTTGTAGACACAGGGTTCATCCGGATTCTGCTCGAAATCAAACGATTTGACACCAGAGTCAAAACGGATGTTCCAACTTCTAGAAGTTTGCTTAAGTCCATAAATGGATCTGTTAAGTTTACATACCATGTTTTCCTGACCTGCAGCAATGAAGCCTTGCGGCTGCTGCATATAGATATCTTTAGTAAGATCTCCATTCAGGAATGCAGATTTGACATCCATTTGCCAAATCTCATAATCATGGTATGCTGCTACAGTTAGCAGGATCCTAATGGATTTAAGCATGGCCACAGGCGAAAAAGTTTCCTCATAATCGATGCCCTCTTTCTGAGTGTATCCTTTCGCCACCAGATGAGCTTTGAAGGTCTTAACCTTACCATCGGGGCCCTTCTTCCTCTTGTAAATTCATTTGCAACCGATTGCTTTTACCCCAGAGGGCGGATCTACTAGAGTCCAGACTCCATTGGTCTCCATTGAGTCCATCTCTGCTCCCATGGCCTCCACCCACTTCTGGGAATCTATGTCCAACAAAGCTTCCGCGTAATTCACGGAATCCTCCTCACAAGTCAAGGTTTCCACCAGGTAACTATCCTGGTCATAACCATAACGGACTAGTGGCCTGGATACCCAAGTGGATCTACTAGGTTGGTCACTACCTGGAACTTGTGGGACATCCCACTGCTCCTGAGCTCTCCTCATCAAGAACAATTTCTTGACGATGGGTGTCCAGGATGTAATCAGTTTCCAAGAATTGTGCATTTCGACTGCAGAACACTTTCTGCTCACTTGGGTCATAGAATAGGTAACCTACAAAGCCTTTTGGGTAGCCTACGAATAGGCAACGGCTGGTCTTGGATTCCAACTTGTCTACACTCGTTCTTTTAACATGTGCTGGACAACCCCAAATCTTCAAGTGTCTGACACTTGGTTTCTTTCCGGTCCCAAGTTCATATGGAGTATTCGGAACCGATTTGGTTGGAACCCGATTCAGCACATAGATCGCAGTCTCTAATGCGTAACCCCAAAAAGATGTGGGTAACTCTGAGTGTAGGAGAAATGACCGAACCATATCCAATAAGGTCCTATTCCTCCTCTCTGAAACACCGTTAAGTTGTGGTGTAGTAGGAGGAGCAAATTGTGATACTATCCCATTGTCCTTTAAGTAGTCCCTGAATTCGTCAGAGAGAGACTCGCCACCTCGATCTGATCGAAGGGCTTTAATTTCTCTCCCTAACAGTTTCTCGACCTCTTGTCTAAACTCTTTGAACTTTTCAAAGGATTAAGACTTGTGTCTCATTGGGTACACATAACCATATCGTGAAAAATCATCTGCGAAGGTGATGAAATACACGTGTTGATTCCGTGTCCTAACACTCAGGGGGCCACATACATCAGTATGTATTAGGTCAAGTGTACCTGTACATCTTTCAGGCTTACTGTTAAATGGCCGTTTCGTCATCTTGCCTTGTAGGCAAGGCTCACAGGTGGGAAGATCTTCTACAGTTAGAAAATCCAAATGACCATCCTTTACCAACCTTGTGATTCGGTCAACACCGATGTGGCCAAGTCGGTAATGCCACAGACACATGGGTTTAACTGTATCACGGGCTCTCTTCTTGGGAATTTCAGCCGACGTAGTTTTGGTTATGTTAGTTTCTAGAGAAGGATGTAGAACATAGAGACTGTTCTCCAGTTCCCCATGTGCGATGAATCTGTTATTTCTTTTAATAGTAATCGTATTACTAAAGAAGACAGAATAACCATCTGCACACAGTTTTGAGACAGAAATCAAATTTCTCCTTAAATTTTAAACATAAAGACAATCTTTCAGTACAATTGTTCATTCTCTAAAAAGTAACTCCACGGTTCCTATGGCCGCAGCTGCAACAGTTGCATTAGTCCCCAAGTAGAGTGTGACTTCTCCTTCACTCAGCCTTCTGCTTACTTTGAACCCCTGCAGTGAGTTACACGCATGAGTTGAAGCCCCGGAGTCAATACACCAGGACGCAGAATCTACCAATAAATTGGTTTCTATAACACAAGTTTCGAATTACCTTTCTTGGATTCCAGGTAGGCAGGACAATTCCTTTTCCAGTGGCCAGTCTTCTTGCAGAAGTGACAGGCATCTGATGCTTTGTCTTTCTTCTGCTTCTTGCCCTTAGTGGCTTTCTTCTGAGGCTTCTTTGCCTTCCTCTTTCTCTTGCCTGTCTTGCCATCTTCAACAAGCATGGCTACAGGCTCATCCTTTCTAATCAGTTCTTCAGCTCTTTGCAACATATTGCTGAGCTCTTGCAAGCTGACATTTAGCTTGTTCATGTTGTAGTGCATGATGAATGGATTAAAGGAAGGAGGCAAAGAATTAATGATAGCATCTATCTGAGTTGCAAGGTCCAGCCCGGATCCAAGAGCCTCCAGTTCGTTGATGTAACCCATCATCCGAAGACAATGGTCGTGAACCTGTTGACCCTTGGACATTTGTGCGGTCATGAACTGTTTCAAGACCTTTTGTCGAGTAGAACGATTCTGCTCTTCATACATTGTCCTGAGACTGTCCAATATGTCTTTCGCAAGTTCGATCTGATCGAACTGCCTCTGTATCGGGTTGTCCAAGGAGGCAATGATGTAACACCAGGCAAGGGAGTTTTTCTCCTCCCATTCTTGATAGTCTCTCCTTCGGGCCTCAGAAGCCCTATCACCCGGACGCTCCGGGGCAGGATTCTTTGCCACTTTGTCCATCTTTTCAGAAGGTAGGACCAGCATAAGATTCCTGTACCAGTCAACATAGTTTGGGCCCTTCAACTTGTTGTCATCAAGCAATTTTGTAAATGATCCGTTTCCCATTTTCTGATAAAAGAGAAAAACATCAGTCCACAACCTAATTTGATTCATATTCATTTCATAGATATGGATTTTAATCTACGTTCCATTTCCATTTATTCATCTCTGAGATTTCCCTCCTTTCTCAGTGACGGAGACTACGAGTTGTCTCTAGAAATGTGGGAAATCACATAGGGTGCATGGAGCCAACTGTTTCAGCTGCATAACCCCACCACCTTTCTGTGAAGGATCATATCCACTCATCATATGAGTTTTCCCTTTGGCCTCTGTCAGACAAGGTTCAGAGCCGTTTTCAGGTAAACCTTTCTGTCCAGTGAGTGCTTACCCATCATATTCGTGAACGCCAAGGTACCGTGAGAGCCTCTCCCACATCGGTCTATGACACCCCTATCATCTTATGAAACACTCAGACAAGCCCAACAACAAATGGATAGCCCATTTTCTGGTGCGTTTCCTCATTGCTGAAGGACCCATCCTCAGGCTAATGATGAAAGGCCTTTAGAGAGTTCACCATATAAATCTCCCTATCACATGCACTTATATTAGCCGGAGGGAACAGTTAATTACGCCCTAGTTCTTATTTTTGGTCAAACCAAAGTGGCTCCCACTGACTTTTATAAAGCCAGATTTCGGTGGGCCTAAAACGGCTAGGGTTTCGCACGTAACCTCTTGATGAGGTGTGGGGCCCACCACTGAGGGAGGTCATACGATGACCAAAAGGGACACCAAGGCAATGATGTGCATTCAGCCATGGTGTGCGCAAGAGCCACTATCGATTGAGCATGGGCCAAGTACTTATGGCCCATGTACGTAGCACATCACACATCCATACATCACATGTAGGGATAAATTGATCCAATCAATTAATCATCTGTAAAGCCCATTTGAAGCCCATTTTAAATCCATAATATTAACCATTAATATTATCTAGGTATATGGGCCGAATGGTTCAACCCATATAGCTTTAAATGTCAAGTGGGCTTTTAGCAGTTTTAACCATTTAAAACTGGGCCTTTATAGGTTGGGCCGAATTAACCATTTAATTAAACACCAATCAAACATGCACTTTATTTATTTCCACTAAATAACAAAAGTATATCAAAATGATTGAAGCTAAGGGCATACAAAACTGTCTAACAGCTCCCACTTGCACTTAGGTCCAATCTGGTACAAGCCGGAGTCTCATACTTTCCACGTGTTTCTCAAACACCTTCTGTGTCAGTGGCTTAATCAATGGGTCTGCCACATTATCCGCTGATGCTACCTTTTGAATTAGGACGTCCCCACTACCAACGATCTCCCGCAGTACATGGTACTTCCTCTCGATGTGCTTTGACTTCGAGTGGGCCCGAGGCTCTTTAGCCTGGGCGATCGCTCCATTGTTGTCACACAACAACGGGATGGGTGATGTGCTGGATGGAATCGCTCCCAATTCGTGTATGAATTTCTTCATCCACACGGCTTCCTTGGCAGCTTCATTTGCGGCAATGTACTCGGCCTCGGTTGTGGAGTCTGCAGTGGACCCCTGTTTGCTGCTTTTCCAGCAAACAGCACACGATCCTATCGTGAAAACATACCCAGATGTAGACTTTCTATCATCTGGATCCGACTGGAAATCGGCATCGGTATACCCTAGAACTTGCAGTGAACTACCATCGAATACCAGACAAAACTTTCGTCCTTCGAAGGTATTTGAGTATGTTCTTCACAGCAGTCCAATGCTCCTGTCCTGGGTTTGCCTGGAATCTGCTTACCACACTCACCGCCTGAGCTATGTCCGGGCGAGTGCACAACATGGCATACATGATGCTCCCTACAGCTGAGGCATAGGGAACGTCTCTCATGCTCTCAATCTCCTCAGAAGTCTTGGGAGACATCTTCTTGGAGAGAGTGACTCCGTGCCTGAAAGGAACGTTTCCTTTCTTGGAGTTTTCCATGCTGTATCTTTTGACAATTTTGTCAATGTAAGCAGCCTGGGATAATCCAATTATCCGCTTCGATCTATCTCTATAGAGTCGAAGACCCAGTATGTATGAAGCTTCTCCAAGATCTTTCATGGAGAACTGCTGTGATAGCCATACCTTGACCGAAGTCAACATTCCTACATCATTCCCAATGAGTAGGATATCGTCCACATACAAGACCAAAAAGGTGATCTTATCCCCACTGGATTTCCTGTAAACACAGGGCTCATCCGGATTCTGCTCAAAGTCAAACGTTTTGACTGCAGAATCAAAACGGATGTTCCAACTCCTAGAAACCTGCTTAAGTCCATATATGGATCTATTAAGTTTACATACCATGTGTTCCTGACCAGCAGCAATGAAGCCTTGCGGCTGCTGCATGTAGATATCTTCACTAAGATCTCCATTCAGAAACGCTGTTTTGACATCCCTTTGCCAAATCTCGTAATCATGGTACGCTGCTACAGCTAGCAGGATCCTAATGGATTTAAGCATGGCCACCGGTGAAAAGGTTTCCTCATAGTCGATGCCTTCTTTCTGAGTATACCCTTTCGCCACCAAACGAGCTTTAAAGGTCTCAATCCTGCCATCGGGGCCCTTCTTCCTCTTGTAGATCCATTTGCAACCAATTGCTTTTACCCCGGAGGGCGGATCCACTAGAGTCCAGACTCCATTGGTCTCCATTGAGTCCATCTCGGCACTCATGGCCTCCACCCACTTCTGGGAGTCTATGTCTAACATAGCTTCCGCGTAAGTCACGGGATTCTCTTCACTAGTCAAGGCTTCCACCAGGTAACTCTGCAACATATTGCTGAGTTCCTGGACGCTGACATTCAGCTTATTCATATTGTAGTTCATAGTGAACGCATTGAAGGAGGAGGGCAAAGAATTTAGGATGGCATCCACTTGCGTGCCAAGATCTAGCCCGGATCCAAGAGCTTCAAGTTCGTTGATGTATCCCATCATCCGAAGACAATGGTCATGAACTTTCTGCCCTTTGGTCATCTGCGCGGTCATGAACAATTTCAGGACCTTCTGTCGAGTAGAACGGTTCTGCTCCTCATACATTGTCCTTAGACTGTCCAATATGTCCTTGGCAAGTTCGATCTGATCGAACTGCCTCTGTATTGAGTTGTCTAATGAGGCAATGACGAAGCAGCGGGCTAGGGAGTTCTTATCCTCCCAATCTTGGTAGTCCCTCCTACGGGCCTCAGAAGCCCTATCACCCGGACGTTCCGGGGCAGGATTTTTCACTACCTTGTCTAACTTTTCAGAAGTTAGGACCAGCATAAGATTTCTGTACCAGTCGGCATAGTTTGGGCCCTTAAGCTTGTTATCGTCTAGAAGCTTTGCAAATTGACCGTTTGCCATTTTCTGATAAAACAGCAAAATCATTAGTCCACAACCTTAGTTTGATTCATGTTTACCTACATAGATATGGCTTTTAATCTATGTTCCATTCCCATTTGTTCATCTCTGAGATTTCCCTCCTATCTCAGTGACGGAGACGACGAAATGTCTCTGGAAATGTGGGAAATCACATGGGGTGCGTGAAGCCAACTGTTTCAGCTGCATAACCCCACCACCTTTCTGTGACGGATCATATCCACTCATCAAATGAGTTTCCCTTTGGCCTCTGTCAGACAAGGTTCAGAGCCGTTTTCAGGTAAACCCTTCTGTCCAGTGAGTGCACACCCATCATATTCAGGTTACGCCAAGGTACCGTGAGAGAGTTCCCATTTTCTGGTGAAGCCCCTCCCACATCGGTCTATGACGCCCCTATCATCTTATGAAACACTCTAACAGATCCAACAGCAAATGGATAGCCCAATTTTATGGTGCGTTTCCTCATTACTGATGGACCCATCATTGTGCTAATGACGGAAGGCCTTTAGAGAGTCCATCATATGGATCTTCCTATCACTTGCATTCATATTTGCTGGAGGGAACAAAATTATGCCCTAGTTCTAATTTAGGTCAAACCAAAGTGGCTCCCACTGACTTTCATAAAGTCAGATTTCTGGTGGGCCTTAATCGGCTAGGGTTTCCGTACGCATCCCTTTTCAGGGTTGTGGGGCCCACCAGGCAAAGAGGGGGTCATCCAATGACCTTCAGGGACACCATGGCAATGATGTGCATTCAGCCAAGGTGTGCGCAAGAGCCACTAACGAGTCATCACGGGCCAAGTACTTATGGCCCATGGTCGCAGCACATCAAACATCCAAACATCACATGTAAAGGAGGAATTGATCCAATCAATTAATTACTGTAAAGCCCATTCAACGGCCCATTTAAAAACCAAGTCATTAACGATTAATGTCCACTAGGTGTATGGGCTGAATCGCAGATAGCAGTTCGGCCCATACAGCTTATCTCACAATAATGGGCTTTTGCAGTTTTAACCCTTTAAAACTGGGCTTTACAAGTGGGCCGAATTAATCCCTGTAATTGAACATCAGATTTGGAACAAAAGGTGTGAGACAATTGGACTGAAAACAGCCCCCTTCGAAACCCAGATTCGGTCCAAACAGTTTTGGTCCAATCTAGTCCGAAATGGTCCAAAACTGATTTTCAATTCAAGAATTAATTATTGAATGATCTGAAATTAATAGTTTTGATTTCTAGCAAACACAAAACAATTATGGACTGTTCGCACCACCTGCAAAACAAAGGTTAATCGCAAGGGTTGCAGTTTCATAAACTGCAAATCGCAGAAAACGATTTCTCCATCTGCAAATCTCCAGTGCCGCCATCTCCTTCCATCTTCTTTAATCAAGAAAAATAACAGAAATCATATTTCTATTAATTACATTCTTGATCAAATCCTATACATTCAGTCTAAAAAAATAAAAAAAATTATTTACAGACCGAATTGAATGAAATAAATAAATAGAAAAGAAAAAGGGTGCGCAGACCATCTGCGCTAAAACTGCACTGCGATCTCCAGGTTTGAACAGTCCATTAAATCAAAATAAATAAAGAACAATTCCAAATAAATTTTGGATTTAATAAAAATTAATTTCAGATCAATCGCCCTTAACAAGAAACAGTTTCTTGAAAAAAAGAAAACAATCTGCGCAAATCTTGAAAGAACACCTTCTATCCATCTGCGCAGGGTCAGATCTGATTTTCTTTTGGTTCAAGATTCAAACCTGTGGCTCTGATACCACTGAAAGAATGGTAGGATCCATCTGATGGACGCCATAAAGGTTGCGGAATGGGTGGGGCGAATTTCAAAAATTTCCTACATTCTCCCAACTGGGAATCATATTCCCTGAATTTAGAATACAATATTCAAGGATCTACTTGAACCCTAATCAAACCAGATCTGTACCAAAAGATAAATGGGAGGATTATACCTGATCCGGAGAAGCAGTATCTCCCAAAGTTGGTGTTCACGCCCAAAGAATGCTCCAAGATCTGTCCCTGCTGAAGATGACACAGCTGTGGATGGAACAAAACCAGCAGGGTGCGTCCTACACACTGGATCCTTCGCAAGAATCCCCTGGATGTACAAAACACTGAATTCTTTCAGTCTTTCTTGCAAGACTGATGTCAAGAACTGGTTTCTTGACTTTCTTTTCTGCAAAGATCAAATCTTGCAATAATGCAGATGGCGGCGACAGGAGGAGATCTCCAGAAACGAAAAGGCTGAACTGTTTTCTTTTCTGGAGAGTATGAGATCTAATCTCAAATTGCAGGAACCCTTCTTGCTTACCAAAACCCTTTGGGATCGAAATCTGATTTCTCTCCCTCTTGGTACATTCGAAATCTCCTCCTTTCTTCTTGATTAAGAAATCTCCTAATTAGGAGTTATCCCAATCCAAATCAGTATTTGGATAGGGGATAATCTTAATCCCTTTCCCAGATAGAGTTAGCTTACTCCTGATCTTATCAGGAGGTTACCAGATTCAAATCTGATTTGAATTTGGTCTCTAAGAGTGGATAAGGCTAAGAGCCCAATCCTTTTTGCTAACTTCAATCTCAAATTTGCCCCATGGATGGGTGATCATATCAGCCCACCTCGAAATGGGCTTTTGGCCCATTAAGTATTCAGTGTTTAATTAGTTTCCAATCTGCTGCCCAGTTGGGCTTCTTTGTATGGCGTGGGACCCAAGCATTGATCTACACACCAGCCACATGGGTTCGGCCCAGCCTTTAATACAAGGCCTAGCCGAATTCACTGAAAAACTCAATGAACCCCTTGAGTCCATCATATGGACCCTATGGGCCCAACACTTACATTAAGTGGTCCCTGGGCCAAGCCATCTTATAAAAACCCAGGGACTGCGGGCAGGTGCAAGATTAGCCCATCAGGTATTATCCTAAATGGTCTTACACTTAACCTCTCAGCCCTTAATGATCAAGCACTGCCCGACAAGAGAGGACCTCTCCCTCGGCTGCAAGGAATAGTGCCGCACTCTCCTCTCACATGGATCCCGAGAATTAAAACCATTTGCAAACATTTTGAAACCGTACATATATATGTAAATATATTAATTTTGCAAAAACAAAATTCCAACGATTGAAATCAACTGCCGGCAGTTTGGTTTCCATCAGAGAGAGTGCATTCCCGATCATTACCCTTTGTCCGACAAAGTGGCTGATTCTGTCACTATGACCACCCACTCAGATGAATTCTCAAACTGCCCCAACATACCCAGGTTTTGATCCCCACTAAGGATCTCACTGATTGGCATATCAAAGGCAGCCTGATCCAGCACCTAGTGAAGTGTCATAATCGAGTCTAGGGGTCAGGTGTAACTTTCCAGTTTTGCCCATCTATCTCCAAGGTCCAGGGCAAGACTGGAAATCTGGTCCGGTTCAAGGATTCAAGTAATCCCATGCTGTATGTGCCTCGGGTCTTACCTTGATGGCTGAGACAGGCCATCCCAACACTTGGTGGCACACCAGTATCAGCCTTGGCAGGATAAATCTCCCCAGACTTATCCAACGGCTGTGAACATTTAAAACTAACATGAGTCTCTACAAATGTCTAGTTTTAGGGTTTTACACAGAATTAAACCAAACAACATGAATCAAACATGCACTTTATTTATTTCCACTAAATAACAAAAGTACATCAAAATGATTGAAGCTAAGGGCATACAAAACTGTCTAACAGGATCATGGATTCTTTTCTTGGGGATATCAGCCGACGTAGTTTCGGCTATGTAAGTTTCTATAAAAGGATGCAGAACAGAGAGACCTTGTTCAAGTTCTCCGTATGCGATGTATCTGTTGTTTTTTTAATACTAATCGTATTACTAAAGAAGATAGAATATCCATCCGCACACAGTTTTGAAATAGAGATCAAATTTCTTCTTAAATTTTGTACATAAAGACAATCTTTCAGTACAATTGATCATTCTCTAAAAATTAATTATACGGTTCCTATGGTCGTAGTTGCAACACATGCAGAAGTCCCCAAGTAAAGAGTCACCTCTCATTCACTCAGCTTTCTGCTTACCTTGAACCCCTGTAGTGAGTTACACGCATGAGTTGAAGCCCCGGAGTCAATACACCAGGATGGAAAAGTTAACAACAAATCGGTTTCTAAGACACAGGATTCAAAATTACCTTTCTTGGATTCCAGGTATTGAGGATAGTTCCTCTTCCAATGGCCGGTCTACTTGCAAAAGTGGCAAGCATCTGATGCCTTCTCTTTCCTCTGTTTCTTGGGTTTGGTGGCCTTTTTCTGAGGCTTTCTCTTTGCCCTCCTTTTCTTGCCCTTCTTGCTAGCTTCACCAAGCATGGCTAGGGGCCCATCCTTCTTGAGTTCCTAAACGCTGACATTCAGCTTATTCATGTTATAGTTCATGATGAACGGATTTAAGGACGGAGGCAAAGAGTTGAGAATGGCATCTATCTGGGTCACATGATCCAGCCCAGATCCAAGAGCCTCAAGCTCATTGATGTAGCCCATCATCCGAAGACATTGGTCATGAACTTACTAGCCCTTGGACATTTGCGTGGTCATGAACTATTTCAAGACCTTTTGTCGAGTAGAACGATTCTGCTCTTCGTACATTGTCTTTAAACTATCCAATATGTCCTTGGCAAGTTCGATCTGATCAAACTTCCTCTGTATCGGATTGTCTAGGGAGGCAATGATATAGCATCGGGTGAGGGATTTTTTCTCCTCCCTTTCTTGATAGTCCCTTCTTCGTGCCCCAGAAGCCCTATCTCCCGGACGCTCCAGGGCAGGATTCTTAGCCACCTTATCCAATTTTTCAAAGGTCAAGACCAGCATTAGGTTACGATACCAGTCGGCATAGTTTGGGCCATTAAGCTTATTGTCATCCAAAAGCTTTACAAATTGTATGTATGCCATTTCTGATAAAAAACAGACATTAGTCCACACCCTAATTTGATTTTCATGTTATCTACATAGATATGGCTTTTAATCTATTTTCGATTCCCATTTGTTCATCTCTGAGATTTCCCTCCTATCTCATTGACGGAGACTGCGAATTGTCTCTGGAAATGTGGGAAATCACATAGGGTGCATGGAGCCAATTATTTCAGCTGCATAACCCCACCACCTTTCTGTGAAGGATCATATCCACACATCATATGAGCTTTCCCTTTGGCCTCTATAAGACAAGGTTCATTGCCATTTTAGGTTAAACCTTTCTGTCCAGTGAGTGCTCACCCATCATATTCGTGAATGCCAATGTACCGTGAGAGTCTTCCATTTTCTGGTAAGTTCCTCCCACATCGGTCTATGACGCCCCTATCATCTTATTAAACATTCTGACGGATCCAATAGCAAATGAATAACCCAATTTTATGGTGTGTTTCCTCATTACTGAAAGACCCATCTTCATGCTAATGACAGAAGGCCTTTAGAGAGTTCATCATATGAATCTCCCTATCACATGCACTCATATTTTAGGAGGGAACAAAAGTTACACCCCAATTTAATTTAGGTCAAACCAAAGTGGCTCCCACTGACTTTCATAAAGCCAGATTTAGGTGGGCCCTAAACGGATAGGGTTCCACACGTATCCTTTTCAGGGGTGTGGGGCCCCCCACTAAGGGAGGTCATCCAATGACCCATAGGGACACCATGGCAATGATATGCATTCAGCCATGATGTGCGCAAGAGCCACTATCGTATCTGCATAAGCCAAGTGCTTATGGCACATGAACGTTGCACATCACACATCCATACATCA
This sequence comes from Nelumbo nucifera, assembly GCF_055504915.1. Classification (NCBI taxonomy): domain Eukaryota; kingdom Viridiplantae; phylum Streptophyta; class Magnoliopsida; order Proteales; family Nelumbonaceae; genus Nelumbo; species Nelumbo nucifera. The sequence continues at coordinate 39,688,985 of NC_142656.1, read as the reverse complement.
CATGCAATGATAGAATTGATCTAATCAATTAATATCTGTCAAGCCCATTATTAAAACCCATTTTAATCCATAATATTACGGATTAATATTATCTAGGTATATGGGTTGAATAGGCTTGAGCAGTTCGGCCCATATAGCTTGTTTGCAATCAGTGGGCTTTAGCAGTTTTAACTCTTTAAAACTGGGCCTTACAGGTGTGGGCCAAATTAAATCTCACAATTAACCATCAATCCCATGACCCAAAAGTGGGAAATTAGGGCTGACATCAGCCTCCTTCGAACCACAGATTTGGTTCAACCAGTTTGGTCCAATCTGGTTCGAATGGGTCTAGGGTTTGATTTTTAATTAAAGAATTAATTCAAGAAACGATCTGAAATTAAATTTACTAATTCAAGAATCAACAAGAATCAGTAACAGGGTTGTTCGCACATGTCCAATCTGCAAAACAAATGTCAGATCATAGTTTGTAGTTTCATAAACTTTAAATCGCAAATAGCGATTTTCCCATCTACGAAATCTTCTTCTCCAACGCATGCAGCTCCGATCTTGAATAAAATAAAATAGAAAAACCCTAATTTTATATTAATATTACATCAGATCGAATACCTAAATATTCAGTCTAAAAATTTTAAAAAAAATTAAGTACAGACCAAAATGAATAGAACTGCGAAATCGCAGGTTTCCTACGCCAACCAAGATTTCGATCTACATTTGTACGAATAGCCTATAAATCAAGAAAATAATAAAGAACAATTCTAAATATATTCCAGATTTATAAAGAATTAATTTCAGATTATTCGCCCTTGTTCTGGGAAACAATTTCCCAAAAAAACCACAATATGCGCAAATTGGATAGAACGCCTACTGCCCATTTGCGCAGGTTCAGATCTGATTTATTTCGGTTCAAGATTTGAACCATGGCTCTGATACCACTAAAGGGATGAGAAATCCATCATATGTATAGCCGAACCCTGCAAGAAGGTAGGGCGAAATTTCAAAAATTTCTCTCTCTCCCACCTGGGAATCACATTCCCTGTTTTAGAAAATCTACATTTTCAAGGATCAATCTTGAACCAAGAACCGAACCAGATTTGAAACTAAGACAGTAGGAGAGGGATATACCTGATACAAATAAACAGTATCCTCCAATGAAGGTGTTCACGCCCAAAGAAGTCTCCAAAGACTGCTCCCACTGAAGATGACACAGTGTAGGGTGGAGCAGTCTTTGGAGTCTTTCTTTGGGCGTGAACACCTTCGTTGGGAGATATTGCATCTTCGTATCAGGTATAGCCATCTCCTAAAGTTTTGGTTCAGATCTGGTTTGGTTCTTGGTTCAAGATTGATCCTTGAAAAATGCAGTTTTTCTAAAACAGAGAATGTGACTCCCACATGGGAGAGAGAAATTTTTTAAATTTCGCCCTACCTTTCTGCAGGGTTCGGCCATCCATATGATGGATCTCTCATCCGTTTAGTGGTATCAGAGCCATGGTTCAAATCTTGAACCAAATTAAATCAGATCTGAACCTGTGCAAATGGGCAGAAGGCGTTCTACCCGATTTGCGCAGATTAGGGTTTTTCTGGGAAATCGGTTCCCAGTTAAAGGGCGAATGATCTGAAATTAATTTTTATAAATCTGGAATTTATTTAGAACTATTCTTTATTATTTTCTTGATTTATGGGTTGTTCGTACAAATGGAGATCGAAATCTTGATTGGTGCAGTGAACCTGCGATTTGTAGTTTTGTTTTTACATTCTGGTCTGTAAATAATTTTTTTTTTTATTTTCTAGACTGAATGTATAGGATTCGATCAGATGTAATATTAATAGAAATTAGGTTTTCTATTTATTTTATTTTCTTGATCGAAGAAGGCGGCGCAGAAGGAGATTTCGCAGATATCAAAATCACTATCTGCGATTTGTAGTTTGTGAAACTGCATACTATGTTCTGACGTTTGTTTTTGTAGGATGGAGGTGTGCGAACAGCCCTGTGAAGGCTGATGTCAGCCTTCATTACCATGGTGTCCCTAGACCCATACGAACCAGATTGGATCAAACTGGTTGTACCGGATATGTGGTTCGATGGAGGCTGGTGTCAGCCCTAATTTCCCACTTTTGGGTCAAGGGATTGATGGTTAATTAAGAGATTTAATCTGGCCCACACCTGTAAGGCCCAGTTTTAAGGTGTTAAAACTACAAAAGCCCACTAATTGCAGGAAAGCTATATGGGTCAAACTGCTAACTACTATTCAGCCCATATACCTAGATAATATTAATTGGTAATATTATGGTTTAAAATGGGCTTTAATAATGGGCTTTATAGATATTAATTGATTGGATCAATTCTATCCTTGCATGTGATGTATGGATGTGTGATGTGCTACGTTCATGGGCCATAAGTACTTGGCTCATGCAGATACGACAGTGGCTCGTGCGGAACCCTAGCCATTTAGGGCCTACCAGAAATCTGGCTTTATGAAATTCAGTGGGAGCCACTCTGGTTTGACCTAAATTAAACTAGGGCGTAACTTTTGTTCCTTCCTGAAATATGAGTGCATGTGATAGGGAGATTCATATGATGAACTCTCTAAAGGCCTTCCATCATTAGCATGAAGATGGGTCCTTCAATCAGATAGTGGGCCATCCGAATTGTTGTTGGATCTGTTGGAATGTTTCATAAGATGATAGGGGCGTCATAGACCAATGTGGGAGGACATCACCAGAAAATGGGAGACTCTCACAGTACCTTGGCGTTCATGAATATGATGGGTGAGCACTCACTAGATAGAAATGTTTAACCTAAAATGGCTCTGAACCTTGTCTGACAGAGGCCAAAGAGAAAGCTCATATGACGAGTGGATATGATACTTCGCAGAAAGGTGGTGGGGTTATGCAGCTGAAACAGTTGGCTCCATGCACCCTATGTGGTTTCCTACATTTTCAGAGACAATTCGCAGTCTCCGTCACTGAGATGAATAAATGGGAATGGAACATAGATTAAAAGTCATATCTATGTAGATAACATGAATCAAATTAGGTTGTGGACTGATGTTTGCTCTTTTATCAGAAAATGGCAAACGGACAATTTGCAAAGCTTTTGGACGAAAATAAACTTAAGGGCCCAAACTATGCTGACTGGTACCGTAACCTAATGCTAGTCCTGACATCTGAGAAGTTGGACAAGGTAGCTAAAAACCCTGCCCCGGAGCGTCCGATTGATAGGTCTTCTGAGGCCCGTAGGAGGGACTATTAGGATTGGGAGGAGAAAAAGTCCTTGGCCCGGTGCTATATCATTGCCTCCCTAGACAATCCGATACAGAGGCAGTTTGATCATATCGAACTTGCCAAGGACATATTGGACAGTCTAAAGTCAATTTACGAAGAACAGAATCGTTCTACTCGGCAAAAGGTCTTGAAGCAGTTCATGACTGCACGAATGTCCAAGGGGCAGCAAGTTCATGACCATTGTCTTCAGATGATGGGTTACATCAATGAGCTTGAGGCTCTTGGATCTGGGCTGGATCACGCAACCTAGATAGATGCCATCTTGAATTCTTTGTCTCATTCCTTTAATCCGTTCATCATGAATTACAACATGAATAAGATGAATGTCAGCATTCAGGAACTCAGCATTATGTTACAGAGGGCCGAGGAAATGATTAAGAAGGATGAGCCTATTGGTATGATATCAATCGGGGATGTACTCTCTCTGATGGGAACCAAAACTACCAGCAATTGATTTCAATCGTTGGAATTTGTTTTGCAAAATATATTTTATATACGAATATAAATATATATATTATGGTTTCAAATTGTTTGCAAAAGTTTTTAATTCCCGGGATCCATGTGAATAGAGAGTGCAACACTATTACTTGCAGCCGAGGGAGAGGTCCTCTCTTGTCGGGTAGTGTTTGATCATTAAGGGTTGAGAGGTTAAGTGTAAGACCATTGAGAGAAATACCTGATGGATAATCTTGCATCTTCCCACAGTCCCTGGGTTTTTATAAGGTGGCTTGGCCAAGGGACAACTTAGTGTAAGTGTTGGGCCCATTAGGAGTCCATGTGATGGGTTTCAGGGGGTTCACTGTCTTTTCAGTGAATTCGGCCAGACCTTGTAACAGAGGCTGGGCTGAACCCATGTGGCTGATGTGTAGATCAATGTTAGGGTCCCACGCCATACAATGAAGTCCAACTGGGCAACAGGTTGGAAGTTGTTTGAGCATTTAGACTTATTGAGCCTAAAGCTCATTTCGAACTGGCCTAATTTGATTAGTTAAATAAATGGGCGGATTTGGGATTAAATAAGCAAATAGGATAGGGTCTTACCCTATCCACTTAGAGAGTCCAAATCTGAATTCAGATATAGAAACCTCCTAATGAGATTAGGAGAGAGCTGATCTAATCTGCAGATAAGATAAGGGCCTATCCTTATCTCTTAAAGAGAACTCCTTATCCAAATACAGATTTGGATTAGGAAACTCCTAATGAGATTAGGAGCTCTCTTTAAGGCTATAAAAGGAGGAGGGGGCAAACCATTCTAGTCATCCCAAGCATCCAGAAATCTCAGAGATAAGATCTCAGAGCACCCAGAGAAAAGACAACAACAGTGTAACTACGCCCGTCTTCTCCCTGCGATTTCCTCCAGTTGCCACCACAACCAGTTTGATCTCCATCCTTTATAGGAGCGATCAAGAAGTGCCTTGATATCAGTCTTTGGAGAAAGGCTGATTAGAAGTCGTGCTCACTACCTCCATCAAATTCTTGCTGAAGAATTCGGTTCGTTGGACGGACCCTACTAATTTTGCTCCACCATTCACTGTGCCATCTTCAGTGGGAGCAGTCTTTGGAGTCTTTCTTTGGGTGTGAACACCTTTGTTGGGAGATATTGCATCTTCCTATAGTTTTGGTTCAAGATTGATGCTTGAAAAATGCAGTTTTTCTAAAACAGGGAATGTGATTCCCACATGAGAGAGAGAGAAATTTTTGAAATTTCACCCTACCTTCCTGCAGGGTTTGGCCATCCATATGATGGATCTTTCACCCCTTCATATCCATACTTATTAATGAAGTATTGTTTTGTTCCTTTTCTTCGCATTGTATATCAAGCTGCATACTAGTGACTTACACTTTTTCATTGTATATTAGTAAAATACACTTACTATTGTTTCTAGCACATTATGTGCTTGTGATTATTGTTCTAATACCTCTTAGGATACCTTTAGTCGCATTGCATATTTCTTTGTTGCAAATAGCTAAACGTTCTATAAATCTCAGTGCTCACATCACAATAGATAATGTGTTGGGTAACTAGTCCCAAGCACCAAGTACATCGTAGACAGTACAAGCTTGGGAAATCAGTCTTAGGCACCACTTATTTTCTTGGGTAACCATTATATTCTTGGATGAAAAAAGCCCTAGGTAACCATTCTTGCTTGTTTTTCCTAGGAAACTAGTCCCGGACATCTAATGCCAACTAAACCATAACACTTCCACCACCATGGGGAAAGGGATCCATTTTATTTTATGCAAAACTAACTTAGGAAAACAAGTCCATTTATGTCTTATGCTCTTCAGTGATAATGTTGTTTTCCCCTTCACATGTGGGGCATGTAAAATTCTCTCTTATTGGATTTCATGGATAGAATATGAACAAGTTATACAATGCAAACTAGGGTTCAAAATTTTACAAGTATTGGGTTGTATCTATGATACGTATTGTTCCAACAAAAGTTCGATACACAGAACATGTGCAAATCATGTATTGCATTCCGTTTCATGTGCATCGAACTGATATGGGCCCAAAACAGTTCGATACATCCCAATACACTTAGTTCATTTCGGGTTCCCCCTCTCTCTCATTATTTTCATTAATCTATATTTAAGGCTGAATTCTTTCATTAATTTTGTTAGTCTTATATTTAAGTCAACTTTTCTCTCTCATTAATTAGTTAATTACTCCTATATTTGAGGCATATTCTTCAAATTTAAATTCTAGCGCTTAATTCGAATTCTCTCTCTTGTTAACCTTGTTTGTTATTCCTTAATTATACAAGTCATTGATTTTAGCTCTTGTAATTGTTAGTATAAAAATTATAAACTTTAGCAATAGCAAGATTTTAGCTTTCATTAATGGTCATTAGGTTTTAACGACCATAAGTTCACCATTAGTGACCCTCTATTTGTTTGTTATGGTCATATGCATTTTTATTTTTAAGTAAACTTTCTCCTTCCTCGGTGGAGATAAATTATACATTGATTTTTTGAACATTAATATATACATACACATTTTAGTTCTTCTTCATTTTCAACAGTTACTAATTTAGTCATGATATCTCACACTTTATATAAACTATTAAAGTATGTTTTTTTTTACATTTAAATAACTTATTTGCAATCATATAAAACTTATGATTATTGTTATTAATATATTTTTTAGGATTTATTTAAGTTTCCTAGCATACTTTTGCATAAATTAATTCATTTGTCCATATCCATTTGTATCCAAAGCGTGCCCCGGTATATCTCTTAAAATGGTCTTTCCAATACACCTTATGTTTCCGATACTTTAAACCTTGATAAAACAAACTACAAAATACACATGAACAATCTTCAAAACACAAATTGTTAATCCTTAATAATGGATGACTCCTTAGTGCTTCTTCAAACGTTTGTGACCTATAACACTCAGATTAGCCCTTGGTGTTCATTACTAGAACAAAATTGGATATTTAGGTTGAAGTTGTCTATAAGTTTTACCTAGAATTCCCGAGACTAATTGAGAGACTACTTTAGTAACTTTTTAACTAGCAAAGAGAATGTGGGCATTGCACTAAGAGAGAGAGAGAGAGAGAGAGAGAGAGAGAGAGAGAGAGACTAGAAAGTGGGTGCTCGCCTCTCTTCTCTTTGGCCTCCCAGAAGCCGAGATGAAGGTCATCGCTACGTACTTGTCCTTGATGACCTTAAAACCATCTTGGGATCAGTCGGGCAGGAGTAGAAGATAATAGAATAGAACTCCTTCTTACTAAAATCAAGGGGAAGGACATCATTGAATTCATCACCTTTGGTAGGGAGAAGCTTGCCTCGGTTCCTTCCGGCGGTGGTGTCGCTATTGCTATTTCTGCTGATGGTGGCATTGGTGCCGGAGCAACCGCTGTAATTGCTGTGGCTGTGTCAAAGAAGGAAGAGAATGTTGAAGAGAAGAAATAGTCAAATGATGATATGGGCTTCAATTTATTTGATTGAGGAGTTAGGATTGTGAAATTTCACTTATTTTTGGTAGGTATTGGAGATCCCATTATGCGTAGTTAGTTAAAATTTTGAATAATATTGAGATGATTAGTTGTCAACGGTGGCATTTTTAACAATTCTGTTTTCATTTGATTGAATACAAATTTTTCCTTTTTCGGCATTCTGTTAAAAAAAGTTAATTTTTTAGTCCAGATCTGTTAAATTTTACGGGTGCAACTTGGGTGGATCTAACCCGAGCCCAAATCGACCCAACACAATTTTACATGAGTTCGGCTTGGATTTTAGGCCCTTGGGTTGGGCCTAGGCCCAAAAGTTTGGTTTTTTTTTTTTTTTAATTTTTTGGGACAGGCCCAGGCTTAACTCTTAAATAACCCAAACCCGGTCCGAGCCTGACCCTACCTTATCCTAACCCAAACTTGACCCACCTATGTACATAATATATGCATTTTTTTATAAATCACACATAATATCCATATATGTACACACACACACACACACACACACATATATATATATATATATATATATATATATATATATATATATATATACATCTTTATATTAAATTTTAATATGGGCTGATTGACCAACCCAAGCCCCAACCCAAACTGAGTCCATCAAATTTCAGTTCAGACCGTTTAAATTAAATAATTTAGGCTCCGTTTGTTTGCGATACAAACGTCGAACCGGGGTATTTATGTACCTCAATTCATGTTTGCGAGCATTTGTTTGATACGTAAAAAAGTAATGATTATCAGAGCAAAAATGTATTTTATGACACTTTTGTACTTTGAGACTAGAGCATTATTATACCTATTTTTTTATATACAATTTTGTGTTTAACTTTTTGACCAAAGTTAAGGCATTTGAGCATAAGATAGTTGGAGCATTTAATGATGGATCCACACTTTGTACTGATTTCAATCAAACAAGATGAATGCATAAATGATTTAAAATGTGAACCGTGTTTACATTCATAAACTAAAAAATGGATAAATATATAATGTATAGATTTACGTTTGCATTGCAATCAAGCTTGAACCTTGTGTTCAATTCTTAAGGTTTGGGTATGGGTTGAGCTTAAACCCAACCCACAGCCCGCCCGGCTTGCACCCCATTTAAATTTGAGTTTCAAAAACCAATATTACATGACAATTTCCTATTTATAGGTGTAGAAAATTTTCCGCACTCTGCATGTGGAGAAGATTAGAAATAAAAAATGAAAGTGTCACATGATGCACATGCAAACGAATGTGATGGAAAACCAAGGGAAGGGTTTCTGAAAGTTCAGGGATACTTGAAATAGTTTATGAAACTTTCGGGGTATTTTAAGTAATTGTCAAATAGTTAATTTCTTCGAGGTTGTTCAACGCAACTTGCAAGAAGATGAAAAAGTCCAATGCCCCCCCCCCCCGCCCACTGACTTGCGCCCCAAAAACGTCCCACACAATTAAAAGACGCCTCGTGTCCTTCCACACGCATGTCCCATCTCCTCCCCCGTTAGCTCATACCGTTAACTCATACCGTTAGCTCCCATTTCACCCAAAAAAGTAAATTTTCCTTTTTCAAGTTTGAATTCAGTCTTTCACTCCTATCGACCTGCCCTCAGAAACTCAGATTGTCCCATCTCCTCCCCCGCCGGATCTTGCCGAAAAATCCGACGCCAATGATCATTCCGGCAGATACACCAGAACTCTCCATCCCTCTCATTTCAGATATTCTCAAATATTTTTTTTTCAGTTTTTTAACTTTTTTATACAATAGAAGAACGCAGAAGGGAAGAATCGCCGGAATATATTCTCTAATATGTTCTCTCTTCCTCCTGCAATACTCCACTCTAAATTCACTGATTTGAGTTTAACCATGGAATGCCTCCGGCTGGGGTGATACGCAGTGCAAAGATAAGAGCAAATTTCATGGTTATTTAAGGAATGAAGATGGCGTTAATTTAAAACTATAATAATTGTGTGGGTTAGACAGAGCACAATCGTTTTCGTGACCAGAGGGTTGGTTCTCTCAAAAAAAGAAAAAAAAAAGATTAGAGGGTTGAAGCTGAAGACCTCATAAACAAGTTCAGAACTTGATTTTGAGCCATAATGTGTTTCTGTACTTTAAAGGGAAATCAAGAGTAGTCGGAGGTTGAGGTGAATAAATTAATTCAGTTTGGCTTCCATCAAGGAAATGATGAATCCTTTTCCTATAGTCGTCCTTGAAGCAGTCGGTTTGTGGAACTTAAAAGTCGCATAATCAAAACAAAGAGAAAATGATGAATTCTTTCCTTCTGCGTTTTTTCAGTTGCAAAAAAGAAGAAATTAAAAAAAAATGAGAAAAACATATTTGAGAATATCTGAGAGGGATGGGAAGTACGTACCTCCGATGTATCTACCGAAACGATCGTTGGATTTCTCGGCAAGATCCGACGAGGGATGAGATAGGGTGGTCTGGTTTCAGAGGGCAGGCCAATAGAAGTGAGAGACTGAGATTGGAACTTGAAAGAGAAAAACTCACTTTTTGGGCGAAACGGGAACTAACGGCCGTCCCATTTAACTCTGCACGAGACTGAGATGATGCATGCGTGTGAGAGGACACGCGGCCTCTTTAGTGTGGGACGATTTTGGGGGGCAGGTGGGGGGGAAGATTCGAACCCAAACGGATTTGTTTATCTTTTTCTGTTACCAGTTGCACTGATGCCAGAAATTGTAGACGTGTCGTAAAATTAATGGAAGTCCAAAGTCCATAGGCACCAGCCAAAAAAGCCCCCAAACGGCAAACGCAGGCTAAAAATAGTCTGTTCAGGCGTTGCCCGAGATTGGAGACGGAGAAGAGGGATTAGAACTTGGAGACTACGACACGAGGCGAATCGATATCGGTTAAGTCTTCTTTCTTCTTTTTCTCTACAAAATAAACGGAGGACTCTTCCTCCTTTAGTCCCTTCTTCTTAGTCAAGCGAACAATTCCCTTCTTCTTCTCTGCAAACCTCTATTCTTTAACTTCATTGCATGGCGGTTCTGTCTTAATATTTCTAAATTTTAAAAAGTTCGTTGGGTTTCGTTTTATTTGGTTCCTATGGGTTATACTGCTCTGTTCAGAAAATTTGGTTTCGCGTGCTATGATTTCTTACAAGCGATGCTAGTTTTGGGATGTTTGTTTCCAATAAATTTTGTGTTACGCAAATTTTTGAATGTCGATATTATCTGTTTTGCTCTACAAAGATGACGATTCTTGCATCCTATTTTTGGCTTGGGCAGCAAAAACATTAGTAATTGGGTTTCTCTCCTTTTTTTTTTAATTTATTACCGTTTTTGCTTAATTTGTTTCAAGATACGTTTTTTCTTCATTTCCTATCAGTTCCTAATCTTCTCTATCAATTGAATTGTGGATTTCTCCATTCAGTTTCACTACCTCATTACACTGCCAGATCTTATGTCTGGGTTTGCAACCCATGAATCTGTTAATCCTTTAATCTATGTAGAGATATTTTAGTAGGTAAACTCTGTAGAATATAATATTAAATAGTAAAAGAAGAGGTTCTCATGACAAAGTGGTACTGTGGTAGAAATTGTGAGGTTCACCCCTCAGCAAGGTGACCAACTTAGTTCATTCATTCAACATGCAACCTTCAGGATTATCCATTCGAAGAATATATTTTGCCCATTTCAGTCATATTACCCTTTTTGCTTTGTACTTTGTGACCTTATACTGCAACATGATCCCTTTGATTGGAAACGCTACTATGGCTGAATGTTCCCTTTCAAAACCCTATTCCTATTAAATTTACACAGTGTTTTATTAATATAATATTCCTCCATTGATCCTCACATATCAAAATGAAAAAGAAATGAAAGGGGGGGGGGGACCTCTTTGGCGATATAGTTCAAAAATCAGACAAATGGTAAAGTCACATCTTTTTTTGGAAACATATTAAAGGTGATATGGTCTGTTGAAGATGATTATTTTTCTAGTGTGTGCTTGTCTTGCACCATTTGGTGTGAGACAATAGATTTATATAAGCACATTAACCCAGCCAACCTGGCATAATCTGGGTCAGACAGGACCGATTATTTACTAATTATTCACAAACAAATCAAAAGCTAGAATCTTCTAAAATGATAGCCTTTAAAAACACTCTGAATAACAATTAAGTACATGCACATTCATTAAGGGGAAAATGGGCAGAAAGAAAACATAAGAAGATTCTGGAAGATGTAGTCCAAAACACTATAAATAGGGCCCTGTATCCATATGGGGACCCATTAACATGATATTGATTAAACCCATTAAGGGGGGAAGAGATCCACATTTTCTCTCTCCTCCCTGAACCACCACCATCTTCCTCCGGACTTTTGGAGCTAGACCATCCTCATCCTCACCACTGGGCTTACACAAGAATCTCTGGTTGTGTGAGGTTCCAAGCTTGGATAAAGGAGGGTTGTGTTAGGTTGGCAGATGACATTAAAACTTTTGCCTAACTCTTGTAGTCATTGATCCTTAATTATCTTTTTGTGCTCATACTGGGGGTTTCCTTGGAATTGATATGCTAGAGCGTTCCTTGGAAGCAACAAGTTACAACTATGAATGGTTGCAATGAAAAATGGGCAAGGGTTCTAGCATCCTTTTGGATGAGGGTGGCTAAAGATATTAATCCAAGAAATACAGATTTGATTAGCCATTTGGAATGTAAGAATATTAATAAAAAAGACTATAGAATTAGTAGACAATGAAGACGAGAAGGATTAATATTGCATGTTTACAAGAAATTAAATTGAAGGAGAAAAGGATAAAGAGATTGATTGTTGCAAATTAATGTATACCAAAGAGGTAAATAATAGAAATGGAGTAGCAATAATAGTAGTTAAGGATTCAAAAAATGAAATTTTAAATGTTAAAAAATTGGAAATAAAATAATTTTTTTGATAAGTAAAGAAGAAATTTTATTGAAGTGTATCAAAAACAAGTGATGGAATAAGCTTCCCACACAGAGGCATGAGGCACACCCTCAATATACCAAAAAAATCACATTTTAGCCTAGAAAAGGGATCCCTATGCACCCCTTGCTTATCTAGACAGTCAGCTAGCCCATTTGCCAATCTCCTTTCCCATTGAATCCTCACTGTCATGTTAGAAGTCATCCATTTAAACCTCTTCACCTCTTCTTCCCTGTAGGCCCAAACAACAGATTCCAGAAACCTTAGCCAACTAATAACCAACTTTGAATCCCCCTCAAAGAGTAATCTATCAACATTCATCTCCTTAGCCAATTGTAACCCCTAGCAAAACAGCTTGAATCTCAGCTCTGGTTGAGTCAGCGATTTAATTAGACTTGTTTTCAATTATGTAGAGGAGATGGGCCAAATGGCCCATAGACTGTTATTTCATGTTATGTTTATGTTTTCCTCTGTAATGGGCCTTATTTTGGGCCCATACTCTGTAATGTTCTGCTTTTTGATGTCATATTCAGGATTCAGCATTATTAGGAACTCAAAGACCCTGTTCCTTTCAACTAATTTCCTGTATGTTTCAACATCATTGAGGGTATCCCTTGTCACAGCTTCTATCAGATCAATCTCTTGCCATAGAGATTTTAGGGTTGAGAAGTATGCTGCAAGTGATTTCTCCCATTGCCTTAGATTCTTCACATCACTCCTCAGTTTATAGGCTCTGGCAACATTCAATTTTTGGGAGTAGGTTTCTGCAACACTAACCCTAATTTCCTTAGCCAAGTTCATCCAAAGATAGTGTTGACTAATCTGTGGCTGCATTGAATTCACAAGCCACCCAATTACTGTGTAGTTCTCTTGCATCCATCTCTCATAAGATGGATCATTCTCTGGGGGGGCTTTCTTGCTCCTAGAAATAAACCCCCATTTTCCTCTGCTACAAATATGGATTTTCATTGATTGTGACCATGCCAAGTAGTTAGTCCCATCAAGTTTAACTGTAGTTACAACCAACATAGAATCGGCTGGGGTTCCCAAAGTCTATCAATATTCAGCAGCATTTTTGCTTTCAAGGTCCGAGGAATCCATCATGCAAAGACTCCAATTAGGGTTTTAATAAGTTTTTCAAGGTACAGGGAATCTTGATGAACTTAGTTTGAGTTGAATCGGCAACAACAACCAGCTCACAAAAAATAGTTCAGTCTTGATAACCGTGACAGTCCAACTCGGTGACAGCACTTTCTAGAGTAAGAAATACTATTTCAACCTTCAAGGGACAACTAACAGACCTCCAAACACAAAGTATTTCAGGTCCCCAACAACCATTGTCCCAAAGAGAAGAAATAATAGTCCACAGTCCTTAAGAGGCCTTTTGACAAACACTCTGTGTGCAGTAGTTAACACCCTACTGTTAACTAGTAGGAACCACTTCAATAATGTTTTGTATAGGTCCAAAACAAAGGCTGGACAGAATTTTTGGACTAGTACTATTGAGTCCAAATCAGTTTCAGCAACTTGACAGTCCAACAACAGCCGAACTGCACTCCAAAACAACTTAGAAATCTCTGAGTTGAATCAGTCCAGCAACAGCCGAACAGTAGGGCAGAATGGAGGAGGGTTTCGAATACTTTAACAGCCCTCCCAAGCAACGAAAATAACCCAGCAATAACTGAGACAACTTACATAAGTGAATCTCTGATTTGAACTTCAAACCAGGTCGAACATCTTTCTCTTTGATTTTAAATCAGGCCGAACACCTTGCTCTTTGATTATTCCTGGTCACCGAACTATTCTCCAAGTGTGTAGAGACTTGGGCACCCTCCAATGACCTCCAAGAACCAGGTGAATGACTTTAAACTTCCAGCCCTAGAACATCCTCATGCAGTTTGGCTGGACTAGAACCACATGAGGGCCACGCCAAGCTCTGGCCCGCTCTGATACCAAGTTGAAAACAATCATCTTGAAGTATATGACTGCTTGAGATTAGATGCAAAACCAGAAAAATGAACAAGAGAAGATTAAGAAGTTGAGAGAGAGAGAGAGCTGGTGGCAATGAGAGTTAGAGAGTGAGAGGTTCGAACTAAACCTCCTTCTAACACTCTAAACATTTTATTAAGTTAATCTTTGAAATATTATAGAGAGGCCCTTGAGTGGGCAAGAAATTACAAAAAACAGAACATTATAGAGTATGGGCCCAGAATAAGGCCCATTACAGAGGGAAACATAAACATAACATGAAATAATAGTCTATGGGCCATTCGGCCCATCTCCTCTACAAATTATAACATCATTAACATAATTAGTGCTTATTCTCCTCAAGTGGGTTTAGATGAAAACATTAACAAAGAACTTTGGGAAGACTTATACCAAAAGTGTTCAAAAAGCAGGTGGCCTTCCCTCACATGAAACACAAATATCACCATTTACTCCAGATTCCATGTTCGCTCAATAGGAGGTCACCCTATGAGGAAAACCATAGAAAAGCTGCCATTCAATACCTTTTCAAGTGTGACTATAGATCTTTAATAGAGGTTTGCCTACAACAAAACATAAATCCAGATTTCTTGGAAGCCCCTTTAGGCCAGCCCACAACCTTCAAATTTTGGCAAATATGAGCTTGAATTTTCAAAGAGCAAAGTCGCTTTCAAATATTCACAAATGGAATGCCAAACAAAACTTAAGCTAAAAGCCTATATTTGGGCCACCAGTTCAAATTGCTTTGGGCAAGATTTGAACTCAAGAGTTGGCCCATGCTTGAATCTACATTCCAAACCATCTTCTCCACCCACATCCTCAACTGAAGGGGTGGGGGGATTCAAATTTTGAAGACTTGAAAATTTAACAGGTGCCAAACTATTGCCTCCATCTATCAACATCCCTGGATTCCCAGCAACGGTGTCTCCCAGAGTGCACCATAGGAACCCAAGTCTTCACTCCCATTTGCTCAGCCTCTTGGACAATGGGTTTCTCTCCTCCACGGTTAGTGGCCCTGCTTTGACCTTGCTCAACAACCTGCTCCTCAATGACCTTTGCCACGTACTGTTGGAATGAAACCTAGTTTGTTTTTACCCTTGTATTGTGTCTACTAGCCTTCCTCTGCACCATAATAGAGGCAAGGCCCTCTACCAATATTCTTACTACAGAAACCTCCCCCTGAAGCTCCACCACCAATGTCTTGGTAGCACATAGGGTGACTTTGCCCAGACTAGAAAATGCAGAAAAGTTGTCTTTCCATTCTAGGTTCGAATTTCCCACTCTGACAAACCCTCTCAAAGCATTTTGAAGTTCTCTGAAAGTTTCCATACACTACACTTGCAACAATAAACCAAACACCCAAGTTCATTTCCGTTCTCTACTCAAAACTGAGAGTTTCTCAATGTAGGGTGACCATCAGAGCAGGGAAACATGACACCTGTTGAATTGAAAGGGATAGCCACCAATAGCTGGACTGCAATGACTTCTGAATACGAGGAGAACATAAGGCAACCACATGAGAGGGCTTGAATGGTTGGCTTTGACCAATAGACCCAAGTCTTCCGCTCCAAGACAGCACCCCACTTACTCGCATATCAAGCAGCTTTTGTATCAAGCCTCTCTTTCAAGAGCTCCATCCTTTCACAATGACTCTAGGAACACCATCGACCACCCTAACCACCATCTCCAATCTGCCATACCAGTCTCACATTTTTTAAATTCAACAACTACCTTTATGGCTTTCCCATACCTTTCCACACCATTAGGTTCTAATACCTTTTCCTTTGTCTTATTTAGTGTCTTCTTCACTTCAATAATTCTAATTTTGTGAAGGTACATGCCAATTTTTATACAACTTGAGTTACTAACCTCTCCTCCATTGGTACCCTCTACATGTTTTTTATTTAATAAATTTTCAAAAATAATTTTTTAGATCTTTTCTTGACTTCTTCATCTTTTATCAAGACTCTTTGATGTAACTAACACAATTTAAAACCTTAAATCTCTACCTTTACTTTCTCTCATCCTTGCTTGTTTATAAATTCAATATTCTCTTTGGTACCTAATTTATGATAGAGTCCATTACACGCCTTAAGTTTAACTTTTTTTTTGTTTTTTTTTTATCAGTGAAATGTAAGATTTATTAAATCATAGCCAATAGTACAAATTAGGGAGAGGCACGAGATGCTACCTCCCCTTTTAAGGCGGGGAGATGGAGGAAACCATCAACCCTTTAGTTAATAAGCATAACAAAGGATAAAGAAAATTACAGAGAAGCCCAATACAAAGAAACCCGAGTAGACCCTTGTTTAGCAAGATAATCAGCCAAGGCATTAGCCGATCTACCCATCCACTGAAATCTATCTGTCATGTCCCTCAATAGCCATTTGACCTTTTTTAAAATATCCTTAAAGTCCCAAGTGACAGTACCCAGGTCAGCCAACCATCCTACTACCACCTTGGAATCTCCCTCAATTATTAAATTCTGCACTCCAAGTTGATAAGCAATCTGTACTCCCTGTGCCGCAGCTAGGAGTTCAGCCCTCACAGAGTCTCCTATTCCCACCGATCCTGAAAAAAGGGCAATGATGTTGTTGTTCTCATCTCTTAGTACACCACCAATCCCAGACGGTCCTGGGTTACCCTGACTACTTCCGTCAAAGTTTAGCTTAACAAAACCCTCCATCGGCGGAGTCCAAGTTACTTGAATTCTAGGCTTCCTAGAGGAAGTGAGGACAACTGCAGACCAATTCCTCAATAAATCCTCAAAGGAGTAATCTTCAAAGAGCTTTAAGGATTTCAGCCACAAAATAGTCCTTGTAAAAATACACTCTTTGACCTCAAGAATGCTTCTTTTCTTCTCCTGAAAAATTCTGGAATTTCTCTCTTACCAAATAGTCCAAAGGAGAGCTGCTCTTATACACTTCAACATAATTCTCCCTCTTCTTGTGGTCCACACAAAGGTAGATGGGGAAAACAGCAAATTTACCTCAGCTAGCAAGTTCCACCTGCACTCAAACAAATCAAATACCCAATTCCAAATGGTTGCAGAAAAAGGACAAGAAATCAATAAGTGGTAATAGTCCTCATTCTGCAGTTTGCACAAAATACACCAGTTAGGGGATAAACACAAGAAAGGTCTTTTCTTCTGCAGGTTATTCATCGTATTGATTTTACCGTAGTAAACTTCCCAACAAAAAACAGCTATTTTTGGGGGAATAGGTCTATACTAAACTTCCTTAACTGGGAAAGCCCGAGGAAAGGAACTGGAGCAATGGGATCTAAAGAAATATGCACAAGTAAACGACCCTTTCGGAGTCAAAGTCCAAAACCTCCTATCAGAATTGAGTGGGTCCAAGCAAACAGAATCAAGTAACAATAAAAACTCAGAAGCTGATAAGGATTCCTCATCCCTCAACCCTCTACGGAAGTTAAGTTTAACTTCACTTACTTTCTTTCTAACTTCCTTTCTTATAGCTTCATATTTTTCCAAATTTTCTACATTTTTAGTCTTTTACAATCTTGATAATATATTTGCTTTACTTTGATAATATTATAAATGATATAAATCTGATCTGCACTAGAATTCTGTTAGTATTAGAGTTGAAGAAGTATTAGAGAGACTAGAAGAAGGAGAAGAAGAAGAGAAGAGAATTCTGGTTTGAACTAGAGAAAATTGACACTGCCTCTAGTCAGCCAGATTATATTTATATGTTTTTATCCAATTAACAAAAGACTATTATATCCCTACTTAAGTATGGGGCACATCACTTAACATAACATTACACATCAGCTTTAAACATAAATATAAAGACTAAAATACCCCTATATAGTCGACACTAACAATAAGCATCTTCATTCCTCTACATTTTTAGTTTCTTTAGCACTTTGTCGTTTCCCTTTAAATTATCCTAAAATGTCCTTTTACTACTTTCTTTATACAATAAGCCATTTCAAGCCACATATCATTAGTCTTTCCATCTGAATTCTATTTTCCTTTTGCTGTTAGCCTATTTCTAAATTGTACTAGTTTTTCTCCTTTTAGGTTTGCCCACCTAATTCTTGAACACCTATTTTATTTCCTATTTCTCTTCCATTTCTTAGTGTACACATCTACAACTATTAATCTATGTTTTGTGGTTAAGTTTTCCCTTGGAATAATTTTGTAATCCTTACACATAATTCATTCTACTCTCCTAATAAGGACAAAAGTCTGTTTCACTTGCACTAGGTACATTTTTAAATGTTATTAATGCTCAGTTTAGAAGGAGTATAAATACAAATATGTACAGTGCAAATACATACAAAATAATACAAAATACAAGGTTTTGTACTCTACAAATTTGTATTTGTACTCCTTCCAAACTGAGCCTAAATGTCCATCCTTCTTTTCAAAATGTGTGTTTACTATTCCCATATTATAAGCTATTGTAAATTCTAAAATTGCATCACCTATTTAATTCCTCTTGTCAAACCCAAATCGTCAATGCATCATATCATGTTTTGCATTTTTTCCTCACATACCCATTTAAATTTCTCTCTCTTCATGTGGAGTTATTTTTCTTTTTTGATCAATTTCATTTGGAATTTCTTCAATGAATTATTCTTTTTTCTTTTGCTTCATTGGGTTACACAACGAGGGATAGCCCGTCCCCCAAACCCTAGTGGCAGTGGGATTTGATCTCAGGTCTCCACTGCAAAAAGCAGAATTTAGTTGTAATCATTAAAGTTTGATTGGTTCATCTGTACTTTTGTCTTTTTATGAACTTTATTTCTAAATTTGAATATTTGTTCTTTTAATTTGGGTGTAATTTGTTAAATTTTGAGATTTGATTCAAGTAAATCTTTCTTTTGTGTGACTTCTAATTTGGAAATTCTTTCTCATGCAGATTAGGGTTAAAACATCGTGAATGGAGATGATGTGGCAATTAATGAGATCTTTGGGTTTCAATTCAGCTTATTAATAGACATTTTCTTTGTTATTGGTTTTCTTTCAAATCTGTGTTTCTTTTATTGATTGTCTCCTTTTCATCTAAGAAAGAAACAAGTTGAGTAGTTTGGAAAGTTATTATTGTATATTATGGGCTATCTGAATTCTGTATTGTCTACAAGTGGAACCCAAGTTGATGATTCCCCTGTTAGTGGTGGAGGGCTAAGGTATAGTCTTTTCTAATATGCCTTCTTGGCTGGATTTATAACTGTTTATTCATGGTTATTTGGGTTTGCAGTAATTATTTTGTTCTGTTTGAATTATATATGGTAATAATTCTTAGCTTGAATGTAAGAAATGACTGCTGTCTTTCTTTGCATGTAATGCTTATTTTTATGTTTAATATCCTGTATATATGGTAGTAATTCTTGTTTTGCATGTGATTAATGTCACACATTCAGTTTGTACAAAAGAGCTCAACACAAAGTTTAGGGTGAAAACAGAATCAAACGACCCCATCCTAGAGAGTCAGAATATATATATATATATATAGAGACAGAGAGATGAAATGTGTATTTACAGAAAGACCCTTATGGGGCAAAGAAGAGAAAATAAAAGAAAAAGAAATAACATGATACTGTACAACAAGGACTATAGTAATAAGGTACAGCATCAGCATTCTTCACACTCCCCCTCAACTGATGTGAGTGCATTAGCATCAGTTTTCCCATAAAAAATAGATGTTTGGATCTCGTCTTGGCCTTGGTGAAGATGTCAAGAATCTGCATGTTAGATGCCACATGAGGAAGAAAGATAGATCCAACAAGAAACAAATCTTGAATAAAGTGGCAATCCACCTCAATGTGCTTCGTCCTTTCATGAAGGACAGGGTTAGAAGCAATATTTATAGCACTAGTGTTGTTTGCATGCAGAGGGATAGGATGACCAAGGTCTTTAAGTAGCAATTTAAGCTAAACAATTTCATTGCACACCAACGACATTGCCCTGTATTCAACTTTTGTGGAGGACTTGGAGATAGTTTATGTTCCTTCCATTTCCATGAGATAAGAGAATCACCCATAAACCACCCAGTAGTGGAGCGATGAGCGTCAAGACAACCTACCCAATCAACATCAGCATAGGCCTTCAAATGGATAGGAGAGGATGGGGAGAATAATAGTCCTTGTGATAAAGTGCCACAAACATAGCAGATAATTCAATGTACGTCAGTCAAATGGGGTTGACGTGGAGCAGAGACAAACTGGTTGACAACCTGAACCGCGTGAGAGATGTCAAGTCGAGTCATAGTGAGATATATAAGGGACCCCACAAGTTGATGATAGATGGAGGCATCAATGAGTAAGGGACCTTTTGACTTGGACAATTTAATATTCAGCTCCAAGGGAGTATCAACTTGCTTATTATCTGTAAGGCCGGCCAACCTAACAAAACCAAAGCATATTTGTGTCGGGAAATAAAATATCCCTGATGATTTCTTTGGACTTCAAGTCTTTAACCCAAGTCCTTCATGTGAAAGGATATGTGAAGAAGAGACTTGAGGTCTTGAATTCCTTCTATATCATCTCCAGTCAATAACATGTCATCCACATGCAAGAGGAGAATTGTAATACCCTGAGGCCTTTTCTAAACAAAGAGAGAATGAATAGAATCACTCTGACTATACCTGACATCCACAACAACATCTTTGAATTTCTCAAACCATGCCCGAGGGGCCTGCTTCAGCCCATAGAGAGATTTCTTCAAGCGACAAACAAGAGATGGATCACTACAGTACCTCGGAGGGGGTTTCATGTATATTGTTTCCTTTAAATGTCCATGTAGAAAGGCATTTTTCACATCCAATTGATAGATAGACCAGAAGTGCACAACAGAGAGGGCTAAAAGAACACGAACTATAGTGGTCTTGGTCACCGAAGCAAATGTCTCCTCATAATCAATGCCATACTCTTGTGTATAACCTCGAGCCACAAGATAGGCTTTGTATCGATCTGAGGAACCATCAGATTTCAACTTGATAGAATAAACCCATTTGCTAAGCCATTAGAAGGAGTTGGGACAAGGTCCCAAGTGTCATTCTTATGCAAGGCTTGAATCTCTGCATCCATGGCATCTCTCTAGTGGGGATTGCTAATGGCCTACTAGTAAGAATGAGGAATATCTGTGGAAGACAAGATTGCAGAAAAGGAACTATGGTTTGAAGGGAAACCATAATGATCATGGGGTCTAGAAAGGCGAGTAGAACGTCGCAAAGGAACAAATGGAACAATAGAAGAATCTGAAATAGAGGTATCACTTATGGGGTTATTGGTGGCAGGCTGAAGATCTAGACCGGGAGGAAGGAGGGTCGTAGGCGTAGGTGTTGGACCGCTAACTCGCTTGTGAGTGAAGACAAGAAGATCCTTCACAACCGTTGAAGACAAAGCGCCCTGTGAATCAAAGTCATACAAAACAGAAACAAAAGGTGCAGAAAACTTGACTACTCCTTAAAAGGAAATATGCTCAAGAAAAATGACATTCCACGAAGTATGGATGCGACGGGAAAAAATAAGATCCTTCATAATTGTTGAAGACGGAGCAACCTATGAATCAAAGTCATACAAAACAGAAGCAAAAGTTGCAAATAACTTGGGTACTCCTGAAAAAAAAAAGGAAATATGCTCAAGAAAAATGACATTCCAAGAAATACGAATGTGACGGGCAAAAGGATCATAGCAAAGAAATCCTTTGTGGTTGGGACTATACCCCACACAAAGGCTCATATAACTAACTGAGCTGAGAGTTTAGAACGTTCCTAAGAGGAAGCTGTACAAAACATAAGCATTCAAAAACATGATGGTTGGAGAGATTGGGAGGACAACCAAATAGGTTTTGATGAGGAGACAAGTTAGCCAAAACAGATGAAGGAACACAATTAATTAGATACACAGCTGTACTAGCTGCCTCCACCCAAAATAAAAGCGGTGCATGTGACTCTTGAAGAAGAGTTCTCAAAATGCTAAGGATGTGTCCATTCTTGTGTTCTACCACACCATTTTGCTGAGGAGTGTTTGGAGAGCTCCATTGAACTTGTATTCTAAGATTTCTCATGTAGGACAAAAATTCACCATCATTATATTCCCCCCCTGAGTCTGAGCATAGGATGCGAACACTAGATTGAAACCGAATTCGGACCATAGCATGAAACAATCAAAAGGTTGGAAAAACTTCTAACTTGTGTCTAAGCAAGTAGATCCAAGTGTACCTAGTGTAGTCATCAATGAACAGTACAAAATACTTGTATTCTAATCGTGAAACAACAGAGGAAGTCCACATGTCACTATGTATAATTTCAAAAGGTGAAGTAGCATGTTCAACTTTGTGAGGAAATGGCAAGGTATGACTTACTCAAACAACAAGTAACACAAGATGGTTGAACTTGTATTCTAAGATTTCTCATGTAGGACAAAAATTCACCATCATTATATTCCCCCCCCCCCCCCTAAGTCTGAGCATAGGATACGAACACTAGATTGAAACCGAACTCGGACCATAGCATGAAACAATCAAAAGGTTGGAAAAACTTCTAACTTGTGTCTAAGCAAGTAGATCCAAGTGTACCTAGTGTAGTCATCAATGAACAGTACAAAATACTTGTATTCCAATTGTGAAACAACAGAGGAAGTCCACATGTCACTATGTATAATTTCAAAAGGCGAAGTAGCATGTTCAACTTTGTGAGGAAATGGCAAGGTATGATTCTTACTCAAACAACAAGTAACACAAGATGCATCAAAAGTTTGCAAGGAGGGAATTTTATTTCTAATGAAACCAGAGTCAAACAAAAATTTAAGTTTTTCAGAGTTTGGGTAACCCAAACTTTATGCCATAAATCCCAAGTGTCATTTCTTTAACCTAAACCGGAATTCATCAATGAAGAAAAACTAAAATAAGCAAATGATTGCGCTGATTGAGATCCCTCGAATTCTAGTGCAAACAAGGGGCCCAGTCTACACCCCTTCCCTTTCACCTTTCCAGTGCACTGATCCTGAATGGAAAAACCATCAGAAGAAAAAGTTAGAATGTAACCTTCATTAACCAATTGACCAACTGAAACAAAGTTAGTGGTAAGCTTGGGAACAAAGAAAGTTTTGGTAAGGGAAAGGGAAGCCGAGGGTGAGAGCTTTAAACACAAATAATTACTCCCAATGATATTCAATTTCTTGCCATTAGTAGCAACAATATGCTTACAATGGGTTTCTGAAGATTTATTTGATGGTTCGGGGTAGGCTCCAATCATATAATTGGTAGCCCCAAAATCAATTATCCAAACATGAGAGGAAGAGGAACAATAACCAGAGAACTCACCAGATAAGCCAATAACAGAAAATGTAGATGAGATAGCAGACTATACCGGTTCTCGTATCTCTTTCCTATTCATGGGAGCAGAAGATTCACCTTTGACACTGGGAACATCAATCGTCTGTCCTTCAAATACCTGGTAAGCCCATGGCTAATTCTTCTTTATAATACCTTTACAAGGATGAACAGGGCAATTTGGAATGATATGACCATGTTGATTACAATATGTGCAAACATTCTTCTTCTTGCAGTGTGAAGCAATATGTCAAAAACCTTTGCATTCATAACATTGGGTTTTAGACATATCCTTTCCACCAGATTTCTTACTCCCTTGTGCATTAAAAACTGTCTCAGCCCCAGATTCAAATTGCTTCCCTTCCAGATTTGCAGCAGTCATAAGTCTAGTCTCCTCTCCCAGCAATTCTCCCATCATAGAATCTAAATCTGGTAGTGTACCCCTACTCAAAATATTGGACCAAATAATTTCATTTTTAGGTCTCAGTTGAAGGGATGAGAGATCCATCATATGTGTTAGAATGAAATCTCTTTGCATGAGTGTTCAGCTGATAAGAGTTCTTATTTAGCCCATACTTAAGTTTAAGTTATCCTATAACTGGGCCTAAGCCTGTTTAATGTTTTAAGTTAACTGGGTGCCCCATCACTAATCAGGGGCATTCCAGTAATTACTTGTATCATTGTACTACAGTCAAATATAAATAATAGCATGGTCGACTGGGTCGACATTCACAGCATACCAGTGGTGTTCTTCTCCTCTCCTCTACTTCGAGTACAGCTCTCAAGCTCACATGGTATCAGAGCACTAGCTTCTCTTTGGTTTCAGCCGACGCACTAGCTTCTACTCTCTCTTCTCTTGCTGTTCTTTCCATCTTCTTTCTTCTTTTCTGGGTTGCTAAAAAACTAGGGTTGTAAGAGAACAAAGCAGATTCGAACCTAGGGTTTCCCTTGGTTGTAGGGCTCAAGGGAGGTAAGGCCCAGAAGTGGATGTCCTACTAGGTTCCTTTTTCAGCAAATAGTAGCTATTTGGCTACTAAGAGAGGTTTGTATAGGACAGACCTAGTTGAGGACTGATTTCAGCAGTCCTAGCCCTAGCCGAAAGGGGGAGAGCTTCTCCACAACTGCAGCTTCGAAGCCCCAGCAAAACCAGCATAGCACAGTGGTAAACAACTCCAAGTTCAGGTTGGTTATCATTCCAGAACCTCCCACCACTGCTGTACCCGAATTGCTTCAGCTCAAGTGAAGATTACCTAGGGAGCTGCCAGCTCCAGATTGTCCAGCACTGTGAACACTTCGGCGAGCTCTAAACCTACTCTAAGACTGAAGTCAGCATGTCCTCTCTATCCGGAGAAGTTTCCTCCAGAGATAACAGACCTGCCGCAAGGTTCTCTAACCTGGAAAACCCTAATCTGCACAGTTTACAGATTACAAACGTGTTGCTGGATGAATATAACTTCAGAGAGTGGTCCGTCTCAGCAAGGCTGTTCATTACTTCTCGTGATCTCACAGGCTATCTGGATGGAGACAAGAAAGAACTTGAAGTTGGCAGTCCTGAGCATGTCGTGTGGCGCAAGGAGAATGCCACAGTCATGTCTTGGTTGTTGGCCTCCATGACTCCTCGGGTGGCTAAAACTGTTCATCATTTCCCCACAGCCGCTAAGATTTGGGAGAAAGTATCCAAGACCTAAGGCAAGGAGACGTGTCCGTGGCAACATATTTTGCAACCTTGGAAGGCCTTTGGGAAGAGCTTGATCATCACTTGATATTGGATTGGGAAAATGCCAGGGACAAGGAGAGACATGACAAGCAAATTGAAGAGAGCAGAGCCTTTAAGTTTCTAGCTGGCCTAGACCCAGTATATGAGGGTATAAGGTCACAAATTCTAGGGAGAGATGAATTACCGGAGCTTCACCATGTCTATTACCTGGTGAGGAATGAAGAAGTTAGGAGAAGGGAGATGCAAGTTGACTCCCAGACACAGGCAACTGAACTATCTGGAGAACATTCAGCCCTAGTCTCCACTAAGGGAAATAGATATCCAAACAAGAAGTCCCTCAAGTGTACCCATTGTGGTGGTGAGAAACACACAAAGGAGAAATGTTGGGTCTTGTATCCTCATCTGAAGCCAGCTACTTTGAGAAAGGACAAAAGACAACATAAGGGTCACACAGCAAGTGGGAATCTTG
Source organism: Nelumbo nucifera (assembly GCF_055504915.1). Lineage (NCBI taxonomy): Eukaryota > Viridiplantae > Streptophyta > Magnoliopsida > Proteales > Nelumbonaceae > Nelumbo > Nelumbo nucifera. The sequence continues at coordinate 39,663,339 of NC_142656.1, read as the reverse complement.
CCACCAACAACAGTAGTGACAACTCACAAAGTACTCCGACAGTGTCCTCTTCCTCCATAGGGCAGGTCACCGACTCCTCTGGACCAAGTACTTTGGGCTTCACGGCTAGTGAGGTAGAGATTCTCAGCCGGGCATTAGCCGGTCTGAAGAACAATTCTTTAGCTTCCACCTCTCTTGCCAGATCAGGTACAGTCTCTGACTTTAGTGCAACTAGTTCCATTGATTTCACCTCTTGGGTGATTGATTCCGGAGCAACTGACCATATGACACATATGTCCTCCTTATTCTCTTCATATCATTTGTTGTCTGGCCAGGATAAGATGAGAGTGGCTGATGAGTCTCTCTCCACCATCTCTGGAAAGGGGGTGGTTGACCTAAGCAAGGACCTCTCTCTTAAATCAGTCCTACATGTTCCTAGTCTTACCTCAAATCTTTTGTCTGTTTCAAAGCTTACAAAAAATTTGAACTGCAGTATAACTTTTTTTCCTACTCATTGTGTCTTCCAGGACAGATTGACGAGGAGAACAATTGGGAGTGGTCATGAGTATGGGGGCCTCTACTATTTTGATGCAGACATCAGCTCAGCCCTACAAGCTTCTGCTACTACTAGTCCGAAAAGTGTGGAGTCAATAGCTAGGCTGCACCTGTGGCATGCTAGGCTAAGTCATTTGTCTTTCTCTTCTTTAGCAATGTTGTTTCCCGAATTGTTTAAGGGAATTCCAAGTCAGAGTTTAATTTGTGATGTGTGTCAAATGTCAAAACAATGTAAAACAGTGTATCCAACTTCTAATAATGAAATTCGAGCTCCTTTTGATTTGGTTCATTCTGATGTTTGGGGACCTTCACCCATTGTTTCCATTGATGGCTTCCGTTACTTTATCAGTTTTATTGACCATTATTCTCGGTGCACATGGATTTATCTGTTAAAAGGACGAGATGAAGTACCACGGATAACTATGGCTTTTTGCAAGATGATTGAAACACAATTTGATAAGAAGATTAAGCAATTCCGGTCAGACAATGCAGTTGAATACTTTGAAAGATCCCTGAACTCATTCATAGAAGATGCAGACATGTTACACCAATCATCCTATGCTAGCACCCCTCAGCAAAATGGGGTTGCTAAGCGCAAGAACTGGCACTTATTAGTGACAGCTCGAGCCCTACTATTCCAACACAAAGTGCCCAAGCAATATTGGTCTCAAGCTATACTCACTGCATCATACCTGATAAATTGGATGCCATCTAAGGTGTTGGGTATGAAGACTCATTTCTCTGTTTTGTGTCCCACTCTTCCAGAATTTCCTCTTCCCCCACTGGTTTTTGGCTGTACATGCTTCATACATGTGAAGGATCCAAAGAAAACCAAGCTGGATCCCAAGGCTACAAAGGGAATATTTTTTGGGTACTCTCCTACACAAAAGGGGTACAAGTGTTATGATCCTGTCTCCAAGAAAAATATGTTACCAGAGATGTAGTCTTTTTTGAGTCTCAACCCTATTTCCAGTCTTCTCAGAATCCTCTTCAGGGGGAGACTAGTGGGTTGGAAGAGGATTCTCATTCTCCCTTCTTGTTTGTTCCCCTTTCATCACCTTCCACTAATCCTAGCTGTGACATTCCGGGTCAACCTAGTGAGGCTCCCACTGTGCCAGTTACTTCTCCTGATACAGCAGATGCTCCTGAAGGTTCCAGTAAGCAAGAGAAAGAGATACTTACATACAGCAAAAGAAAGAAGGGCCCTCAACCTCATGATTGCAACCAGTTGAACTCAGATCAATCTGTCTCTGCAATCCAAGGTAATTCTAACTCATACACTTCGGATTTGGATCTTCCTATTGCTCTCCGTAAGCCTGTTTATTCTTGTACTGTTAGACAGTTTTGTATGCCCTTAGCTCCAATCAGTTTGATGCACTTATGACATTTATTGTAAATGAATAAAGTGCATATTTGATTCATGTCATGTGGTGTGTTTCTGTGTAATACCCTTAAAACCGGACACTTGTGAGATTTGTGTTGGTTTAGAATGTTCACAGCCAGTGGGTCGGTCTGGGGAGACCTATCCTGATAAGGCTGACACTGATGTACCGCCAAGTCGGTTGGGGTGGTCTGCCTCTGCCACTAGGGTGAGACCCGAGGTACATGCAGTGTGGGATCAGCTTGAGACCTTGAACCGGACCAGAATTCCAGTATTGCCCTGGACCTTGGCGATTAGTGGGCAAAACTGGAATGTTACACTTGACCTCTAGACTCGATTATGGTACTGCACTGGGTGGCGGATTGGGCCATCTTTGATATGCCAATCAGTGAGACCCTTAGCGGGGGTCAAAACCTGGGTATGTTGAGATGGTTCATGAACCCATCTGAGTGGGTGATCATAGTGATAGGATCAGCCCCTTTGTCGGACAAAGGTAATGATCGGGGAAATGCACTCTCTCTGATGGAAACCAAAACTGCTGGCAATAGATTTCAATCGTTGAAATTTTGTTTTGCAAAATATATTTATATAATATATATATTATAGGTTTCCAAAATTGTTTGCAAAAGGTTTTAATCCCCAGGGTCCATGTAAGAGGAAAGTGCAGCATTGTACCTTGTAGTCGGGGGAGAGGTCCTCCCTTGTCGGGCAGTGTTTGATCATTATGGGCTGAGAGGTTAAGTTTAAGACCTTTGAGGGTTAAACCTAATGGGCTAATCTTGCATCTGCCCACAGTCCTTGGGTGTTACAAGGTGGCTTGGCCCAAGGACCACTTAGTGTAAGTGTTGGGCCCATAGAGTCCATATGATGGGCTCAAGGGGTTCACTGGGCTTTCCAGTGAATTCGGCTAGGCCTTGTGACAAAAGCTGGGCCGAACCCTTGTGGCTGATGTGTAAATCAACGTTTGGGTCCCACACCATACAGAGAAAGCCCAACTAGGCAGCAATTTGGAAGGCTTAAGTGAGCACATACACTTAATGGGCCAAAAGCCCAATACGAGCTGGGCTAATTAGATTGGCTTGAATGGGGCGAATCTGAGATATGGACCAGCCTTAAAGGATAAGGGAAAGTCCTTATCCACTCAGTAAGAGTCCAGATTTAAATATGATTCAAATCTGGAAACTCCTAATCAAATTAGGAGGGTTGATCATGATCTGCAGATTAGATAAGGACTCTACCTTATCACTTAAAGGGATCAACATCTCCTAATAGGATTAGGAGCTGACCCCTTTAGGGTTATAAAAGGAGGAGGGGGCGGCAGCCTCAAAATACACTCATCTGAGATACAGATACAACACAGAAGAGAGAAATCAGCATACACTGAGAATGCGCCAATTTCTCTCTACCGCCTCCTTCCTGCCGCCGCCTCCATTAGCAGTTCGTCTCCACTCACGTGGGAGTCATCAAGAAGCGTTCTTGATTTCAGTTCTTTGTGAAAGAATTGAAAAGAAATTGTGCTCACCTGTCGTCTAGTGGGTTCTTGCGAAGGATCCAGTTCTTGTGAAGAATGTTGCTGATTCTGCTTCGTCCTACATTGTGCCATCTTCAGTGGGAGCAGTCTTTGGTGACTTTTCTGGGCGTGAACACTTTCGTTGGGGGATACTAATTCTCCGTATCAAGTATTTCCCTCTCCTACTGTTTTGTTCAGATCTGGTTCGGTTCTTGATTCAAGATTGATCATTGAAAATTAGTTTTCTAAAATAGGGAATGCGATTCCTAGTTGTAGGAAGGAAAGAAATTTTTGAAATTCGCCCATTCTTTTCCGCTGCACCCAGGCGTCCAGTAGGCAAGAGAAAGAGATACTTACATACAGCAGAAGGAAGAAGGGCCCTCAACCTCATGATTGCAACCAGTTGAACTCAGATCAATCTGTCTCTGCAATCCAAGGTAATTCTGACTCACACACTTCGGATTTGGATCTTTCTATTGCTCTTCGTAAGCCTGTTCGTTCTTGTACCACCCGACATCCCATAGTTGATTTTGTTTCTTACTCACACTTATCTCCTGCCTATCACTCCTTTGTGTCTGCTCTTTCCTCTGTATATGTCCCTTCCAGGTACTCAGAGGCAGCATCTGATCCAAGGTGGAAAGAAGCCATGAATGAAGAGATGAAAGCCCTAATGAAAGCAAGAACGTGAGAATTAGTGGACCTGCCAAAGGGGAAAGGCACTGTTGGGTGCAAGTGGGTATTCACAATAAAGCACAGGGAAGATGGATCAATCGAGAGGTACAAGGCCACTTGTGGCAAAGGGATTTACACAAAAGGAAGGAATTGACTACAAAGAAACCTTTGCCCCAGTAGCAAAGCTCAACACAATCCAGGTTCTACTGTCACTAGCAGCAAATTTCTCTTGGAAACTCCATCAGCTGGATGTGAAGAATGCCTTCCTAAATGGTGATTTTCATGAAGAGGTATTCATGGAACCTCCACCAGGCTATGATGTTGGAAAGGTGTGTAAACTAAGGAAAGCATTATATGGTTTGAAGTAGTCTCCCCGGGCATGGTTCGAGAGACTTTGTATGGCCATGAAGAAAGTGGGGTACACTCAGAGCAGTGCAAACCATACATTGTTTACAAGGAGACAGGATGACAAACTTACGGCACTCATTGTTTATGTGGATGATATGGTGATTACCGGAAATGACTTGGAAGAGATGAAGAGGCTGAAGGAGTTCTTAGCTTCAGAATTTGAGATCAAAGACTTGGGAAATCTGAGATATTTTCTTGGATTGAAGTTGCTAGATCAAGAGAAGGAATCTACATATGTCAGCGGAAATATGTGCTAGATCTCTTAGAGGAAACAAGCATGATGGGGTGCAGGCCAGCAGACACTCCAATAGAACCAAACCATGGACTACAAGAATCAATAGGTGAGGAATACTGTGATAAAGAGAGGTACCAAAAATTGGTAGGAAAGCTGATATACTTATCCCTTACTTAGCCAGACATTGCCTATGCAGTGCATGTTGTCAGTCAATTCATGCTCTCACCAAAGATCCCTCATATGATCGCAGTGGAAAGAATTCTCAAGTACTTGAAGACTTGCCCAGGGAAAGGAATTCTATTCAGGAAAAACAACAGACTTGAAATTGAAGCCTTCATTGATGCAGATTGGGCTGGGTTTGTTGGAGACAGAAAATCAACCTCAGGTTACTGTACATTCTTGGGAGGAAACCTGGTCACATGGCACAGTAAGAAGCAGAATGTAGTGGCTAGATCAAGTGCAGAAGCAGAATACCGAGCTATGGCACACGGGGTTGTTGAATTCTTATGGCTCAGAACTCTTCTTAATGAGCTTGGTATTAAGGTTGAGGATCCTCTCAGGTTGTATTGTGATAATAAAGCTGCTATCAACATTGCCAACAATCCCCGTGCAGCATGACAGGACAAAACATATTGAAATTGATCGACACTTTGTCAGAGAGAGAATTGTCTCGGGAGAACTCTGTGTGTCTTATACTCCATATGAGATGCAAATTGCAGATGTATTGACTAAAGGGCTGGCAGCAACAAAGTTCAGGGACATACTTGGCAAGCTAAACATGATTGATATACATGCTTAGCTTGAGGGGGAGTGTTAGAATGTTAGAATGAAGTCTCTTTGTATGAGTGTTCGGCTGATAAGAGTTCTTATTAGCCCATACTTAAGTTTAAGTTATCCTATAACTGGGCCTGTGTTAATGGGCCTAAGCCTATTTAATGTTTTAAGTTAACTGGGTGTCCCATCACTAATTAGGGGCATTCTAGTAATTACTTGTATCATTGTACTACATTCAAATATAAATAATAGCATGGTCGACTGGGCAGTTCAGTTCGACATTCATAGCATACCAGTGGTGTTCTTCTCCTCTCCTCTACTTCAAGTACAGCTCTCAAGCTCACAATATGGATGGCCAACCCTGCAAGAAGGTAGGGCGAAATTTCAAAAATTTCTCTCTCTCCCACTTGGGAATCACATTCCCTGTTTTAGAAAATCTACATTTTCAATGATCAATCTTGAACCAAGAACCGAACCAGATTTGAAACTAAGACAGTAGGAGAGGGATATACCTGATACGAATAAACAGTATCCTCCAATGAAGGTGTTCACGCCCAAAGAAGTCTCCAAAGACTGCTCCCACTGAAGATGACACAGTGTAGGGTGGAGCAGAATCAGCAGTGTTCCTCCTAAGAACCGAATCCTTCAGCAAGAATTCAATGGAGGCTATGAGCACGACTTCAGATCAGCCTTTCTCCAAAGAATGATATCAAGAACTATTCTTGATCGCTCCTACAAAATTGGAGATCGAACTGGCAGTAGGCGGTACTAGAGGAGAACGCAGGGAGAAGATGGCGCAGTCACACTGTTGTTGTCTTCTCTCTGTATGATCTGAGATCTGATCTCTGAGATGGTTTGGGATGAACTGAATGGTTCGCCCCCTCCTCCTTTTATAGACTTAAAGAGATAAGCTCCTAATCCCATTAGGAGTTTCCTGATTCAAATCCTTATTTGAATCTAGACTCTCTTTAAGTGATAAGGATAAATTCTTATCTTATCTGCAGATTAGATCAACTCTCTCCTAATCTCATTAGGAGCTTTTTAGATCCAAATTCAGATCTAGACTCTCTTAGTGGATAGGGATAACTCCCTATCCTATCTGTTGATCCAATCCCAGATGCGCCCCTCTTTAATTAATCTAACTAAACCAGTTCGAAATGGGCTTTAGGCCCAATAAGCCTTATGTGCTTAGTGGCCTTCCAAACTGCTGCCCAGTTGAGCTTCTTTGTATGGCGTGGGACCCAAACATTGATCTACACATCAGCCACATGGGTTCAGCCCAGCCTCTGTTACAAGGCCTGGCCGAATTCATTGAAAAGACAGTGAACCCCCTGAAGCCCATCACATGGGCTCATAATGGGCCCAACATTTACACTAAGTGGTCCCTGGGCCAAGCCACCTTATAAAAACCCAGGGACTGTGGGCAAATGCAAGATTAGCCCATCAGGTATTACCCTCAATGGTCTTACACTTAACCTCTCAGCCCATAATGATCAAACACTGCCCGACAAGAGAGGACCTCTCCCTCAGCTGCAAGGAACAGTATTGCACTCTCTACTCACATGGATCTCGGGAATTAAAATCTTTTGCAAACATTTTGAAACCATAATATATATATGTATATCCGTATATAAATATATTTTGCAAAACAAATTTCAACGATTGAAATCGGCTACCGGCAGTCTTGGTTTCCATCAGAGAGAGTGCATCCCCGATCATTACCTTTGTCTGACAAAGGGGCTGATCCTATCACTATGATCACCCACTCAGATGAATTCTCGGACTGTCCCAACATACCCAGTTTTTGACCCCCTCTAAGGATCTCACTGATTGGCATATCAAAGACAACCCAATCTGACACCTAGTGCAGTATAATAATCGAGTCTACTGGTCAGGTGTAGCTTTCTAGTTTTGCCCATCAATCTCCAAGGTCCAGGGCAATACTGGAAATCTGGTCCGGTTCAGGGTTTCAAGTAAACCTACACTACATGTACCTCGGGTCTCACCCTGGCAGCTGAGACAGGCTACCCCAACACTTGGCGGCACATCAGTGTCAGCCTTGGCAGGATAAATCTCCACAGACTTATCCAACGGCTGCGAACATTCTAAACTAATACGAGTCTCATAAGTGTCCAGTTTAAGGGTATTACACAAAAACACACCACTATAACATGAATCAAATATGTACTTTATTCATTTACAATAAATGTCATAATGTACATCAATCTGATTGGAGATAAGGGCACACACTGTCTAACATCAGTGTCATGAGGAGATGGTTCACTTTCCTCTTATCAAAGTGTTTTTGTAGGTACGTAACGCACTCTGTTGAATCAGATAGCTCAATGTGAATTAATTCATATTCTGCCCACAAATCAAGAAAACCTGCATAATACTCCTGTATCTTTTTATCTCCCTGGCAATAGGTAAATATTTCAAACTCAATTTGGTACTGTCTTGACATATTGGACTGATGATAGACTTTCTTCAATTAAGAATACATTTCATAAGCCGTTCGTATTCTCCTCGTAGGAATAACAATGTGAGAAACAATAGAACTGAGAATCCAGGAGACAATTTTTCCATTGTGTAAATGCCTTAGTGTCTGATTCTTCAAGTTTATTAACAGCCCCATTTAAGTATCCTTGAAGCCCTTTTCCTTCAACAAAGAAGTCAAAATGGAACTTCAACATGCTGTAGTTAGTTCCATCAAACTTCACCGGAATAACGTTCCACCTTTTCAGCCATCTCAATCAAGAAATATAGTCTAAAAAGTGAAGTAACAGCCCTGATAATTAGTTTCAAGGTGCACTAATCTCTACACTTGATCCAGAGATTATGCAACTGCTGAAATCAATATCCCAGCAATCAACCAAGAGAATCTCTCAGAAGATGCACCCTTGACAGCAAGGCTGAAGCAAACAACATGGAGAAATAGCAAAGAGATGAGGTCCAGCCGATATGTATAGTCATTCACCTCAGTTATACAATCCACAGAGATATGCCAAACTATGGAGGAATCAAAATCCTTCAAAGAAAATGCCAAAACAGATCTTACTGATAGTTCTAAGTGGTAACAGTCCAAGCCAGCAGTGTTTCAGGACTGTCGAACTGGAGAGAAAAGAAATACTCTCCGGAACTGATACCAAACTGCAACTGAGTAGTTTATAGAGTGAGAGTACACCAAAACTAGGGTTCCAAGAAAAAAGGATAGCTGATTGAGCAGAAAATTCAGATTCACCAACCTGATGTGCAGATTTCCAGGAACTGTCATCCAAGAGAGGAGAGATCAGAAATCTCCAAATACTTGTCCAATCACAATAAGATTTTCTGAGTAGGTAAACTAGGTCTGGGCAACACACCAGTTACAGTTTCCCTTCAAACAGATGTTTTCCTAAAGAGTTCTATGAAAATCTCCCTTGCTGAAATTGCATACAGATAACCATGATTAGGGTTGACTGAAACAACCCTAGCTTCAGTCGATGAGTCCAGAAACTAGTAAGATTTGAGAGGTTAATGAGTGAACATGGAGCAGACACAGCCTATGGAGTAACCTGCTCTAATACCATGTCACACATTCAATTCGTACAAGAGAGCTCAACAAGTTTAGGATGAAAACAGAATCAATCGACCCCACCTATATTATATATATATATATATATATGAAATATGTGTATTTAAAGAAAGGCCCTTGTGGGGCAAAGAAGAGGCACAACATCAGGATTCTTCACAACTGATTGTTGGTGATCCTAGGATTATACGTAATACTTATTTTGTATTGTTTAATATCCTGCATGTATGTTAACATTTCTTGGTTGTGTAAATGGTATTCAACTTGTAACAAACAAAGAGAAAGAAAGAAAGTAGGAGAGAAAAGGAAGAAGAGAAGAGGAATAGAAGAAAAGAGAGGAGAGAATTGAATAATCTCTGCCCCTGATAAGTATGAGACATATTAAAATAGGGATAGATCTGTAATGTTGTCCTAAAGTAAACAAAACAGACTTCATTACCCCTGACTGCACGTTCCCAAAACAGACTTCTAGTAAATGGATCTGCACATTAATTTTCTGACTGTACAAACATTGTAGAGATAGTCTTCCAAGAGTTTTTCCCAGACAAAGTGACAGCCAACCTTTATATGTTTTGTTGTTTCATGGAAAACTGGATTGGAAGCAATGTGAACTATCACCTGGCTATCACAATATAGATTCATGGGAATTGAAACACAATATCTAAGTTTTTAAAGCAGGTGTTCAAGCCAAACCAATTCACACATGGTATGTGCCATTGCCCTTGTGCTTTTGTGACAATTCGTGTCACGAACCTTGTTTCTTTTTCTTCCAAGTGACAAGATTGCTGCCAACAAATGTACAGTATCTCGTGGTTGATGAAAAGCTGATTTCTGCTGGGATGAAGCTTAAACTATGGCTTATGATTTCAGTCAAAGAGGATCTATACAGGGAGCATCAGGAGGTTGGGGATGGCAATGTGTCCTTAACATACATGGCTGCAGAAAAATGGATGGTAAAGGTGGTGGTTGGATTTATATTAAAGAAGTAACTGAATAGATGCATACAATGAAAGGATATCAAAGGACCATTGGTGAAGTGATATCTGAACCAGTAATTGTAAACGGAATGGTGCAGTTTAAAACTTATGCCACAGTAACCAGTAAAAGCCTGATTGAGATCAGCAAATGATAACAGTGTTCACCATTGGATTCAAAATCAGGTCAAAAAAGCTGCACAGGACCAGTGACTAGGATGGATTAGCACATGTCCTTTAAGTTGGCATGTAACAGGTTGCTGTGAACCATTTCAAGGCATCACGACGAAGCTAGGTGCTAGGGTGGTGTAGGATGGTAAGGGGTCCTACCAACTTATGATTTGGTGGTGGGCTCCAGGGGGTGAATGAGGGCTGTCAGTGATTAGCGATGAAGAATATGAATGGACAAACAATTAGAAATGGTTGCTGTTACCAAAGAATGAGAAAGAAATTAGAAGAAAGAGGACTCTTGCTCTTAGGGTAAGCAACAAAGAGACAAATTGTTTAAAAGAAGAAATAAGAGAGAGGGAAAAAAGAAAGAGAAAAATCTTCTGGCAACAGCCAGAATTCACTAAACCAATCTTTATTTCATCAAGTCACTCTCCTTCAACTCTAATTGCAATTACTCTATTTATAGACTCGACTTGCTAACTCGGATGTCCCTTTTCAGACTCCAATTTGGACTAGGAAATTGACCCAACACAACTTCTAATTGCCGTAGAACTAAGACAAATCCATAACTAACCCATTAGGACACTTAAATAAGGACTTAAGTCCTAAACAACTCTAATAACACTTTCCTTATCCAACTTGTTAATGTCGACTGTGTAGGGGTAAGTTTGTAAATCAAATGATAAGTTTGTTTCAGATCATATGGTGGGAATTCAGGTTGTAGTGTGTTGGGGTTTATGCAAATTTCAGTGTGATTCGAAGGGGGAGTGATCCTCAAACAGTGTGGTGAGTTTTCAGGTAGTCGTGTGATAGGATTGTGGTGTAGAGAGTGCAGTTTTCAGTAATAATAAGTGATGAGAACAGTGTGGTTCAGTGTGCAGTGTGGTTTAGTGTGCAGTGTGCAAAATTCAGCAATAACAGAATTCAACAATGGGAGACAACAGTGACAATAAAACTAGTGTGATGGTCCTTACTGACTAACTGAATGTTCAGATGACCTTTATTAAACTGAATGGAGAAAATTATGTACCTTGGGCAAAATTTGTAGAAGTCTTTCTTAAGGCAAAGAAGAAAGTGAAACACATAAGGGAGGAAAAACCCTCTAAATCTCATGAGTATGATGATTGGGAACAAGAAGATGCACAAATTATCACATGGTTATGGAATAGTATGGAACCCAATATTAGTATGAATTACATGTTTCTTGATACTGCCAAGGAAGTGTGGGACCATGCTAAGACTTGAAAGAAGAAGAAGAAGAACTATTTACTGTATTAGAGAAGTAATACAGGTTCAAAGAGAAGAAAAGAGAGAGAGAGAGAGAGAGGGAGAGAGAGAGAGAGAGAGAGAGAGAAGAGTGAAGAGAGGAGAAAAGAAAGAAGGGGTGGTTTGGTGGTTAATGATCTGCCGCCCCATAAACTTCTTTATTTATAGCTTTAGATTCCTTACAAGAATAGGAAATAAACAAAAATTAGAAACAATAATGCCAGCCGACCCAACTTAAAAGAAAATAGAAACTTCTAATAAAAGAAATTAGAAACTACTAGGTGTGGGTATGAAACCACACACACTAGAGCCTGAGTGTGGGTATGGAACCACACACTCATGGCTAACCAACTATTTCTTCACTCCCCCTCAAGTTGGGAGTAGATATTTGTCATGCCCAATTTGCGTAGATTTGTCTTCAATTTGCTTTTTGTGACTACTTTGGTGAAGAGATCAGCTAACTGCATGTCTGAGGCAATGCAAGGAAGGCATACTTCTTGAGATGCAACTCGCTTTTGGATAAAATGTCTGTCAACCTCGATATGCTTAGTCCTGTCATGCTGTATTGGGTTGTGAGCAATATTAATTGCAGCTTGATTATCACAATACAACATCAGAGGCTTCTCATAATCAACCTCCAACTCATTAAGCAAGGATCTCAGCCATAACACTTTTGCAACACCATTGGCCATGGATCTGTATTCTGCTTCTGCACTGGAGCGAGCAACAACGTTTTGTTTCTTGCTTCTCCAGGAAACAAGATTTCCCCCCACAAATGCACAATATCCAGAGGTGGACCTCTTATCATCAACACATCCAGCCCAATCCGCATTTGTACACATATTTTCATATGACCATTATTCTTAAAGAGTATACCTCTCCCTGGACATCTCTTTAAGTAGGCAAGGATCCTTTCTACTGCAAGGAGATGGGTGGTCCTAGGAGAATGCATGTATTGACTGACAACACTAACAACATAAGAAATATCTGGTTGGGTTAGACAGAGATAAGGAAGTTTTCCAACCAGCCTTTGGTACATAGCCCTGTCCTCAAGGAGTTCTCCACTTTCTACACTGATCTTATGGTTAGGCTCAATGGGAGTATCAGCAGGTTTCACTCCTAACTTGCCAGTTTCTTCCAATAAATCCAAAACATACTTCCTTTGGGAGATGAAAATGCCTTGCTTAGATCGAGCTACCTCAATTCCTAGGAAATAGTGTAACTTTCCTAGGTCTTTCACTTCAAATTCCTTGTGAAGGTGTTGTTTAAGGGTTTCAATTTCACTAGTGTCATTTCCTGTTATCACAATGTCATCTACATAGACTGCAAGTAGAGTCAGGGAATGACCTGTCTTCTTAAAGAAGAGAGTGTAACCTAACTGAGCCTGTATGTATCCGAATTTGTCCAAAGCCTGTCTAAACCTATCAAACCAAGCTCTCGGGGATTGTTTCAGCCCATACAAGGCCTTCTTCAAAAGGTAAACTTTCTTTTCTGCTTCTGTACTATAAAAACCAGGGGGAACTCCATGTATACTTCCTCTTACAAGTCTCCTTTGAGGAAGGCATTCTTAACATCCAGCTGAAATAGTGGCCATGAGAAGTTTGTAGCAATGGATAGAAGAACTCTGATAGTGTTCATTTTTGCAACAGGTGCAAAGGTTTCTATATAGTCTATGCCATAAGTTTGTGTGAATCCCTTTGCAACCAATGTGGCCTTATACCTCTCTACAGTACCATCAGCATTATATTTCACAGTAAACACCCATCTGCATCCAACAGGTTTCTTACCTCCAGGTTGGTTAACTAGTTCCCATGTGTTCTTGACAAGAGCATCCATCTCTACTTGCATTGCTTCCTTCCATTCAGGTATCAAAAGAGCTTCTTGCACTTTTCTGGGTATAGGAATAGCAAAAATAGATGCCAAGTAAGATCTGTAGGATTTTGAGAGACAATTATAGGAAAGGAACTTGGAGATGCAATGGGTGGTGGATGAGGTGCAACGACGCTTCCTTTTATGAATAGCAATTAGAAGATCAAGGTCATCTGTCGGTGAAGGCTGAACATCTATAACAACAGGATCAACAGTGGGAGCAGTAGTAGTGTTTGAATCTGGAGCTGTAATGTTGGAATTGGCCTGGACTGCTGTTGAGTACGAGAATCAACCAGCCTCCCCCCCCCCCTCAATAACCAGGACAGCTAAAGGAACTCTTGGAGCTGAAACTGAAATCCCTTCCTCACTATTCTCCCCCTGAGGAGAAGCTTTATGATAGTAGGGCATATCCTCAAAGAAGGTGACATCCATGGACACAAAGCGCTTCCCTGAAATTGGCTCATAATAGCAATATCCCTTTTGATTTTGTGCATACCCAAGGAAAATACACTTAGTGGCTTTGGGATCAAACTTGGAGTGATGAGATCTAAGGATTTTGTTCAAGTACACCCAAAAGTTTTGAGGGGAATAGTGAATAGGTCCTTATCTGGATATAGAAGACTGAACGGGGTTTGCATGTTTAGGACCCGTGAAGGAACCCTGTTAATGAGGTATATGGTTGTACGGGTTGCATCTCCCTAGAAGCATATGGGAACATTGGAGTTGAGCATGATGCTTCTGGCTACCTCTAAAATATGTCTGTTTTTTTTCTCTTAGCAACCCTGTTTTGCTGAGGTGTGTGAGGACAAGTGCTCTGATGAATGATCCCATGATCAAGGGTTTTGCAAAGTATTCCTTGGCATTTATTAGATCTAAGAATCTTGATCTTGGTTTCAAATTGAGTTAGGATCATCTGATGGAAAGCTTGGGTCAGAGAGGGGACCTCATCTCGTGAGTGCATAAGATAGAACCATGAAAAACGGGTATAGTCATCGACAAATAATAAGAAATATCTGTACCCCCCATGGTGGGAGTATGGTAAGGCCCCCAAACATCAGTATGCACAATCTCAAAAGGAAGGTTGTTTCTTTTATTACTTAAAGGATAAGATGATCTACTATGTTTTGCAAGTTCACAACTTTCACATTTTAACCCAAACACTTCTACTAACTTAAACAAGTTTGGAAAAAGACTCTTTAAAGACCCAAAAGATAAATGACCTAAGCGGTTATGCCAAAGCATAATCTTACTACAAGACTGAGAAACAAACAATTTCCCTGCTTCACTCTGCTCCCCCTTTGAATGTTCCAGCAGGTACATTGATCTCACGGCCAATCCCAATCACCTTCGTTTCCAGATCTTGAAAAATACACTGATCAGGGAAAAAAGTTACCGAACAGTTTTGATTTTTAGTAATACTACTAACTGAAAGTAAGTTAGCACTAAGCTTGGGAACATGCAAAACTGAGGATAGGGTGATGGTATTTGATAATCTGATGTCTCCCTTGCCAGAAATTGGTACAAGAGAGCCATCAGCAATAGAAACTGTCTCTTCCAGCTGGGGGTACAACACCTAACAATCGAGGGGGATTCCAAAGTGGTAGTGGGTTGGTTGAAAAATCCTGAACAGGCTGTGGCGTTACAAGAATGAAATGAAGAAATTTAGTTGGTTGACAAGGAATATGTTGGTCACTGTACAGTGGGTGGGGAGATCAGCAAATACTTTGTCAGATGTGTTAGCCAAGCAAGGGGTAAATAGGGAATGTAAAGAGACTGGGCCGAATGGGTCCTAGTATCTTGTAATATTTTTTCTTTTCTTGTTGGCTAATGGGCCTCTCTTAATGGGCCTGTTATTTCTTTTTGTTTAATCTCTTTATGTTACTGCCTAGCTGGCCGCCCACTTGAGGGCATACTTGTCATTACTCTAACATTAATTCTTAATAAAAAAAAGGATTAGAGGAGAAAGGGAAGATAATTCGAATCTTTCTTCTTCTTCCTTCTCTTTTCGCCATCTTCTTCTCTTGTACTGCTGCTCTTACTTCTCTTCTTTTTTTTCCCTTTAATCTTCAAATTTACACCTAATATTTGAGGACTGATTTACATCTTGGTATCAGAGCAGGTCTATTTCTTCCTTTTTTTCTTCTTACTCTTTTCCCATACACCCTTAGATTAAGAGTGTATGGAGAGATAGGTTCTCTATAGTTCAGAGGATCTCTGGCCTAGTTGGTAGAGGGTTTGGAGAGTTTAAATCTGGCTGGATAATGCCAAGAAGTGTTGTTCTGTTGCTGCCCAAAACCCTAGTCGATTAAAGATTTTCGAAGGTACAGGTAAAGGTGAAGCTTTGGGTGTGGCGCTCTGTGCTTGGGAGGTGTCTTTTGATTCCTAAAGGAGGGCGGTTCAGGTTTAGAAGAGATTGGGAAGCTCTGGTAGGAGCTGCTGCATCTTCTCTCTTCCTCCCCAACAGTTGGACGGAGTAAAACCCTAGTTTTCAAGCATTTGGGTTCTGGTTTGACTTCAAGTAAGTTTATATAGACAAAATTTCTGGTTCTTTGATTTTCGTTTGATTAATGGAGCCATACGGAAGTGAGTTCAAGCAAGTGCCGGTTTCCGGCCTTGGCTCAGTAGATTTCGTTTTGACTGGTGTGACCACAATCAAGCTAGATGGGACAACTTATCTTGCTTTGGCACAATCTATAAGAATTTATGTCTATAGTAGAGGAAAACTCGGGTATCTCACAAGTAGTAAAGTGAAACCCGAAGAGACAGACCCTGAATTTGATAAGTAGTGAGGGTTGGTCATAGGATGGTTGGTCAATTCTATGC
The DNA here is from genome assembly GCF_055504915.1 of Nelumbo nucifera. Taxonomy (NCBI): domain Eukaryota; kingdom Viridiplantae; phylum Streptophyta; class Magnoliopsida; order Proteales; family Nelumbonaceae; genus Nelumbo; species Nelumbo nucifera. The sequence goes on along the minus strand of NC_142656.1, from coordinate 39,647,151 downwards.
AACCTCATATAAGTCAGCATTATCTCTGGATGTCTTCGACTAAAGAGATTGAAGGGATGAGAGATCCATCCTATGGACGCCCAAAGATTGCGGAATAAGGGGCGAATTTCAAAAATTTTATCTCTCCCTTCAACTGGGAATCGTATTCCCTATTTAGAAAATCATATTTTCAAGGATCAATCTTGAACCATAAACTGAACCAGATCTGAACCAAAAGGAGTGGGAGAGGATTATACCTGATACGGAGAAATACTATCTCCCAATGGAGATGTTCACACCCAAGGAAGGATCCAAAATCTGCTCCCACTGAAGATGGCGCAGTGAAGGATGAAGCAGAATCAGCAATGTTCTTCAAAAGAACTTGACCCTTCGCAAGAATCAACTGGACGGCTTGTGAGTACAGCTCCAATCAATCTTTTCCCAAAAGATTGAAATCAAGATCCAATCTTGATTGCTCCCAAGAACTGGAGATCGAACTGAATGAATGGCAATGGCAGGAAGGTGGCGGCAGGAGAGAACTCGCAGTATGCAGGAAATCTCTCAATCTCTCTTTCTTTAAGAGAAGAATGCTGTTGATGATGTAAAAGGCTGCCGCCCCCTTCCCCTTTTATAATCTCAAAGGGATCAGCTCCTAATCAGATTAGGAGTTGCCAATCCAAATCATATTTGGGTTAGAAGTCCCTTAGTGATAAGGGATAATCCTTATCTTATCTGCAGATCAGATCAGCTGTCTCCTAATCTAATTAGGAGGTTTCCATATCTAAATCTTATTTAGATCTTGGACTCTCTGAGTGGATAGGGTCTAAGCCCAATCCTTTTAGCTGACCCACTTCAGAATTCGCCCCCTTTAGATGACTGATCAAATCAGCCCAGTTCGAAATGGGCTTAAGGCCCATTAAGGTTATGTACTCAAAAAACCTTCCAAATTGCTGCCCAGTTGGGCTTCCTTGTATGTCGTGGGACCCAAGCATTGATCTATACATCAGCCACATGGGTTCAGCCCAGCCTTTGTTACAAGGCCTGGCCGAATGCACTGCTGAAGACAGTGTACCCCCTGAAAACCCATCAAATGAGCTCTATGGGCCCAACACTTACACTAAGTGGTCCCTGGGCCAAGCCACCTTGTAACACCCAGGGACTGTGGGCAGATGCAAGATTAGCCCATCAGGCATTATCCTCAATGGTCTTACACTTAACCTCTCAGCCCATAATGATCATACACTGCCCGACAAGAGAGGACCTCTCCCTCGGATGCAAGGAACAGTGTTGCACTCTCCACTTATATGGATCCCGGGAATTAAAACCTTCTTGCAAACAATTTAGAAACCATATATATTCTTTTATATCTTATATAAAATATATTTTGCAAAGCAAATCTCAACGGTTGAAATCGGCTGCCGGCAGTCTTGGTTTCCATCAGTGAGAGTGCATCCCCAATCATTACCTTTGTCCGACAAAGGGGCTGATCCTGTCACTATGATCACCCACTCAGATGAATTCTCGGACTGTCCCAACATACCCAGGTTTTGACCCCCGCTAAGGATCTCACTGATTGGTACATCAAAGATAGCCCAATCCGACACCTAGTGCAGTATCATAATCGAGTCTAGGGTTCGGGTGTAACTTTCCAGTTTTGCCCATCAATCTCCAAGGTCCAGGGCAATACTGGAAATCTGGTCTAGTTCAAAGATTCAATTAATCCTACACTGTATGTGCCTAGGGTCTCACCCTGGCAGTTGAGACAGGCCACCCCAACCGACTTGGTGGCACCACAGTGTCAGCCTTGTCAGGATAGGTCTCCCCAGACCGACCCACCGGCTGTGAACATTCTAAACTAACACGAGTCTCATTAAGTGTCCGGTTTAAGGGTATTACATAGAAACATACCAAGGGAACATGAATCAAATATGTATCTTTATTCATTCACAATAAACTCATAAAGTACATCATTCTGATTGAAGCTAAGGGCATACAAAACAGTCTAACAGAGATATGGGACAGTGTTACTGAGACCTATTCACAGAAGTTGAATGTAGCCAAAGTCTATAAGTTGAAAAGTGATGTGAAGAACCTAAGACAGGGGGAGAAGAGTGTAGCAATCTACTACTCTATACTGAAATCCCTATGGCAAGAAATTGATGTTATGGAGACAGTTGTATGGGAGAGTAAGAATGATGCTGAAATGTATAGGAAGTTGGTGGAGAGAAATAGGGTGTTTGAATTTCTCACTGGACTCAACCCTGAGTTTGACATCATTAGGCAAAATATCCTAGCCAGAGATGAGGTTACTCTTTCCCAAGCATATGCTATGATAAGTAGTGAGGAGAGTAGGCGGCAGGTTCAGTTGCAAAGTCCACCTATAGAACACTTTGCACATGTTGGAATAAAGCCAAAGGGTCCTATTGAGAAAAAGGAGCAGATATATGAATATTGCAAGAAGCCGAGGCATACAAAGGACACTTGCTAGAAGCTTCATCCTGAGCTTCTTCCTGATAGGTTTAAGAATAACAACAGCTCTAAAAAGGGCAGTCAGGTAGGAAAGCCTAAGACAGCTAATGTTGCTACAGTACCTGAAGGAGGAAATAAGGAGAGTGAAGAAAAATCAATCATTGAGCAGTTGGCAGCAATGAAGGCGGATTTTGAAAAGTATGGGAGGCTACTAAATCACTTGGAAGCTACTGTTTCTTCATCTTACTCTTCCAACAACAACACATCATCTTCATCTGCATTTGCTCACTCAGGTATTCGTGCTTCTGCAAATCATGCTTCAATTTCAGGTAATCATAAAATCCCTTGGATTATTGATTCCGGTGCATCAGACCATATGACCAGCCTGTCTAATCTCTTCTGCTCATACCACCTTCTCTCTGGAAAAGATAAAATATCCCTTGCTGATGGGTCTCTTGCTCCCATCTCTGGTAAAGGAGATATAAAGACCTCTGACACCCTTTATTTATCCTCTGTCCTTCATGTCCCTAAACTTAACACAAACCTTTTATCTATTAGTAGCTTAACTAAATCCATGAATTGTAGCATAACCTTTTTTCCCACTCATTGTGTTTTTTAGGACCTGCAATCTCAAAGGATGATTGGGAGTGGCCATGAGGCAAACGGAATATACTTGTTGGACACACCGGATAGAGCTTTTGGACCACCTCATGGAGTTGCCTTAGAGTCAGTTTTGTCAGAGTCTGTTAATAAAGTCTTGTTATGTCACTTTCGGTTTGGTCATTTGCCTTTTTCTGCTTTGAGTCATTTGTTTCCAGAAATGTTTAAGGGAGTGTCTTTATCGAGTCTTCATTGTGAGTCATGTGAACTGGCAAAGCATTGTAGACATTCTTATTCAGTAAGCAATAAAAGATCTTTCTCCTTTTCATATTGTTCACTCTGACGTGTGGGGGCCATATCATTTGCCAACTATGGGGGGTTACAGGTACTTTATCCTTTTTATTGATGACTACTCTCGTTGCACTTGGATTTATCTCATGAAATCCAGGGATGAAGTACCAGCTATTGTGCAAAAATTTCATGAACTCATCCTCACCCAGTTTAACACTCGGATCAAAATATTCCATTCTGATAATTCTAAGGAGTATTTTGAGAAAACCCTCTCCGCCTATCTTGAAACTTTTGGGGTTATTCATCAAAGTTATTGTTCCTACACTCCACAACAGAATGGGGTGGCGGAAAGAAAAAACAAATGTGTGGTTGAAGTTGCCAGATCCCTCTTGTTTGCATCCCATGTTCCTATAAAATTTTGGGGAGATGCTATTCTTACTGCTACTTTTTTTTATCAACCGTATGCCCTCCCGGGTCCTTAACTTCAAAACCCCCTTTAGCCTTCTCTTCCCGGATGAGGATATTTTCTCTTCCTCTTCGTGTTTTTTGGTGCACTTGCTATGTGCATGTTCACAGTCATCAAAGGCACAAGTTTGAACCTAAGGCTCGTCAATGTATTTTTCTGGGATATGCTTCCATACAGAAGGGATATTGTTGTTTTGATCCAGTTAATGGCACCCGCTTTGTATCTCGAGATGTCACATGTGCTGAGTTTACTCCTTTCTTTAGCATTTCTCCTGAGGGGGAGAAATCTAAAGAGCCCTTTGCTATGTCTCCAGCTGTTCCTCTTTCCATTCCTCTTGAGTCCTACCATGAGGTGTCTACTTCTCCCATTGGACCTACCTCTGATATTCCTATTCCTCCTCCTCCTCCACTTCATTCTCTTATAATTCCTCCTCATCCTGTTCTCCAAAGGTGGTACCAAAGGCACAGATTTAGACATGGGCAGGTGTTTTCACTCCTACAGAAGAGCCTCTTGCTCCTCCCATCATTACTGAGGTAACAGGTCAGCCTTCTTCTGACCCATTTACATCTTTCCCAGACCTACTATTGCTCTCCGCAAGGGCAAGCGGAAGTGTACAGTCCATTGTATCTCCAAACACCTGTCTTGCAGCCTTCTCTCTCCTTCCTACTACTCTTTTCTTGCTTCTGTTTCTTCCCATGTGATACCCAGGTCCGTACCGAAAGCCTTATCTAAACCTGAATGGAGGGATGCTATGATGGCTGAACTGGATGCTTTGCATAAGAACCATACCCGGGATATTGTTGACTTGCCTGAAGGGAAGGAACCAGTGGGTTGTAAATGGGTGTTTACCATTAAATATCACTGATGGATCTATTGAGAGGTTTAAGGCTAGGCTGGTTGCTAAGGGCTACACTCAGATGTATGGTATTGACTATCTTGAGACATTTGCTCCTGTAGCTAAGATGACCTCAGTCAAGGTTTTGTTTTCTCTAGCCGCTACTTTTGATTGGCCCCTACACCAGTTTGATGTTAAAAATGCCTTCTCGAATGGAGACCTACATGAAGAGGTCTATATGTTTTTGCCTCCAAGGGTGTATGGGAAGGAAATGCAAGGCAAGGTGTGTAAACTATAGAAATCTATTTATGGTTTCAAACAGTCTCCTCGAGCTAGGTTTGAGAGGTTCAGGGCTTCTTTTGTCTCTTTTGGTTACACACAAACTCAATATGATCATTACCCTGTTCTTGAAGAGAAATGGCTCTCTGGTGACCTTCTTGATAGTTTATGTTGATGATATTGTGGTCACGGGTAATGACACTCAAGAGGTCAGTAAACTAAAAAGATTTCTTAACTCTGAATTTGAGATCAAGGATTTTAGAGATCTTCGGTATTATTTGGGCATTGAAGTTGCTAGATCTAAGGATGGTATCTTCATTTCTCAGCGTTTTCTGCTACCGATGGTGAGCTTTTATCTGATAAGGGGGTGTTTCAAAGACTGCTAGGGAAATTGTTATATCTTTGTATGACTCGGCCAGATCTTTCCTATGCAGTAAGTGTTATTAGTCAATTTATGCATTCTCCCAGAGATAATCGTTTAGCTGTTGCAGAAAGGGTTCTATGTTACTTGAAAGGTAGTCCAGGGAAAGGTATTCTATTTGCCAAACATGGACATATGAAGCTAGAAGCTTTTACTGATGCTGATTGGGTAAGATGTATTGATGATAGGAGATCCACTTCAGGTTATTGTGCTCTAGTCACTGGGAACATTGTGTCATTGAGGAGTAAGAAACAGTCTGTAGTTGCTAGATCCTCGGCTGAAGCAGAATATAGGGCAATGGCACATGGTGTGTCAGAATTACTGTGGCTACGATCCCTTTTAGAAGAATTGGGGGTTGACTACGAGAAGCCAATGATGCTCTATTGTGACAACCAAGCAGCTATCAACATTGCACATAATCCTGTTCAACGTGACAGAACTAAGCACATTGAGGTTGATAGACATTTTATAAGGGAAAGAGTTTCCTCAGGAGAAGTTTGTTTGCCATTCATCACATCAGATGAACAATTGGCTGATATCTTGATCAAGGGAATTCCAAGAGGGAAAATGACACACTATATAATCTAGCTAGGCATGATTGACATCTATGCTTAGCTTGAGGGGGAGTGTAAAGAGACTGGGCCGAATGGGTCCTAGTATCTTCTCTTGTAATATCTTTTCTTTTCTTGTTGGCTAGTGGGCCTCTCTTAATGGGCCTGTTATTTCTTTTTGTTTAATCTCTTTATGTTACTGCCTAGTTGGCCGCCCACTTAAGGGCATACTTGTCATTACTCTAACATTAATTCTTAATAAAAAAAGGATTAGAGGAGAAAGGGAAGATAATTCGAATCTTTCTTCTTCTTCCTTCTCTTTTCGCCATCTTCTTCTCTTGTACTGTTGCTCTTACTTCTCTTCTTCCTTTTTTTCCCTCTAATCTTCAAATTTACACTTAATATTTGAGAACTGATTTACATCTGGGAAGAATTGTTTTGAGCTCAATTGTGATTCTTGCTTTTCTTTCCTAGTTTACTTGTAAGATCCAAGGAGGGGCTGCAACTTGCGCCTCTCCCTGGGATGTTGTATGAACTCACTCTAAATCAGCTTCTAAATTAATAAATTTATTATCATTCATAAAAAAAAAAAAAAAAAACTCTCTCTCCCAGAGGATAAACAATAGGTGCTAAATAGAGTAGATATGCTGGTCATATGATCTGAAGCACCTGAATCTATTACCCAGGAAGGTCTAGTATTACCTGGAACAGAAGCATGGGAAGCAGTAGCTCTTGTACTTGTATGAGCAAGGGCTTAAGTAGGCTGTTGTGCCTGATGAAGTTGTACTATCAGTGTTGACAGCCATATTAGCATTCCCTGTCTTATTTCTGAGCTTTGGTGGAACTAGATGAGGGTGCAACTTCCAACAGGTGTCCTTAGTATGTTTATGTTTCTTGCAGTATTTTCACATACTAAGTCCTTCTTAGCTTCCTTCTCCTTATCCCCCCCAAGTTTAGGTCTAACTGCTGCTAAGGCTGATTCGGAGGGTTGTTGTTGCAACATAACCTTTCTCCTAGTTTCTTCACTGCACTAGGGAATATGCTTGTGATAAAGTCACACTATCTCTTGTCAACAACTGCTGTCTCACAATGTCATATTCAGAATTCAAACCAGCTAGAAACTCAAAAACTCTGTTAATTTCAACTTGCTTTCTATATGTCTGTGCATCTTTCTGACTCTCCCATTCAATTGTTTCAAGATGGTCAATTTCATGCCACAGGGATTTTAAGGTTGAAAAGTAAACAGAGACTTCTCTCCTTGCCTCAGATTTTTAACCTCACATTTTAGCTCATAAGCTCTAGCAACATTAAGGGGCTAAGAGTAGGTTTCCTTCATAACATCCCATATTTCTTTAGTTGTTTTGGCCCACAAGTAGTTTCGGCTGATGTGTGGCTGCATAGAATTGCACAGCCATGTCATCACCAAAAAATTCTCTTGGGCCCACCTTGCATAAGTAGGGTCCTCCTTGGAGGGTTCCTTCACATCCCCTAGCAAGAAGTTCAATTTTCCTCTACCCCCAATAGCCATTATGGCTGATTGGGCCCATTCCAAGTAGTTTGATCCATCAAACTTAACGGTTGTAATCTGAAAGGTGTTTTCAATCATGTTACTTGAACCACCAGTCCCAAAAGCACCTTCCCCTTTGTTCTTGTACTCCATTCTAAGTTAAGAAGAGGCTTTAAACTACCGTGACAAGAAAAACTATATTTCAAGGCTGATAACAGTCGGCCTAGGACAATGATTTTGCAGTTAAATAATTGTCAACTACTGTCCTGGGATTGATATCAGTCCTGGATTGATTGATATTAGTCCTGAGATTTTCTATTCGTACCTCTCTGAATGAATAACAAAGTCCTTTTGAGTATCAATCTCAAGAAAAGGTACTTACTTTATGAAGAAAAATGCCCAGAAAACTGATTGCTACCTTTAGTCTTCAAACTTTGATCAATTGATTATTTTCAGCACCTTGAATCTTGATCAAAGGACCAAGAAAAAGCTGATCGGCACCTCCAATCTTGATCAAGAATCGTTCTTAATCACTCAATTCCTGCCTGATTCTTCCTGATTACAAGAAGCTCTCTCCAATCTTAAGACAGCTGCTAAAGCCTTCTTGCAACCTCTAAGAATCAGTCGAAGTAAGGATCTTTCTGAACTTTCAGCCCTAAACAATTCTCATGTGGTCAGCTGAATTAAATCCACATGAGAAACCCTAGATCGAAGGCTCTGATACCAACTTGAAAGAAGAAGAAGAACTGTTTACTGTATTAGAGAAGTAATACAGGTTCAAAGAGAAGAAAAAAGAGAGAGAGAGAGAGAGAGAGAGAAGAAGAAGAAGAAGAAGAAGAGTGGAGAGAGGAGAAAAGAAAGAAGGGGTTCGGTGGTTAATGATCTACCGCCCCATACACTTCTTTATTTATATCTTTAGGTTCCTTACAAGAATAGGAAAATAAATAAAATTTAGAAACAATAAGGCCAGCCGACCCAACTTAAAAGAAAATAGAAACTTCTAATAACTACTAATAAAAGAAATTAGAAACTACTAGGTGTGGGTATGAAACCACACACACTAGAGCCTGAGTGTGGCTAACCAACTATTTCTTCACTGAGAAGTTGTACTCGGGTCAAGACAACACAACTAGAGTATATCGGTTGTATCAGGAATACTTTAATTTGCAACAGGGTAATCAAAGTCTTGAGGAGTACTATGCTAGTATGAGAAACGTTCGTAATGAGTTGAATGTGTATCACTCCCTCACCTCTGATGTTAAAATTCAGCAACAATAGAGAGAGCAACTAGATGTGACCCGATTTTTGGTGGGGCTGAAGTCTGAATATGAGCCAGTGGGGGCTCAAATACTAGGAGGATCAGCTCTCCCTTCCTTAGAGGAGGTTGTTAGGGACTACCTAACTCAGGGACTCTTTCGAGGGAGCCTGCCTCCTGAATGAGAGAGAGAGAGAGAGAGAGAAAGAGAGATTGTATTCCCAAATCGATAATCCCCTCCTAACTTCCTTTCCTTATACCAGCCTCTCCACTTGTCCAGTCCACTTGTCTAGTTTGTTATTTAGTTTGTTCTAGTGGTTGGCTGTTAGTTACATTCTTTGAAGGATGGTGTGGCCTTTTCTTGTACACTTGTATTCCTTTTATTTATTTGTGTCTCAACAGTCCCTCCTCCCTTGAAAGCAACCTTGCCCTCAAAGTCAAGATGTGGGAATCTATTCTGTAAATCCAAGTAAGGTTCCCAAGTTGCATCCTCAATTGGGAGACCTGACCATACCACCAATGCCTCTGGTTCGATGTGATTCCCTTTGCGTATCCACCTGAAGTCTGTTATCTGAGTGGGCTCAGTTTGAACTTGGCCATCTTCCGAGAATGATGGGAGGGAGGTTGTTGTTATTGCTCTTGTTTTTGGCCATTTCTTCAATAGGGATACATGGAATACAGGGTGTAATTTTGATGTTGCTGGGAAGTCAAGCCTGTATGCCACCGACCCAATGCGTTCCACAATCCGAAATGGGTCGAAGTACCTAGGGCTCAGTTTGTTCCACCGGTGGCCTGCTACTGAAACTTGCTTGTATGGTTGTAATTTAAGGAAGACTTTCCCCAATCTGGTGTTGGACAAGCCTATGCCTTTTGTTGTATGAGTCTGCCATCCATTGTTGGGCTCGATGGAGGTGGGATTTGAGATCTTGTAACACCCTATCTCGCTGGAGGAGTTGGTATTCTACTGCTGCTACTACTATAGACGCTTTCTCATATGGGAGTAGGGGAGGTGGGTCCCGTTCATATAGAGCCCGGAAGGGAGTCATTCCTGCTGCACTATGATACGTGGTATTGTACCACCATTCTGCCCAATGAAGCCACTTGAGCCACTGATGTGGCCTATCCCCTGCATAGCACCTTAGACAGGTTTCAAACTTCGGTTGACCACCTTAGTCTGCCCATCTGTTTGAGGGTGGTAGCTGGTAGATTTGAAGAGTTTCACTCCCTATAGTCGAAAAAGTTCTGCCCAGAAACAACTCATAAAAATAGGGTCGCGGTCTAAGACAATAGAATTAGGGGTACCATGCAGTCGTGCCACCTCCTTAGTAAAAATCTCAGCCACCATGGAGGCTGTAAAGGGGTGGGACAGAGGGAGAAAATGGCAGTATTTGGTGAATCTATCAACCACTACAAGAATGACGGACTTGCCATAGGAAAGCGGGAGCCCCGTTATAAAGTCCATGGATATATCTGCCCACACTTGTGTAGGAATTGTGAGTGGTTGTAGCATTCCTATTGAAGATGAGTGGAACACTTCCAGAAGCTACTGAATATGGGCTGAATCCTGTGGTATCACCATTCGGCATTTATACAACAGCAAGTTGTTCTCCACTGCGTACCCTGGGTGGCTAGTAGGGTCCTCTTGGACCTGTGAATGCAGCTTGCTCAGTTGTGGGTGCCTTTGAGCTTCTTCCCTTAGCTGACCCATGATGGAACATGTTGGGCCCGTGAGAAGTAATGGAAATAGTTGTGGCTGGCGTGATAGTGCATCCGCCACCTTGTTAGTGTGCCCTGCCTTGTATTTAATGACATAATCGTAGCCAAGTAATTTGGCTATCCATCTTTGCTGTTCCGGAGATAGTACAGACTGCTCCAACAGAAGGTAGGGTCGCCACCTCTGAACTGCGAGAACAATTTCTATCAGTTCGTGTTCATATACTGATTTGGCCCATTTCTGTGTTGTCATTGCTTTGCTGAAAAACGCTAGTGGCCTTTCTTCTTGCATGAGGACTGCACCAACTCCTTGGCTTGATGCATCACATTCAATGATGAAGTCCTTTGAGAAGTCTAGAAGTGCGAGCGTCGATGGGGATGAGACAGTTGTTTTGAGTGTCTCGAAGGCCTGTTGGGCCTCCCTAGTCCAGCAAAACCCATTCTTCTTAAGTAAACTTGTCAAGGGGGCAGCAATCAGTCCATACCCTCTAATGAATCGCCGGTAGTACCCTGTTAAACCCAAGAAGCCTCGTAACTCCTTAACATTTTGAGGTCGGGGCCAATTTATCATGCTTGAGATCTTTTATGGGTCTGCTGCTACAATGTCGTTTTCGACCACATGCCCTAAATAGTGTACTTGTGTCTGTCCAAATGCGCATTTTGACTCCTTTGCAAGGAGTTTATGAGTCCTTAGCAGTTCCAAGGTGATTTGTAAATGTATTAGGTGTTCATCCCATGTAGCGCTATATACAAGTATATCATAAAAAAAAAAAACGAGTATAAATTTGCGCAAATGGGGTTGAAATATGTCATTCATAAGGGCTTGGAACGTAGTTGGCGCATTGGTCAACCCAAACGGCATAACCAGAAATTCATAATGCCCTTCGTGTGTACGAAAGGCAGTCTTGTGGATGTCTCCCTCATGGACCCGAATTTGATGATATCCCGATCTCAGGTATAATTTAGAGAATATGGTGGCCCTGCCGAGTTCATCTAGTAGTTCATTGATTACCGGTATGGGAAATCAATCCTTCACAGTAATGTTGTTCAGAGCCCTGTAGTCTATACAAAACCACCATGTCTCATCCTTCTTTTTCACAAGTAATACTGGCGAGGAGAATGGGCTTTGGCTGGGTTGTATAATTTTTCTGTCAAGCATATTTTGCACTTGCCTCTCAATCTCTAGTTTCTGAAAATAGGGGTAACGATAGGGCCTTACAATTGTGGGTGCAGTTTCGGGCAGCAATGGAATGCAATGATCATGGGCACGTTTCGGTGGTAGTTCCTTAGGTTCTTGGAAGATCACTAAGAACTTCTGAAGTAGCTACTGTAGTTGTGTGCGGCCTTCTTCGGATCTGCTTCCTTGGGCTAGAATGGGGTCGTTCCCGTGGGAGTCTACCTGCATTAAAACGATGTGGGCTGGGTCTACTGCTTGTTTCCTTAGGGAGGCAAGACTAATAGGTCCTGGACCCTTGGACAGCTGCCCTTGAATATGCACCTGTGAGCTGCCCACTTGAAAATCCTTGGTGAGACGGGCCCAATCACATATCACTAGCCCTAGTTGCCTTAACCATTGGACTCCGAGAACTACATCTGCTCCACTAATTTCCAGGGGGTGCAGATCTACCTCGAACTCATGTCCTTGTATCTTCATCTTTAATTCTGTGCACGTACTGTCGCACACCAGGTTGCTCCCATTAGCTACGTGCACCCAGAAGGCTGTACATGGTTGGACCAGAATCCCTAGTTGTCTGACCAATGTTTGGGTAATGAAATTGAGGGTGCTGCCACTGTCTATCAGAACCGACACATGGCGCCCTTGTACTAGTCCGGTTACTCTCATAGTTTGAGAAGAAGCAAGACCAGTCAAGGCTTGCAGGGATACTTCTGGGTATTCCTTTGTCCATTGCCCCCATTCTTGGTTGTCCATTGGCTCTTCAATGTCTATTGATTACTCGACATATTCGGTTTCAGGTTGAAGGAAGAAAACTTGAGGGATCTTACAGCGATTGCCCGACCCGAATTTGTCTCCACATGCATAATAAAGGCCCTTTTCCCGTCGGGCTTGCATCTCAGCCCAGGTTAACCTCTTGGCTAAGTCGGGGCCTGAACCAGAGTTGGCGTCCTTGCCTGTGATTCCCACTTCTGATCTGGGCTCCGGTTTACCCAAGATACCTGGTTCTGGGTTCGGTATACCTGGTCTGGTCACAGCTCCCAGAGGTCGATTGTTATGGGCCCAGGCATAGGATCTCGTCACGGGTCGGTCCACGGGGAGAACCTCTTGCTTCCCCTTGCGCCTTCCCTTGCGTGCAGACCCTATTGTGGAAAACCGAATGGGTGATTTGTCCAAGAGACCACCCGAACTCTCCTCACTCTTCTCTTGACTGGAAACTCAATACCTTATTCCCAAATCACAGCTCCTTAAATAGGAGATTACAAGAGGAGACTCCTTACTTCATTCAACTAAGCTAGGACAATCCAACTTTAAATCAAACTCCTACTTCTAACAGACTTCTAACAGAACGCAGTTCTTATCTCTAATAGATAAGAACAGAACTAGATAAGTAAGAACAGAACTGGAATAAGTAAACTATTGGCGAGCTGGCAAGAAGAGCTGACGTGGCAAGATAAGCTGCTGTGTGGGCCCCTCTCTAGTGCTGCTGTCGGATGGTGTGTGCGTCTCCTAAGTGCTGCTGTCGGGTGGTGCGTGCTGTTGTGCGTGCTGCTGCCTATGATTGCGTGCGTCCATAACATCGATTAGTCCTTCTTGCCCGATTCAGTTTGTCTTCATGTAGTCGAGCTAACGCTGCTGCTTTAAGAACGGTGGTGGGCTGCATGGCTTTTACCTCCAACCGCAATTCTTCCCTGAGTCCACCAACAAAACTGCCGACAAGCGCGTTTTCTGGCCAGCCTTGCACGTGCACAGCTAATCTTTCGAACGCCATCTGATAATCTTGGATGGAGCCAATCTGTCGTAGCTTAGCAAGGCTTTCATCATAGTTCTCAAAAGCCGAGACTCCAAATCGCATGTTAAGGTGTCGGTGAAGTCTGCCCATGTGTCTCTTGGGTGCCATCGCCGGTACCACTGGTACCAGACGATCGCCTCACCTTCCAGGTGTGCAAAAGCTAATGGAGCACGATCAGGTCCTTGTGTGTCATGGTAATCGAAGTATCTTTCTGTTCGCAGAAGCCAGGATGTGGGATCTCCCCCTGCAAAGATAGGAAACTCGATTCTTGTTATTCTTGATCCACTTCGATGACTGGTGTCACTGCGCTCTTCCTGATTCGGCACAGGTAGTGCCTGTGCCAGTCGTTCAAGCAAGGATGCAAAGCTTTCTTTGATTTCTTTGACGTCAGCCGATATTCTTTGCATTTCTCCTTCCATGTTGTCGACTCTATTCTCCATTGCGGATGACCTTGTGCTTGGCATCTTGGCTCTGATACCAACTTGTTAGGGACTGCCTAACTCAGGGATTCTTTCGAGGGAGCCTGCCTCCTGAATGAGAGAGAGAGAGAGAGATTGTATTCCCAAATCGATAATCCCCTCCCAACTTCCTTTCCTTATTTATATACTGTTGTTACAATTCTGTTATACCAGCCTCTCCACTTGTCCAGTCCACTTGTCTAGTTTGTTATTTAGTTTGTTCTAGTGGTTGGCTGTTAGTTACATTCTTTAAAGGCTGGCGTGGCCTTTTCTTGTACACTTGTATTCCCTTTATTTGTGTCTCAATAGAGGTGCTTGCTCAACTTAGGAGGATTTCTATTGGATCTACCGAGAACTCTACTGTTTCTGATAGATCAGCCTTTGTAGTATCAAGGGGCCGTGGTGTTAGAGGTGGAGCTTGGGGAGTTCCATCTAGTCATAGTGGTAGCAGTGGACCAGTATATGGTTGTAGTTGTGGTGGTGGACCTACTTATAACCATGGTGGCGGTCGTATTGGAGGTCGAGATTCAAGGGGAGTCTGCGGCAGAGGACGTAGTTCAGGTCCGAGGAGATGTACACACTGTGGTATAGATGGACATACCATTAATTATTGCTATTATTTGCATGGTCCACCATCAACTTAGGTCAATCATGCCATGACCAGTGATAGCAGCTTCAGACAGGAGAGTCATTCAGCTGATCAAATGCTTCCTACATCCACACATGTTCCCAAGAAGGAGATGATGAGTGTTCCCCGTGATGAGTACGAGAGGTTTGTTCAGGCCACATCTCAACAGAACACAACCACTCTTGCACACTCAAATTTGGTTTGTCTGGCATTCACACCCAATCCTTAGATTATTGACTCTAGAGCCTCCGATCACATGACTGGAACTCCAGGTGTGTTTTCTTCCCTCTTTCATTGCCCAACATCACAATCTGTTACCCTTGCTAATGGTTCCACATCCTCCATCTTTGGTGTTGGTAATGTTAACATGGACCCTTTACCCTTATCCTCAGTTTTGTATGTCCCTAAATTTCTGTTTAACCTTATGTCCGTTAGTAAGTTGACCAAGTATCTTAATTGCTCTATTACTTTTTACCCTTCTTCGTGTGCTTATTAGGATCTCAAGACGGGGATGAAGATTGGTGGAGGGCATGAAGCTAGTGGATTGTATTATCTTGACAGTGGTAGAAGTACATCAACAACTCTCCAATCGCAATGGCAATGTCGATTTGGTCATCTTTCGCTAAAAGTTCTAAAGTCTTTGGTTCCTTTGTTGAGTCATCTTTCTGTTTTGGATTGTGAGTCGTGTTAGTTGGGGAAACATCGTCGTGTTTCCTTTAGTCCTAGGGTTGATAAACGCATGTCAAGTCCTTTTTTTTTTGTTCATTCAGATGTTTGGGGTCCTTATAAAGTAATGTCATACAATGGGTATAAATACTTTGTTATTTAATGAAAGAAATGAGTGAATTGTTTGCCATTTTCCAAAAATTTTATGCTGAAATTTGTAACCAATTTGGTGTCCACATTAAAATTTTTCGTTCTGATAATGGTTGTGAATATTTTTCTACATCATTTCAACAATATTTGGACCAACATGGCATTATCCATCAGACTTCATGTACCTACACCCCACAACAAAATGGGGTGGCTGAGAAAAAGAATCGTCATCTTTTGGAAACTGCTTGATCCCTCATCACCACATGAATGTACCTAAACCTTTTTGGAGTGATGTTGTGCTTACTTCTTGCTTCCTGATTAACCAGATGCCCACATCTATCCTTGATGGTCATTCTCCATTCACCACTTTGTTTCCTACCTTGTCTCCGTTTCCTCTTTCTCCTCGGATTTTTGGGTGTGTCTGTTTTGTTCATAATCTGGGATCGGGAAGGAACAAGTTAAATGCATGATCCATTAAATGCATCTTCCTTGGCTATTCCCGAACTCAGAAAGGGTATAAGTGTTATCATCCTAGCTCTTGACATTCCTTTGTGTGTGTTGATGTTACTTTCTTTGAGTCCACCCTGTTTTTCTTGGGGTCAGGATGTTTCTTCCTCTTCATCACCTCCTCCTCTTCCTCTTCTAGTTTGTTCATCTTGTTCTAGTTGTGACCAAGTCCTTGCCTCTAGTGCCACCACCTATTGAACGGCCACCTATTCGTCAAGTGTATAGACATAGCCAACATATATTGGCTCCTCCTCCAGCTCCATCATCGTCGATAGATCCAGCAGTTGTTCCCACACCAGCCCCAACCCCAGTGTCTGAACTTGATCTTCGCATTGCCTTGTGGAAAGGTAAACACAGTTGTACCCTTCATCCTATTTCTAATTATGTTTCTCTCACTCACCTTTCTGCTTCCCATCGCCAGTTTATTTCCTTGTTGTCTTTTATTGTTGTCCCTAAGGATGTTCAGGAAGCTCTTGCCTCTCCAGGGTGGCACCGTGCAATGGAAGAACTCTCAGCTCTAATTCATAATCATACATGGGACCTCACCACACTTCCTCTTGCTAAGCAGGTTGCTGGTTGTAATTGGGTTTATACTGTTAAGTACTTACCTAATGGTAGTGTAGAGCAGCTGAAAGCTAGACTGGTTGCCAAAGGGTACTCCCAAACCTATGGTATTGACTACACAAAGACCTTTTCCCCGGTTGCTAAGATTGGTTCAATTCGTGTTGTGTTATCTCTTGTTGCTATGTATGATTGGCCCCTCTATCAGCTTGATATCAAGAATGCTTTCTTACATGGTGATCTACTTGAGGAGGTCTATCTGGAGCAACCATCGGGGTTTGTTGCTCAGGGGGAGGATAGCAAGGTGTTCCAACTAAAGAAGGCCATTAATGGACTTAAACAGTCTCCTCGAGCATGGTTTGGTAGGTTTAGTGAAGTGGTAAAGAAGTTTGGTATGAAACAGTTCCAAGTTGACCATTCAGTCTTTAGTCATGACTCTCGAGCAGGAAAGATCCTATTGGTGGTGTATGTAGATGATATTGTTATTACCGGGAATGATGAAGTGGGAATTGATAGCTTGAAAACCTTTCTGCAAGAACACTTTCAGACAAAGTGTCTTGGTAAACTAAAGTATTTCTTGGGGATAGAAGTAGCAAGGTCTAAGCATGGTATTAACTTGTGTCAAAGGAAATATGTCCTTGATTTGTTGGAAGAAACTGGACTGTTAGGTGCTAAACCAACTAAAACACCTATGGAAGCAAACACTAAGTTGAGCAGTGATATGGGTGAAGAGTTTGAAGACCCTGGCAGGTACTGGTGGCTTGTAGGTAAACTGAACTACCTAACCATTACTCGACCAGACATTTCATTTGCGGTTAGTGTGGTAAGTCAGTTCATGCTAAAACCTCGAGTTCTACATTGGGATGCATTTCTAAGGATTGTGAGGTATTTAAAGGGGGCTCCTGGTCGTGGTTTGATATATAGAAGTGGAGGAAAACTTGAAATAGAAGGATATACTGATGCTAATTGGGCTGGTTCTATATCTGATAGGAGATTCACTACAGGCTATTGTACTTTTCTTGGGGGTAATCTGGTGACATGGAAAAGTAAGAAGCAGACAGTTGTGGCAAGAAGCAGTGCAAAGGCAGAATATAGAGCTATGGCACATACTACTTGTGAATTAGTGTGGCTGAGGAACCTTCTATTGGAGATGGGATACATTGTTGACACTCCAATGAAGCTCTACTGTGACAATCAGGCTGCAGTCTATATCTCTTCTAATCCGGTGTTTCATGAGAGAACCAAGCACATAGAGGTTGAGTATCACTTTGTGAGAGAGAAGGTGCTGAGTGGAGTGATAAATACTGCATATGTTAACAAAGGAAACCAGTGGATAGACTTATTTACCAAAGGGTTGAGTCGGGGAAGAGTGGACTACATATGTAACAAGCTGGGATTATATGATATATACTCACCAGCTTGAGGGGGAGTGTTAATGTCGACTGTGTAAGGGTAATTTTGTCTTTATGCTCATGTTTAAGTTGCTGATGTGTAAAGTTATGTTAGTTCTTATGTCCCTCACTTAAGTAGGGGCAAAGGTGTCATTTCCAGATTAATAGAAATATAAAAACAGATCTGGCAGAACGGGAGAGATTGATTTTTATCTCTTATTCGAACCAGACCTTTCTCCCCTTCTATTCTCTTCTTTTCTTCTTCTCTCTCTTCTCCTCTTTCTCTTATTTCTGCTGTTATCATTCTAACAGAATTCAAGGGCAGGCCGAATTCTAATACAACTAAAGCCACATTAGTTTTAAGACATCATAAATTACTAAAAATAGTAAACCACAAGTTCTCTAAAAATAGAAATTATGAGAATTACTATAAATAGTAAGTTTGAAAGTTACCATAAATATTAATTTCATAAATAACAGAAAATAAGTAGACACCACTTTTAGTTTTCACTGGCTCTCCTCCCATAAATTTCATTCAATATGAGAATGAGGAAAGTCTTTTTCAGACCATTTCTTCCTTCTCTTCAAATCTGTTGGCTTCCTTTTGGGTTTCCAAAGAGGCTCAAACTGATTTAACCAAGTGTATGCTGCTGCATCATAGGGGGAGGGGTCTTGTCACCTAGGCAATGGGTTTCTTTAAAAAAAAATATAAATCCTAGGGTGGTTCTCTAGGTTTCATGGCAATTGGCAGCCATCGTTCACTTGTAATTTCCAATAATCTCATGAAACAAGTAGAAATCTTGTATCAAAACATAGGAAATCAACATATTCATGAGAAGAAAACAAAGAAAAAAATCCTTGTATTGGACACGTGAACAGATCTTATAATCAAAGAACCAGTCAAAAACAAGGATTGGGAGCAAAGAAACAGCCAAGTAGAACAGTATAAGGGACACTTCAGATGGGTACAATCAAACATCAAGATTGAAATCAATTTAATAGCACCAAGTCGACTATAGTAAGCAGAAATATCCACTCTAATCAAGTTCCCATGTATTGTTCCTTTGAAGAGCATTAATTTCTTCTTTCATAGTATTTGCCCATTTAGGTAAATCTAATGCCTTTGACATTCTTGGGAATAGGAATGTTAGTGATAGAGTAAGGCACAAAAAGAAGGATATACACTATTAGTAGAAATAAAATGGGCAATGAGATATTTTCTAGTACATGGTTTGGCACCCTAATGTTTAGAAATAGGAAAATTAAGGTCATCCATAGGGACAGAAGCATCAATATCGAGAGGAACAAAAACATTGATAAGAACTAAGGTACCTAATTGAGAAGAAAATGCACTACCTTCCAAGTTTGCCTCTAGAGATTGATGGTATTGGTTGCATGGCTTCAAATCTCTCCACATCTTCTTTAGTTTGTTGATCCTTGTGTTGTTTCCATTAGTAAACATGAAGAGGAGAGGATCCAAGGAAGGCATAGGAAATTGAAGTTGCCTCTCCTCCAGACTAGTGCTTATTTTCCCCTAAGGAGAGGCAAGAATGAAAGGTTGACTCTTAAGAAAGGACACATCCAATGAGATGAATATGGGATGAAAACATTTATTATCTTTCTTGGAAGAGGGGTAACCAAGGAAAACATAGGGAATTGACTTGGAATCCAGTTTTCTTCATACAAGACAAATTATGAGTGAATCAACAACAATTAAAGACATAAAGGGGTATGGAAAATGTCAGCAAATTAAGAAAGACAAGATTTGCGGCAAATTAAGAAAGATATGATTTCATTTGAATAAATTTAGGAAAGATTAGATTTGAATAAATTTAGGAAAGTCATATCCTAGGATTAAGGGAAAGATTTAGTCAATCCCTAATTGAGAGAAATTCTAGGGGTTTTGTCTTTCCTATCTTTTCTTATTTAAGGTGTATGCTCAATATGTTTTTATCAACAATAAAGAAAATCTTCTTCTTTTCTCCCTCTATATTTCACAACATGGTATCAGAGCT
This sequence comes from Nelumbo nucifera, assembly GCF_055504915.1. NCBI lineage: Eukaryota > Viridiplantae > Streptophyta > Magnoliopsida > Proteales > Nelumbonaceae > Nelumbo > Nelumbo nucifera. The sequence continues at coordinate 39,627,443 of NC_142656.1, read as the reverse complement.
TTAGGGTTCGATCATGAATTTTAAAGCCGCCATGGTTGGCTCAGGTTCAGCATCTTCGGATGCTACCAGTGGTGTGATGTCTTTGGAGGGATTCAGTCAGCTGCTATTTCTCTTTCTGAGAATTCCCTTCAGATTACCATTCACAAATTGAATGGAAAAAATTATCTTGAGTGGTCTCAGTCCGTGCGGTTGGTGATTGACGGCAAAGGGAAACTCAGCTATTTGAATGGCGAAGTGAAACCGCCAGCCACTGATGATCCCAAGTACAGGCAGTGGCGTTCTGAAAATTCTATGGTTACCGCCTGGTTGATCAACTCTATGGATCCTGTGGTTGGAAAACCATTCATGTTTCTACCGACGGCTCGCGATGTGTGGGAAGTTGTTAGGGAAACCTATTCAGATTTGGACAATCATTCACAACTATTCGAACTGAATACCCGAATGTGGAAGATGCAGCAAGGTGAACATGAAGTAACAACTTATTATAATGAGATGATGGCTGTTTGGCAGGAGTTGGATTTATTTGAAGAAGAAAAATGGGAAAGTCCCAGTGACAGTGCGGCGGCAAGTGATGTTGAAAATTGCTTGTGAAACAAAAACAGAGAATGAAGGGTCCGCTCTTGTGGCCCGAGGTGCAGACTTAGACAGAGATAAACGAGGAGGAAAGCAGAGGCCTTGGTGTGATCATTGTAAAAAGCCATGGCATACTCGGAAAACCTGCTAGAAGCTGCACGGGAAACCGGAGGGTTGGAAGAAAAAATCAGGCAGTGACAACAAGTCAGGGGGAGATGTCTGCGCACTTCAAGTAAGCAACTCGGATCCAGGGCAGCAATCACCCTCAGAGTCTCTTCCTTTCACAAAGGAACAAATTGAGCACTTATACAAAATGTTTCAATCTCAATTAAGAAATTCTAACTCATCCTGTTTTCTAGCTCAGTCAGGTAATTTTTTCACTGCAGCCATTGCTTGTACCAAATCTAATGGCTCCTGGATACTAGATTCAGGTGCCACTGATCATATGACCGGCACTTCGCAATTCTTACTGCTACCTATCTTATAAACCGTATGCCATCCAGGGTTTTGGGGTTTAAGTCTCCCTTCAATCTTCTTCATCCAGACAATGACCTTTTTCCTGTTCCTATTCGTGTCTTTGGTTGCACTTGTTATGTACATGTTCCAAGTGTCCAAAGGCATAAATTTGAACCCAAAGCTCAAAAGTGTATCTTCCTTGGTTATTCCCCCACACAAAAGGGTTATTGTTGTTTTGATCCAAAGTCTGGCAATCGGTATGTCTCACTCAATGGATGTCACCTTTGATGAGCTTTCCCCCTTTTATGGTTCCTCTCCAGAAGGACATTGTCCACAGGGGGAGGATTTGTCATAGGTGTTTGCTCTTTCTCTTCCTGTCCCATCGAATCAACAATTCGGTCCAAACAGTTTGAACCAAATCTAGTGTAAATCAGCCCAAGTTTTGGTGTCCAGTTCAAGATTTAATTCAAGAATATTGATATGAAAACAAATTAATTCAAGATAATCAAATTACCAAGAAACTAAAATCAGAGGGCTGCACTAGAGAAACCTATTTTTTCTATTATTACATCACATCGAATTCCTATACAATTAGTCTAAAAATAAAAATAAAAATAAAATAAAAAAATTATTTATAGACCAGAATTGAATAAAAGAAAAATCTCAAGGTGTGCCATTCTTGGCACCACAAAGATTCGATCCTTCATCACATTTGTAGCCCAAAATTTCAATAAAAATTCACCGAACAATTCTATAAATTTCAGAGAATAATAAAGATATAAAAATTCACCGAACAATTCTATAAATTTCAGAGAATAATAAAGATTTATTTTCCAGATCATCTGCCCATAATCTGGGAACCAATTCCTAGAAAAAGCGTTAACTACACAAATCGGGTAGAACGCCTTCTGCCCATTTGCGCAGATTTATATTCATGTTTCTGTCGACGGCTCACGATGTATGGGAAGCTGTTAGGGAAACCTATTCAGATTTGGACAATCATTCACAACTGTTCGAACTGAATACCCGAATGTGGAAGATGCAGCAAGGTGAACGTGAAGTAACAACCTATTATAATGAGATGATGGCTGTTTGGTAGGAGTTGGATTTATTTGAAGAAGAATAATGGGAAAGTCCCAGTGACAGTGCTCGGTACAAAAAGAAGATAGAGGTCGGGTTTTTGTCTTCTTGGCTGGTTTGAACAAAGAACTCGATGAGGTCCGGGGACGTATCTTGGGACGAAAGCCCCTGCCTACTATAAGAGAGGTTTTTTCAGAAGTGCGTAGAGAAGAAGCACGGTGGCAAGTGATGCTGAAGAATGTTAGTGAAACAAAAACAGAGAATGAAGGGTCCGCTCTTGTGGCCCGAGGTGCAGACTTAGACGGAGATAAACGATGAGGAAAGCAGAGACCTTGGTGTGATCATTGTAGAAAGCCATGGCATGCTCGGGAAACCTGTTGGAAGCTGCACGGGAAATCGGTGGGTTGGAAGAAAAAATCAGACAGTGACAACAAGTCAGGTGGAGATGTCCGTGCACTTCAAGTAAGTAACTTGGATACAGGGCAGCAGTCATCCTCAGAGTCTTCCTTTCACAAAGGAACAAATAGAGCACTTATATAAAATGTTTCAATCTCAATCGTTAAGAAATTCTTACCCATCCTGTTCTCTAGCTCAGCCAGGTAATTTTTTCACTGCAGCCATTGCTTGTACCAAATCTAATGGCTCCTGGATACTAGATTCAGGTGCCACTGATCATATGACCGGCACTTCGCAATTCTTTTCTTCATATACACCCTGTGCAGGGAATCAAAAGGTTAAGATTGCAGATGGTTCCTTTGTTACTGTTGCTGGGAAAGGAACTGTATCTATTTATCCTTCTCTAAACCTCAAAGATGTTTTGCATGTTCCTAACCTATCATACAATCTCTTATCAGTCAGCAAACTTACCCTTGATCATAATTGTCGAGTTAATTTTTGTTCTTGTTGTGAATTTCAGGATTTAACCTCGGGGAAGATGATTGGGGGTGCTAAACAGGATGGTGGTCTCTACCTCTTTAATAGAGGATCTACCTTTGGAAGGAAAGACCGGCAGACTTGTTTCAGCTCTATCTCTATTTCTAGTGACAGTGAAGTTTTGTTATGGCATTATCGATTAGGACATCCTAGCTTTCAATATTTAAAGCATCTATTTCCCAAGTTATTCATGAATAAAAATCATTCAGTTTTCAAGTGTAAATCTTGTGAATTAGGAAAACATCATCGTGCTGTTTTTCAGTCTCAACCATATAAAAAATCAAAACCATTTACCATGATTCACAGTGATGTTTGGGGCCCTTCTAGAGTAACAACCCTTTCTGGAAAACGTTGGTTCATTACTTTTATTGATGATCATACTAGGGTAACTTGGGTTTTCCTTTTAAAAGAGAAATCTAATGCTAAAATTGTGTTAAAAAATTTCTACAACATGGTTCAAACACAATTTCAGACAAATTAAAATTTTTCGAAGTGATAATGGAAAGGAATTTTTTAACAATGTGTTAGGGAATTTTTTTTGCTAAGAAAGGAATTATACACCAAAGTTCGTGTAATAATACACCTCAACAAAATGGGGTGGCTGAAAGGAAAAACAAACATCTCCTTGAAGTTGTTAGAGCCCTAAGTTTTCAAACTAAGGTTCCTAAGTATCTTTGGGGAGAAGCCATTTTAACAGCCACTTATTTGATTAACAGACTGCTTACATGGATTTTGGATTTTAAAACACCCATTAAGGTTTTCATTGACTGTTTTCCAAACTCTCGGCTAGTGACAAATATTCCCTAAAAATTTTTGGAAGTGTGGCCTTTGTTCATAACCATGATCCTAAACGTTCAAAACTTGATCCAAAAGCACATAAATGTATTTTTGTAGGCTATCCCACTAATCAGAGAGGGTACAAATGCTTTGATCCAGTTTTGAAAAGGATGTTTGTGACTATGGATGTCACATTCTTTGAAGGAACCTCGTACTACAACAACTCCCATCTTCAGGGGGAGAGCAACACTAGTGAAGATGGTTTTTTAGATGGTTCTGATTTAATGTTTGAATTTGTCCATAATGATGTTCCTCATAACTAGTCACCGAAAGAAAGTGAAGCAGAAAATACAAAATTAGTGGAAACAAATGAATTAAATATTGAAAATGAACAACCTTTGGTGATGCCATCTCAAAATGAAAAAGCTGAAACAACAGAGATGCATGCGAAACAGTATAAAGGCCTTGTATATTCAAGGGAATATCTAGCATAGAAAAGGAGAGACTATTCCGCAGCATTAACAAGAATCTGATCTAAGGTTGGATCATGAAATTCATGATAATTCTCCAAAAATCCCTGAAAATATTCCTCCAGGTAATTCTAATTCTTTCAGTCAGCTTGATTTTCCCATTGCTCTTAGGATGGGTGTTAGGTCTTGTACAAAACATCCTCTGTCAAATTTTGTATCTTACAAAAATATTTCACCTTCATATTGTGCCTTTATTTCACAAGTGTCTAGTGTATCCATTCCTTACAGTATCCAGGAGGCTCTAAATGTTCCTGAGTGGAAAGAAGCTATTTTTGAGGAGATGAGAGCTTTGGAAAAGAATGCTACTTGGGAGAAAGTGGACCTGCTGGATGGAAAGACAGTTGTTGGTTGTAAATGGGTGTTCACTCTGAAGTACAACTCAGATGGATCCTTGGAGAGATACAAGGCTCGCCTAGTAGCTAAAGGCTTTACTCAGACATATGGAGTAGACTACTCTGAGACCTTTTCTCCAGTGGCGAAGCTAAATACAATTCAAGTACTCTTATCTGTTGTAGCTAATCTTGACTAGCTACTGAATCAGCTAGATGTGAAGAATGCCTTTTTGAATGGAGACTTGGAAGAAGAAGTATATATGGAGCCTCCACCTGGTTTCACTGAGAAGTTTGGAACTAAGGTATGCAAGCTAAAAAAATCTCTATATGGACTTAAATAGTCTCCTAGAGCCTGGTTTGAAAGATTCACAAGGTTCGTTAAAAGTCAAGGATATAGTCAAGGACAATCTGATCATACTCTTTTCAGAAAAAGATCCACCAAAGACAAGGTTTTGGTTCTGATTGTCTATGTTGATGACATAATCTTGACTGGAGATGATGTTGAAGAGATGAGCATACTAAAGCAAAGCTTAGCCAAGGAATTCGATATTAAAGACTTAGGCCAACTAAGGTACTTTCTTGGAATGGAAGTGGCAAGATCAAAGAAGGGCATTGTGGTTTCGCAACGAAAATATATTTTAGATCTCTTGAAAGAAACTGGAATGAGTGGATGCAAACCTTCAGACACTCTGATAGAAGCTAATACTAAACTTGGAGAAGTTAAAGATGGGGTTCTAGTAGATACAAGAAGATACCAAAGGCTGGTAGGAAGATTGATTTACTTGTCACATACACGTCCTGATATTGCCTTCGCTGTGAGTATGGTGAGTCAATTTATGCACTCCCCGTACGAAGAACATCTTGAAGCTGTGTATCGAATTCTTAAGTACCTAAAAGGCACACCAGGAAAAGGACTCTTCTTCAAGAAAAATGAGAAGAGAGGGGTTGAGGTGTATACAGATGCGGACTGGGCAGACTCAATCACTAATAGAAGGTCAACTTCGGGGTACTGCACATTTCTTTGGGGCAATTTAGTTACTTGGAGAAGCAAGAAGCAAAGTGTAGTTGCTAGAAGTAGTGCTGAGGCTGAATTCAGATCAATGGCTCAAGGAGTGTGTGAGGTTCTTTGGCTAAAGAGGGTGCTAGCAGATCTTAAGATACCAGTGAGCTTTCCTATGAAACTGTATTGTGATAACAAGGCAGCTATCAGCATTGCTCATAATCCGGTTCTACATGACAGGACTAAACATGTTGAGATTGGCAGACACTTTATAAAGGAGAAGCTTGAAGAAGGAATAATCTGCACTCCGTTTGTACCAACCACGCAGCAAGTTGCAGATGTTTTGACTAAGGGCTTGTTGAGACAGCCATTTGAACTTCAAGTTAGCAAGTTGGGCATGATAGATATCTTTGCACCAACTTGAGGGGGAGTGTCGGCAAATTAAGAAAGACAGGATTTGCGGCAAATTAAGAAAGATATGATTTCATTTGAATAAATTTAGGAAAGATTAGATTTGAATAAATTTAGGAAAGTCATATCCTAGGATTAAGGGAAAGATTTAATCAATCCCTGATTGAGAGAAATTCTAGGGGTTTTGTCTTTCCTATCTTTTGTTATTTAAGGTGTATGCTCAATATGTTTTTATCAACAATAAAGAAAATTTTCTTTTCTCCCTCTATATTTCGCAACAGAAAATAATGGAGACTAGGGAAACAAAAGCTGATGTGGGACCTTGTATTACAACATACAAGAGGACATCCTATTAATCAAGTGGGCAGCAGTGAGAACAACATCAATCCAAAATCATTTAGACATTCATATGTAGCATCAAATCACGAGCCAACTCAAGTTAATGATGATTTTTTTTTCTCTCTGCAACACCATTCTGTTGGGGTGCTTGGATAGGAACTTCAATGAATAGAACCACATACAACAAATAACTCATTCAAGCCACTTTTGAAGTACTCCTTAGCATTGTCAGATTGAAAATTTTGTATCTCTACCTTGAGATCAATAAAATTGATAAAACGTTTATAACCACCTTCTGAAGTCACAAATGTAGGGCCCCAAACATCAGAATGAATAATGTGAAAAAGGAAAAGTAGCTCAAGTTGTTCTTTTTATTACTTGGACTTGGAGGAAATGAAGTTCTATAATGTTTATTTAACTTTCATGTTTAGCACTGTAAGGAAGAAGTAGAAACAGACTTAAACAACTTCAAGAACAACAATTCTCATCGATCAAAAGATAAATAATTAGGGCAACTGTGCCACAAATAACCTTGGCTCTTATTACACCGACTAATGGGACTAATAATAAACTGGGCTGCCTTCAAATCAACTTTATTTGCTAGCATGTAGAGACCATCAACCATGATATTCTCTACAAATTATCTTCCCTGAAGTCAAATTCTAAAATACACAGGAATTTGGAAAGGAAGTTGCACGATAATTCAATGGTTTGATAGTCTTTTAATGGACAAAAGATTAATAGATAACTGGGGAACATGTAAAACACAAAAAAAAAAAGAGAATGCCATGAGGAAGAGATGCAGATCATTGACCAGTAATGGTTGAGGGGGAACCATTTGATAAGTTCATTTTATCTCTTCTGGAAAGAAGATTGTATGAGGTAAAGAGTTGGACTTACCAATAATGTAGTTAGAGGCCCTTAAGTCAATAACAAGGATTTAAATATCGATATGATATGTCCGATACAGGGCATACCGTATCGGTATTGGTTTGTAACAGTATGGGATACACTACGAATAGAAGTGTATCCTATAAATCATGCTTATCGAACCGATACAGATATGTATCGTCCGGTATAGCATTGTATCGGCCAATGTGCACTAATATGGACCGATCTGCGTGATACACCGCATATCTTTCTCAACAAAAAATGCAATATGGTGACTCGAACCCAAGTCACCTTAAACATGTTAACCATTTGGCGCGTTTTTGAACCATCGAACCACAATTCATTTTGTGGTAGTAAATGAAATAAAATAAATTTTATTGTCACATGTTTATATTTAACAAAAAAAACACATGCAAAATAGTATTTTATAAACTAATAGAATAATTATTTTAATACTTAAAATTTATAAATTTGCACATGATATGCATCTTAAAATTTTCATGCATTTTAAAAATTATTAACTAATATGTTAATTTACATTAATAAGTAATAATAGCATATTTATTATTCACAAAAAATAAAAGTATTGTTTACAAAATTGAAAAATATAATATTAAATTGAATCTATCAAATCCACTAATCTACATTTATTTCAAAAAATGATTTTTTATTTCATATAATTTATAGAAATAAAAATATTAATAATGGAATTATTATTTTAGTAATTAAAAATTATAAATTTGTATATCATATGTATCTTAGAAATTTTAACAAATTTGATATTTTAATTTACATTTGAGAATTTAATATTTATTTGATTTTTTGTTAATATTAAAAAATTAAAAAATTAAAACAAAAATAATTGATATAATAATTAAAATATTATAGGTGCATATATTTAGCGTCTTGGACTCTTGGTTGATGCATTATAAATAAAAATATACGATATCTATGCATCCTGGTATATTAATTGTAATATATTTCTTCATATATACCATTAAAAGATACATTTTTATGTATTTATATACTATTTGTGACTATTTTAGTCTTCAATTTAGTATTGTTAATGTATTTTTGGAATTTGCATATATTTCCCTAGTGTACCCATGCGTTTCCATACTTTTCATCCGTATCCATGTGTTTCCAAAGCATACCCCTATCCGTATTTGTATCCAAGTTGTCCGGTACAATACCTGATGCCAATACTTTAATCCTTGGTCAATAATCTGAGACTTGGAAGGAAGAGGGGACATATGGAAGGCAGTACCATGATTACCTTTTCCAAAGCATACCCCTATCCGTATTTGTATAAGTTGTCCAATACAATACCTGACACCGATACTTTAATCCTTGGTCAATAATTTGAGACTTGGAAGTAAGAGAGGACATATGGAAGGCAGTTACCTTTTGTAGATGCGAATGAGGTGGACAGAGTACAAGGTGCTCTCTCCAAATGGTGCAAGGCTCTAGCTTACTGCTCAACTTGATCCCTCATGGCACTAAAAAGATCCTCCTTAGTAGCGGAACTAATACAGTGCTTCTGAGATGAACTGATAGTAGTAGCACCACTTTGAGAATCTTGAGATGCAACATTAGCTAAGTTAAACTTCTTGATACCTGCTTCTTTGTGGGATTCTTTGGCCTTTCAACCAAATTCCAACATGATTAGTGTGCCTAGGATGCTGGCAGTGAATACACCAAAATTTGTCCTCATCACCCTTTGGCTTCTTACTTGTGTTACCTTTTTTCCATTCCACCACGCTACCCTTTGCTACTAAAGCAATCTACTCTCCTTCAAGAGGATCTATGGCATTTCTCCTACTTTCTTTTGACTGCACAAGAGCATATACTTCTTGAACTGAAGGTACTCCTTGCTTCCTAAAATCTGCACTCTTAAGGGATATATTGGGTTAAAACCCACCAAGAAAGCAAAATCTCTCTGTTTTGACACAAGTTTCTAGTGAGCCTTAGCATCACTCTCATCTTTCCAATCAATGGACTGATAGTGATCCAATTCTTTCCACTGTGGAAAGGCTTCTGTTGCCTTGCTGGCATGCTGAAGATTCTGTTAATAATTGATACACTGAAATAGTGTCTCTATTTAGCATAGGTGGCTTTGACCTACTCCCAAATTTCATATGCAGTATCAGCCCACATAAAATTCTTTCTCAACTGAGGCTGCCCTATTCTTGGTTATTTTAATATACCTGGCCTCCCCTTTCCAGCTATGAACAATCTTACATTCTTTGACCACTCCAAGTATTTCCAGCCATCAAAGGGAGTGATGTCAATGAGAAAGTTAATGCTATTCATGCTGTTATTAAGCATAGGTTGAGATGAGGTAACTCCAGAATCTCCTGAATCCTTGGTTGGCATATAAAGCAGTGTGTAGAACACTTCAAGTAACCCCTCCACTGCCTTTATCAACAACAAAAACACACAGGCTCAGTGATTTAGAAGGTGCACCTGGTGTGCCTTGCACTTCAGCCTAGGTGCGCACCTTTTGAAAATGTTTATTTTTTTTGTTTTTTATGCTTGAAAATGTGCATTTTTTGAAAATGTACATATTTGCCAATGTTTCTCATTCATTCATCCTAATAAAAGATATTTTTAAAAGACACTTCCAAGTTACAAAACCTTTTTCTTGTGTAGAGATTGAAAATTTAAGACCCTGATATGGACTTGTTTGGGCTTGCCTCGAGGGGCTTGGTACAAAGGCAGCTTGTAGAATCAGGAATGCATAATGTTTAACATCACATTAGCTATTTGAAGTAACACAATTGGCAAAAGAAAATTAAGAGATCAAGAGTTTGCATGCTTGAATATGTTTTATATGTTATGCTTTGATTTTATTTTTAAATTTTCATTTTAAATATGTTTTACATGTTATGTTTATGTATTTTAATTTGAGACAATAGATTTTTTTTAAAACATTTATTTTATAACTTAAGTTTATATGTTTAATTAATATTGTTTAATATTTTGCATGTTTTTGCTTTTTCTTTGAATTTTTTATCATTTTTGCGTCTTGCTTCAAAAAGGCGCATGCCTCGCCTTGCACCTTCAGCGCAAAATGGCCCTTGCGCTTTTTTCATGCCTTGCACTTTTAAAACACTGTACAAGCTGCAAGTGAAACTCCAGTGGGGATGCACAAATAGATACATATACACCAGAATACGCCTTGAGATACCCAATGGTGACTAGAAGAAATTATAACAGATCAGAATCATAAGGTGCATTAACTACCCAGCAGGTCCAATAAGCAGTCCAACCACAATGAAAACCCACAAATCAGAAACAGCCCTATCAACTCAATATTTCTTCAACCATAAAAAGGAAAAAACTCTTCACAGGTCCAAAAGTCAAGGCTGGCAGCACCCTTTATTATTATTTTATTAGGGTAACCAAACAGTATATAAAAGAAAAAAAAAATACCCCTGCAGCTATATAGTACAAATACAACAGAGAAAAAGAAGAGACTCACAATAGAGGGGGCAGTCTGTCCCATTTGACTAACCCAAGAGAAAAGAATATACTTTATATCAAATGGCTGAGAAATTACAGCAGTACCCTTACTGCACATACAAAGGTTAAAAGAATAGTGTTAAAATACATATGATGTACAGTGATAAGGTGGAAGATATTCCAAATACTGTCCTACTTTGTACAGTCTGATACAAAAAAAAAAATTCTACTTGATTTGTCAAAAGAAAATAACTTTGAAGTACCATTCAAATCAATGGTTGGAACAAAAAAAAAAAACTTAATTTCTAAAAACCGTCAAAAGGCTGATCAAAATACCCAGATAAAAGATCCAAAATTCCAGGAAAAAAATATCAGCACCTAAAATAATGTTTCTCACCGAATATTAGGGGAAAACCTGTTTTTTATTGTTTGGTCAAAGTTCTCTTGTTATCAATGAAAAGCCTAAGCTAGGGCTATCTGGGAGAAACATAGTTTTTGAGGAGATTTAACTTCTAACTGGACCCACAAGACTTCATGTGGAAACATTAAGCAGCTCTTGGTCCCAAGAGATCCAATTTAGGTTTGAGAAAATTCTTTGGTTGTTTAAGCCTTTTTTGTTTGAATCAGGAATCTCGGTTTTATGTCTAAAAAATTTTTAAACAGAGTATATGGGGCCCACGTTTTTATTTGAATATTAAGAAATTTGTTTAATAAAATAACAAATAACATCAAGGTAGTTACTTATGTTCCTGTATGATTATTATGGGACCATCAAGAAATGTGTCTGAAAGTTGTATACTATCTAATAGGATGCTTGTAATACTAACCTGACATGTTTTTCCCTCAACAGTCAAAATGGGAAATTTAGCTATGGATATGCAAGCTCTCCAGGGAAAAGGTCTTCAATGGAAGATTTCTATGAGACTAGAATTGATGGTGTTGATGGGGAGATCGTTGGTCTTTTCGGAGTCTTTGATGGTAAGTCTGTATATATAATGCTATATTGTTAATTTCACAATAATTAGAAATCTGCATGATCATAATGCATGGCAATAGTACAGGTGAAATATTTCTTACCCACAAAATACTGGGTGCCGTTCATTCTCCTGTAACTCTATCTTTGCTCAAAAACTACTGACAGATTTGGAATCCTACTAATTGTAAATATGAAATATGTAACTTCAAGATGTTTTGAAAATTTAATAGATAAACTGTTGCATATTTACAAGTCTTGTGATTGTTTCAGGTCATGGGGGTGCTCGAGCTGCAGAATATGTGAAACAAAATCTGTTTAGTAATTTGATCAGGCATCCAAAGTTCATATCTGATACCAAATCAGCCATAGGTGCATGTCCTTGTACTGATTTCAATATAAAAGCTTCATCTCTATTTTATGTAATCTTACAATTGCTTTTCTGGGTTTGCCCCAATTATACCTGTTTTGCAGCTGATGCATACAGCCATACAGATTCTGAATTTCTCAAATCAGAAAATACCCAGAACAGAGATGCTGGCTCAACAGCTTCCACTGCTATACTTGTTGGTGATCGCTTGCTAGTTGCAAATGTTGGGGATTCCAGGGCTGTTATTTGCAGGGGTGGGAATGGTAAGTAATGGCATGCTAAACTGCTCTGATATTTTTCCATCAGTAACTCAATAAGAGATTTCATAAAAGAAAAACCTTTCTATCCAAAGAAGATAGCTTGATCACACACAAAACTAGCCACCATCATTGGAACTGTTACATAACTGAAAAAACAGCTACGAAGGCATCCCTTTAGCCTATTAAACAAGCTTACTTTTGATAATGTGCCCCTGTACCTGGAATTCCCCACTAAAGGTTTGGTTTACTTACACTTTCCCTTGCCATAAAGTTTGTCAAAACATTTCCAGTTCTAGAATTTGCCTGAAAAAAAAACCAACTGTGAAGAAGAGAAACTATAGACTCTACCTCTCTCAAAATGAGCCCAAAATGCCATGGGGCCCTGTCAGCTGAAGTCATCATTTTATTGCAACTAGACATCAATTATTCCATGTAGAGGAATAAGCAAAATTATCCCTTGGAGAAATGCAAGCAATTCTGCTTTTAATGAAATCCCTTCTTTTATTGGTTCTGAAAGACTCAGCAGTATGACCCCCTCATGTCCTGAATGCATCTTCAAATTCCAAATGATCCTGATAGGTAACCACCCATCAAATTTGAATTTTACCTTTATCATTTATGGAGAAATCCAATCATTAAATGTGTCACCTATATTATATATTATATATTATATATTATATATGTATATTCTATATATTATTTATATTATATCATAATTTTTTATTACAATTCTAATCAAATCGGATATCCGATAAGATATTCAAATTCGAATTCGAACCATACTCTTGAAAATCCACTGGATTTTTATCGGATTTGGATCAGTCAGATTTCTTATCTGGTATACCCTTTACTGAATCCAACCCGATCCGTTTCAAGCCCTATCTAAATTAAAACCAATTTGAACAGATTGGATGGCCCAGAAATTGAATTGGACCAGTGCAGAATGGTCCAAAGTATTCATTGATTGGATTGGACCTGGTCCATCTGTAATGGACTCATATTGGAATAGGTCGGGTTGGACCAATATCCAGTCCATTGACAGCCCTAATCTTCACCACTCTGATACCATGTTCTCAGACTTGCAAAGTTTTTGGAGAAGAAAAGAGAAAATTGAAAAGAATGGGTGGCAGAATCACTCTCTGGCCAACCCTAATTGTTTTCATTAAGATTTTCATTAAAAATACATAAATGTACAATAATGCCCCTGATTAGTAACACTAGTTGAGTAATGACTTAAGAACATTATTGGGACCAAGGACGAAATCCCAATAACTACTAACAGTAATAAGAAGAAAGAAACAAAACATATAACAGGCCTACAGGTGATAATCATCTATAACAACAATTTTTTCAGATTTCAGCCTTGCATCAACTTTTTCTTTTTTTCTTTTCCTTTTTTTACCTTTATGGAGGTATACAATGGGGGTAACCCGTCCCCCATACCCATAACCCCCCCCCCCCACACACACACACACCCCCTGGTGGCAATGGGGTTTGACCCCAACATCTCCACTCCAACTAGCAAGAGAACTTACCAACTGAGCCACCATCAGTTGGTCAGTCTTGCAACAACTTGTCAAAGGCATCAATTAAGAGTAATGACCAAATGGTATACCCAGAATTTCCATTTATATAGTCTAGTTTTGATCATTGACAAAAAGAGAGATTGAGGATGATGTTAGTTATAGAATTGTAGTTGGATAGACAAAAGAGAAGGTTTTCCCTTAGAATGCAAATTAATGCATGCAAACCAGAGTGAAGGAGATGTTGTAAGACAGATGTAAGGACACTTATATTCATTAAATGTTCTTCTTATGTTGTCCATTTGCTTCATTTAGCCATCACCTAAGAAAGCTATTTTCCAACTTTTGCAGCTATAGCAGTTTCACGAGATCACAAGCCAGACCAAACTGATGAGCGACAACGGATTGAAGATGCTGGAGGTTTTGTGATGTGGGCTGGTGAGGAAATCATCTAATTTAGATTTTGCAGGGTTTTAATTATCTATGTACCATGTTAAACCATAAGTTGACCAGAAAATGTTGCTGTAGGCACTTGGAGGGTTGGTGGTGTTCTTGCTGTTTCTCGTGCATTTGGTGACAGGCTTTTAAAGCAGTTTGTTGTTGCAGATCCTGAAATTCAGGTCTGAATGTATGGACATTATATGGTCTACCTCTTCCTATCTCTAAAATTTGGCAGATGATAAATTCATTGCTAGGATTTCACAGTTCAAATCTTCAATGCAAGGGATATTGGTCCAACCTGAGACTTCTTGTATCAGAAAGTGGCATTTTTTTCGATAATCAATGTCAAAAAGTATTATGGATATATAACATCTGATCTATCTACTATATTCTTTTGGATAATTATAAAGATAGGTTATCTATTAGATGATAACTGTATAATGATCCATAACATGCCCATAGCCATAAAACTGATGGTTATTAGCCATCTTCTCAAGTTGTGATTGACATGTGAGATGTGACATTTTGTAATTTGAGTCCCATCAAACCTGGCATGCCACACTATCTGAATGAACAGAACGTATAGATCAAAATTGGTTTGCTAGTCGGGTCATCAAAATCTTCTGCATTGAAACTTAATTTTGAGCTCGAAGGAATCCCCATATTCCTTGCACATCCTTTACTCATTGGTAAAAATTGCATCCCATAAGATATTGCCAAGGGTTCAAAAAACCCTCTTTTATGGATTTTTATATTTAAGAAAAAATTAGAAGTATTTATGTCTGTTATTCACCAGGCAAATTTGGTATGGTAGTAATACAGACTGGAATACATGGCCAATCTGGTAGTCCCTGCTTGATGGACAGTCAGGTTCTTTCAATGTGACAAAAATAAGTATAGAGGGAAATAGTATTAGGGCATCAACCATTATTAAGCTATGGTTATTGCATACTAATATGCCCATTATTTATATTTTGTAATTTGTTAGCCATTGTTGTTATGGTGGTCATTGTAAGAGGCTAAAAGGTCTACAGGTCTACCTGCCTTCCCTCTCTTGTCTTCTTCTGTGTGTGCTGATTGCTTTGCTGTTTAAATTGCAGGAAGAAGTGATTGACAGTTCCTTGGAATTTCTTATTCTTGCTAGTGATGGGTTGTGGGATGTTGTCTCAAATGAGGTTTCTTAATATTTTTCATCTCTAAATTTCTTTATGTTCAATTTCCAATTGAAGACACTAGTTGTTCCTTCATGCTACACGCACTTCATCCATGGGCTGTTTGGATTGGACTGAAAAGGATGTCTCACCTTTTGGATGGAAAATTAGCTAAAAGCTTCGATACTATTATTCCTCAAATTTCTCCAACTTTTCTTTTCCTGTAGCTATTCAAGTTTTTGCTTATTTTCCTGTGCTTGGTTACCGTGGTTGATTGATATGATTTCTGCTATGGTCCATCCAAGAGGTGGTGCACCATTGAATAACCCAGCTTTCTGAGGCCATGATGTGCCACAAATATAAGATTGCATCAGGGACACAGCTTTCTGTGGCCCATGTCACATTGAAAAACAACTTAATTTTCTTTATTTCTGAACTCTTTCAGGAGGCTGTTTCCATGATTAAATCAATAGAGGATTCAGAGCAGGCAGCTAAGAGGTTGATGCAGGAAGCATACCAAAGAGGGAGTGCAGATAATATTACTTGTGTGGTTGTTCGTTTCTTGGCCAATCAAGGGGGCCCTGCTCACAGCAGCTCTGGGTAAGCAGTTCTTATTAGCTTAGCAATTTGGTGTTGCAGTGTGATTTGTGTACCTTATGTATATGGATTGGAATAAAATTCCTCTTAAAATTATGTAAAAGGAACAGCGTTGTAGAATTGGAGTCCAATTGCTAGAAATAAAACAGAAAGGAACCTTGTTTCAGGCTGTGCAGTTGCATTCATATTTTCAGCCACTGGTATTGAGCTGTATGAATTTAGGCTAACCCTTCTTTACCATGTTGTGGGATGTAGCTAGCATGGTATTGTATAAATCCTTAATGATTAAACACAGTTTCCATTTTCCACCTTGTACTTGACGATAGTTTGTTGCTATTAACTGAGACTAATTTCTGGGAAAGGGAGCAGTCAGTTGTATAGGGGCCATCACTTGGTATAATGATAAAATCTTGGGCTGACAAGTGTGAGCAGGTGGTTTGAGAGTGGCTACTTTGTGAAAAAGAAAAATGCCAGAGCCCAGAGGTTAGGTTGGTCTCCAGTCAAAAACCCCTCCCAAGATCTCAGATACTGGGACCAAAATTGAGTAATGGCCTATTAGCTATCTGATCTACAGGGGCTACAAACCCATGAAGCAGTACTGTTGTGCCATGTTAAGGGACTACCAAAGAGATATCCCTACCTTCTCTTTCAAACCAGACAGCCTAAAGGAACATTTTTCTGCTTCAAATTCATACAGTAGGATACATGGTTATCATGTACATTTGTAATATGTAATGAGGCATTCTCTTAGGTTGGCTACACGGGTGATCGGTTCCTTTCCCTATTCTTTCTTTCAAACCAGACAGCCTAAAGGAGCACTTTTTCAGCTTCAAATTCATACAGTATGATACATGGTTATCATGTACATTTGTTATATGTAATGAGGCACTCTCTTAGGTGGGCTACATGGGTGATCGGACCTTATTTCTCATATTGTCCTTAGCCAAGTAATCAGAGTGTGGAATGGGGACAGACCGGAGCGGAAGTGGGATTGAGGTGCCAGCCCACAGAAGCTCCTAGGATGGTGTTTGAGGCTCAGGAGTTTCAGCCTGAATGGTACTGTTTGAAGCTATTTCCCTATATAGGAACAACAGGGAGTTCTTTTCTTTTTAGGCAAAAAACATTGGAACACGATATCTTATTGTTTCAAACGTGTGTCAAGTGTTATTGGGGTTTGATCCCGTGCCTCTATGTTGAAAAACCTGGGAACGTTCTTGAGCGTGACACGTTACCATGGGTGCGGGGTAAGAGAGTAATTGCAATCTATTTTCTTTTGGACAAGAAAAAGACAAACAAGGGACTGAATAGTTAACGTGTCATGGTTAAGGTTCAAAATTTCGTTACAGTATCGTAAGCTTAAAACCGATCCTTGAAACATTTTTGAAAAAAAAAAAACTAAAAATTTGAAAGTTATCAAGTACTAAAATACCTGATACACCTGTTCGTGCACATTGTGCATTTCGATACTTTAAACCTTCATGCCCAAGAACTTCCCAAATCCTAACAGCTAAGCTGTTGGCTCTTAACAGCTAAAGTTTTCTCGCCATATTTTTGGGATGCCAAGCGATCATCTCAGCTATTGCATCATATAGCTTCCGAAAAAATGCAATTGGATCAGGCTAAACCGGGCAGGGATCTGCTATCAAAAAATGCTCCCAACAGTATCCCAACTGGCCATTGCAGCTGTGCATTGGGAACATCTCCCTTCTCATTCATGAACATATTTTCTAATTTGTGGCTACAGTGCTCAGTTGGGACATGTTAGGAGCGTGTTGTTGGTAGAAGATCCGAACTGGTGAAAACCCTATTCAAGAAACACCATTTTGTTGCAGTGGAAAATTAAAAAAGAAAAAGAAACATTAATTTGAGGTTTCTTCCAAAGTTCAAATGCTCCTGTGTGAAAACCCAATGTAAAATGTGGTCTTCCTATTTTCTACATGATGCTCGTGTACCGGCATTTCAACTTGAGTGGAATGCTACCAAACAAGTTCAATTTAGGGGTTGGTGTGTACTGTAAAAATATATTGATAATAATTGGGCCCTTGGGGGCCCATGTGATGCATGGGTTTCTTAAGTGAAGTTGAACTAGAAGAACCCTATGATATCCTCAATTTAGCCCAGTCGATCCAAGTGTAACTCAAGCATTCTTTTGATGATTGTATCTAGTAAGTCTGACAACAATCCAAGTTGGTTAGTGAAATTGACCAAATTTTGTGTTAATTTTAATTAATTTTATTATGTTTGAAGGAAACTACAATGGTGATGGTGATGATGATGATGATTTTTATAAGTTTTTTTATTGTTTTAAGCAAATTAATTTTATACTAGTGGGGACCCACGTGAACTATACGAGCTTTATTAAACGAATTTGAGGCAAAAGAAGCTAGGGGTGGAACTTAGTTGAGTCTAATCCAAACTTGACCCGGCTCAATTAAAGATTTTTGCACTGGTTGGGCTTGAGTTTTTAAACTTCAATTATTTCTAAATATTAAATATCATCAAAAATAATTTACATCATCAAGGCATTATCATACACAATTTAAAATTTCAACTTTACCCTCCATTAATTTATTTTCTGAGACAACTTTCAAAGAATAATTCTTCCTACTCTTCTTGGACAAAGGTAAAAAGGACAAGAGAGAGAGAGAGAGAGAATGGTAATACAACATAATAAAGTAAAATATTATTAAATCAAATAATATAAATAGATTGATATTAAACAATAAAGCACAACACAACAAAAATGAAAAATTATTAATTTAAAAATCCACTAAACTTCTACTTAAAAATAATAACTATTAACAAAACTTAGTAAAAATTAAAACACATTTATCTTTTAGTTTCCTTAAAATGTTAATTAAAAACATTCCAATTCCACTTAATAAACACTAATAAAAATAAAGAAATTTAAATACAAAAATAATGATTGGTAGTTTTAATAATATTATGATTTAAACATGTGTTTGATATAACCTATGTATTAATGCATTTTTAATTATTTAATTAATAATAATGTTAAAATTAATAATTTTATGAGTTGAGACCTTTATGGTTTGATATAACCTGTGCTTAGTGCACATGCTACATAAAAGACATATATAAAAAAGAAGCCTCATTAAAAATGATATAGAAATAAAAATTTAATAAAAATTTAAATTGTAAAACATGTTTTATCATTGGGTGAAGAAGACGAACTAAATGGGTCTATGTTGACCCATTTCCAAAAGTGGTTTCAATTCGTTTGGAAACCCGTAATGTGTGATACACAATACAACATATCTTAACACATACGATAATATAATAATAGTAATCTATATATAATTTGAAATCTAATAACTATAATTAATAAAAAATTACTAAAACTAATAAAATTAGTAGTTCATAAATTAAAAAACTAAAATACAATTTAATTCTATTTAAAGATAATTAATATTAATAGGATAGCTAAAATTAATAAAAAAAGTAAAAGATTATGAAAAACTAATAAAATAAACCATTTGCATTCCATATAAAAATGATAAAAATTGATTAAAATAATATAATAAAACTTATAATGGCCCAATTAGAAATGTCATAAGACTCCTACTTAGGTGATCATTTATAACTTGGCCCAACCTAGCTAAACCTACAATTTTTTTGGCTCAAGCAACTATTTTTTGACTCAAATTACTAAAGTTAGAAAATATATATATTAAACTTTAGCAAGTTTTATCTAGAAACTACAAAAAAAAAATCAGAAATTAATAAAATTAGTATTGATAGGATAATTAAAAGGGAAAATTATAGTCAAAGTCAGTTGTACATTTAAAATTAAGCTGCAAGGTTGGTCCAGAAACTAACAAAATTCTGATAACTGGCTCTACATTTCAAATTATAAAATCCCTTGCCATGTCATCAAAGGCTTATGTGGTCGTTGCCAACATGTGACTCTTAATCCATATTGGACACAGCAAAAAGCTTATACTGAAAATAGGTTTTCAACTTCTCTCCCACTCCTCTAACTTCAGTATACAACCAAATCAAAACCTCCATTTCTCTCTCTCTCTCTCTCTCTATCTATCTATCTATCTATCTCTCCCTCTCTCTCCCTCTGTGTGTGTGTGTGTGTGTGTGTGTGAATCTATCATTCTCCCTTAATCTCTCTCACTCTCTTTCTCAATCAATTTATCCTTCTCCATCATTATCTTTCTCGATCAATATCTCCTTTTGTCTCAATCTCTATCATTCTCTCTCAGTCATTCCCTCGCTCCCTCTCTCATTCTTTTTTATTTTTCATACAAAATTATATTGTATTAATCAGATCGTATAAGAAAACATAAAAACAACTTGATATATTTCTAAAATCATTACACCAAGTTGGTCAAGAATTGTTGGAAGGTGAAATCCATCATATGGCTGGCCGAACCATGCTAGATGGTTGGGCAAAATTTCAAAAAATTTCTTTCGGCCTTACAGGAATCGCATTCCCAGCTTTAGAAAAACTACATTTTTCTAGGATCGTTCTTGCACCAAAACTAGATCAGCTATAAAACCAAAAGGAGGGAGAAATATACCTCATACGGATTCCATAGATATAGCTCCCAAAGTGGTAGTTCACGCCCAAATCAAAGCCCAAAACCAGCTTCCACTGAACATGGCACAGCTTGGAGTGAAGTCGGTTCAGCAACGTAGTTTTCAACAAAACTACAATCCAACTATATGGATCAAACAAGGGAGGTGACCACAGTTTTTCTTGAGGGGAGTGAGAGTTCCACCAGATGGACGCCCAAAACTTGCGGAATAGGGTGGGCGAATTTCAAAAATTTCTCTCCCTTTAACTAGGAATCGTATTCCCTATTTTAGAAAAAATCATATTTTTCAAGGATTAATCTTTAACCAAAAAATGAACCAGATTTGAAACGAAACAGTAGAAGAGGGATATACCTGATACAGAGAAATAGTATCTCTCAATGGAGGTGTTCACGCCCAAAAAAGATCACCAAAGACTGCTCCCACTGAAGATGACACAGTGGATGGAGGAGCAGAATCAGCAGGGTTCATCCCACGAACCAAACTCTTCAAGAAGAATTCAATGGAGGCAGTGAGCACAACTTCCAATCAGCCTTTCTCCAAAAAATGATATCAAGAACACTTCTTGATCTTCCCCTACCAAGGAGATCGAACTAGCAGTGAGGCAGCAACTAGAGGAGAACACAAGAGCAGGAGATGGCACAGATTTCTTCTCTCTTGGTTGTTTGAGATTTGATCTCTAGATGCTTGGATGATCTGTATGGTTCACCCCCTCCAGTCTTTACAAGCTTAAAGAGATCAGCTCCTAATCCTATCAGGAGTTTCCTAATTCAAATCATTATCTGAATTTGGACTCTCTTTAAGTGATAAGGATAAAACCCTTATCTTATCTATAGATTAGATCAGCCTTCTCCTGATCTTATCAAAAGGTTTCCAAATCTGAATTCATATCTGGTCTCTCTGAGTGGATAGAGTGGGACTCTATCCTATCAGCTGATTTAATCCCAGATCCCCCCCTCTATTTAACTAATTAAAACAGGCCAGTTCGAAGTGGGTTTTAAGCCCAATAAGTCTATGTGCTCAAACTGCTTCCGAACTGTTGCCCAGTTGGGCTTCTTTGTATGGCGTGAGACTCAAGCATTGATCTACACATCAGCCACATGGGTTCGGCCCAACCTTTGTTACAAGGCCTGGCCAAATACACTGTTATGGGCAGTGCACCCCCTGAAACCCATCACATGGGCCTCTATTGGGCCCAACACTTACATTAAGTGGTCCCTGGGCCAAGCCACCTTATAAAAACCTAGGGATTGTGGGCTGCCGGTAGTCTTGGTTTCCATCAGAGAGAGTGCATCCCCGATCGTTACCTTTGTCCGACAAAAGGGTTGATCCTGTCACTATGATCACCCACTCAGATGAATTCTCAAACTGTCCCAACATACCCAAGTTTTGACCCCCGCTAAGGATCTCACTGATTGGTACATCAAAGACAGCCCAATCCGACACCTAGTGCATTATCATAATCGAGTCAAGGGGTCAGGTGTAACTTTCCAGTTTTGCCCATTAATCTCCAAGGTCCAGGGCAATACTGAAAATCTGGTTCGGTTCAAAGATTCAATTAATCATACATTGCATGTGCCTTGGGTCTCACCCTGGCGGCTAAGACAGGCCACCCCAACCGACTTGGTGGCACATTAGTGTCAGCCTTGTCAGGATAGGTCTCCCCAGACCGACCCACTGGCTGTGAACATTCTAAACTAACACGAGTCTCATTAAGTGTCCAGTTTAAGGGTACAACACAGAAACAAACCACAAGAACATGAATCAAATATGCACTTTATTCATTTACAATAAATGTTAAAAGTACAACATTCTGATTGGAGCTAAGGGCATACAAAGACTGTCTAACATTTCTCTGATATTTTCTTGCAAAATTCAAAGATTTAAATGATCAAGATCAGTCTCAAAAAGGGGGAGACCAAACTAGGGTTTCAGGGGCGACAAGAGCAGAGAAAGAGCAGAAAGCAGAGTAATCTGAAGTAGTTCGCCTCCTCTCTTTTTATAAGCCTTAAGGAGCACCACTCCTAATCAAATTATGAGGTTTGTAATCCAAATCTTTATTTAGATCTGGACACTATCAGTGGATAGGTCTTATCCCCTTATGAGAATGGATGCTCCAAACCCATATTCACCCCATGTCACATGATTGCTTAAGCTGTCATGTGACATCTTGACTAATCATATTAACCATGGGCTTTAGGCCCATTAAGCAAATGGATCACGTCCCAAGATAGTTGTTGGCCCATTTAGGTTCAATTTGTATAGCGTGAGACTCCAACAATGATCTCACATAAGCCCACATGGGTTCGACCCATCCTCTATGAAAAGGCTTGGCCGAATTCACTACCAAATGCAGTGAACCTCTGAGTCCATCACTATGAGTTCAAAATGGGCCCAACATTTACAGTTAAATGATCACTGAGTCCAGCCATCCTATGAAGGCCCAAGGATAATGGACTTAAGTAAGATATAGCCCATCAGGTAAACAGCCCTCAATAGTCTCTTGCACTTAACCTCTCAGCCCACAATGATCAAACACTACCCATCCGACAAGGAAGGACCTCTCCCCTGACTACAAGGTGTGTAGTGTTGCACTCTTTGCTCGGATGGGTCCAGGGAAATAAATCCTTTTGCAAACATTTTTCTTGAAACATAATATATATATATATATATATATATATATATATATATATATATATATATATATATATATATATTACGAAACAAATCTCAAACACGGTTGAAATCGACTACTAGCAGTTTTGTTTTCCATTAGAGAGAGTGTAGTCTCGATCGTTCACTTTGTCCGACAAAGGGGCTGACCCTATCGCTATGATCATCCACTAAAGTGAATTCTCAGACTGCCCCAACATACCTACGTTTTGACTCCCAAAGGATCTTATTGATTGACATATCAAAAACAACCCAATGCAGTACCATAATCAAGCCTAGGGGTTATGTGTAAATTTCCAGTTGTGCCATTAGTCTTTAAGGTCTAGGGCATAACTGGAAAATGGTCAAGGTTCAATGCTTCAAACAAACACACACTACATGTGCTTCAGGTTTAACTAGCAGCTAAGACAAGATGCTCCAACTTATTTGGCAGCACATAAGTGTCAGCCTTGGCAGGATAAACTCCCCAAGTCTATCCAATGACTGAGAACATTTTAAACTAACACGAGTCTCATAAGTGTCCAATTTAAGGGGCAATTATATAAAAACATACCAATGATAATATGAAACAATTATGTACTTTTATTCATTTACAATAAATGTATATGTACATCAATCTGATTGGAGCTAAGGGTATACACTATCTAACAAGAATTTCTTGTAAAGTTTTGTCAAATTTGTAAAATGATTTGTGAATTTTATCAAGTTAGTCTTTTGTTTATACAGTCTGATTAATACCGTATAAATTATTAAGTTAATCAAGGGATCAGCCACTTGTACAATCAAGTTATAAATTTCTATTAAGTTTGTGTAAATTTCATAGCCAATAGTTTCTTGTGAATTTTTATCAAATTGGTGTAATAATTTTAGAACCATACCAAGTTGGTTTCATGTTCTTTTATATGGTATAATTAATACTATATAAGTGAGTAAGAAAATAAAAAAAGAACGAGAGGGAGAAAGAGAGAGACCAAGAAAGAATGATAGAGATTGAAGGAAAAGGAGAAATCAACTGAGAAGAGAATGAGGGAGAAGGAGAGATCAACCGAGGAAGAAAATGAGGGAGAACGATAGGTAGAAACATACATATACATATATATATATATAGAGAGAGAGAGAGAGAGAGAGAGATAGAGAACATAAATACGGAAACCAAAAACCATTTTTATTTATTTTCAAATCACATAGTCATCGAGTTGAGAAAAATGACTGTGAGAGTGGTAGGGAGATCGAGAGACAAAGGGAGCGAGAAAGAAATTGAAAACCCTTTTTTTTTCAAATCACCCAACATTAAAGGGCAATTTCAATATAAGCTTTTTGTTGTGTCCAATATGGATTACGAGTCCTATGTTGGCAATAGCCACATAAGCCTTCGATGATATGGTAGGGGTTTTTATAATTTAAAATGTAGAACTGGTTGTTAGAGTTTTGTTGGTTTCTAGACCAACCTATAGCCTAGTTTTAAATATACAATCAGCTCTGACTATAATTTTCCCTAATTAAAATTAATGATAAAAACTAACAAATCTTTTATAACTTAGCCCAACCCAACAAACCTATATATTTTCAGGTTCAAGCAACTATTTTCTTTTAAGCTAGGGCTATCTTAGATTTATGCCAAAACCATACATAATGTGGGTAGTAGGGCTCTAAACAAATCAAACTCAAACCACATCTAGCTATATCTACATCAACCTCCGATTATGAAATTTCTAGGCATGCATTCACATCTGATTATTATTATTATATTGGGTTTTGAATTTTAAAGTACATACATATAGTAAATGCTTAATATAAAATATTAAATTTATTAATTATAAACTTTATATAATTACACATAATATCTATATGTATACATAATTATACTATATACATAATAATTTTTATTAGACATGGATTTTAATCCAATTGGATGGGGTTAAATCCACATCCAATCGAATTATTAATCAAATGAAGTTCTAACACCCAAATAGGATAATCAGATTCAAAGTCTAATCGGGTGTCAAACTTTCAAAGTCCAATGACTAGGGCTGAGCATGGGTTGGTTCAGTTTGGTTTTATGACGGAACTTGGAACCTACCCAATAGGGGTCGGTTCCAAGTTTTTGGAACCGGAACCTACCTTGTGAAGGTCGATTCCATGGTCGATTTTAACCTTAGCAATTTTAGGGTTGGTTCTAGGGTTTACCCACGGAACCTATTCTTTCTTTACTACCCCCCTTAAAAAAAAAGAAGCATGGTATTTAAAAATTTGATTTTTGATAAATATAATATATAGTTTAAAACTTATATTATCTTTATTCATTAAATTGAGTAATTTAATATGTAGATTATCGCTATAGGGTTCAAAACTTATAGTTTAAATTTAAATTTTGTAAATATTACCTTTTACATTACTTATTGTACACATTCAAATATTAAAATGAAAACAAATGATCAAACCACTTAAGTTACTCAATGGTCAAGTGAGACCATGGCCTATGTAACCATAAGTGCTTCTATTCAAATCTTCACATTCCCAAAAGTATCTTTGGGTTTATTTCAATGCAAGTTCAGTTCCAAGGCAAGTTCCACCAAGGCCAACCAAGGCTTGTTCATCGAGTAAGTTCTGGTAGGGTAAACCCCCAGACCCAGGAACTACCTTGGGTGGGGGTCGGTTCCAAGAATTTGGAACCAAACCCTAACATATAACTAGAGGTGTAAATCGTGTTGCGCTGGGACGACACAATACAGCCCGCTTGTTGCCCATACAAAGAGCGGATAGTGCCTCCCTCCCTTGGGATAAGTTGGGGGGTCGACCCAGCACAGCCCATAGACCAAGCCTATGTCGTGCCAGGCCATAGTTCATGTCAGGCTATAACTACTCACTTACTTGCAGTTGAGAGGATATTGACATATTTGAAGAGGTGTCTAGGCAGAGGTGTACTATTCAAAGATAATGATCACATGAAGATATAAGTTTACAAGGTGCTGATTAGGTTGGGTGTGTTAATGATAGTAGGTCTACCTCTAGATATTGTGCCTTTGTAGGAGGTAATCATGTCTCTTGGAAGAGTAAAAAACAAAACGTTGTTTCTCGTTCTAATGTTGAAGCTAAATATAGGTCCATGGCAAATGGTGTAGCTGAAATACTATGGTTGAAATCACTATTTGAGGAGTTGGGTATTGCTTATGAAAAACCCTTAATGTTGTACTATGATAATCAGGTTGCTGTTAATATAGCCCATAATCCGGTACAACATGACAGAACTAAGCATATTGAAGTGGACCGACATTTTATTAGAGAAAGGGTTGCATCTCAAGAAGTGTGTCTTCCATATATCACCTTCAACATGCAGCTTGCAGATCTTCTCACCAGGGCTAATTCAAAGAAGTTAGAAGCAGATCTATGCAAGTTGGGAATGAAAATCTATTCCCAACTTAAGGGGGAGTGTAGAAAACACTGACGTGGTCCCTGCTGTGCTCGTATGATTGTAGTTAGCAGTTAGTTATTTAGGTTGTTCGTTGGTAGTTTATTTCAGTTTATAGTTATTAGTTTCTTTTTATTATTTTTCCATGTAAAGCAGTAAGGGTAATTCAACCCTTTCACTTTTACTCGAGTATTAATATAAATTGTAACAGTGGGGCGGCAATTGACCGAGTCTCTCTCTTTTTTGAATTCTCTTCTTCGAGTTCTTCTTCTACTCTTTTCTTCTTAATCTTTCTTTGTTTATTGCACATTAAACCTAGGGCTGATTGTAGTCCTATTCGACTACTTAATTAAATCAAGCATAGAAACCATAGCTCAATGTTTGGGAAAATAAATCATTAGACAATAATCCAACTTTTGGAAAGGTAAGTAGTTGTTAACTTGCTTTTAAAGGTATGAGAGATCCATCATATGGATGGCCGAACCCTGCAGGTAGGTTGGGCGAAATTTCAAAAATTTCTCTCTCCCATGTGGGAATCACATTCCTTATTTTAGAAAACTGCCTTTTCAAGGATCAATCTTGAACCTAAACCGAACCAGATCTGAAACCAAAAGGTAGGAGAGGGATATACCTGATACGGAGTAACAGTAACTCCCAACAAAGGTGTTCACGCCCAAGGAAATTACCAAAGACTGCTCCCACTGAATATGACACAACGTAGGGTGGAGCAGAATTAGTAGGATGGCTCTTCAGCAAGAACTTGATTCTTCACCAAGAATCTGATGGAGGGCAAGTGAGCACGACTTCAGATCACCTTTTCTATCAAAAGGTGGTATCAAGAACCCTTCTTGATCGCTCCTATAGGTGGAGATCGAACTGGTAATGGCGACAGCAAAATGGAGAAGGCAAGAGCAGAAGATGGCATCAGTCCAACTACAGTTGTCTTCTCTCTTGTATCAGTAATCTGATTGATAAATTGGGGTTCGCCCTCCTCCTCTATTTACAACCTTAAAGAGGGGTTCTCCTAATCCCATTAGGAGTTTCCTAATCCAAATCTTGTATTTGAATCTGGACTCTCTTTAAGAGATAAGGATAATTCCATATTTTATCTACAGATAAAGATCAGCCCTCCTAATCCAATTAGGAGTTTCCTTATCCAAATCTTTATTTGGATTTGGACTCTCTGAGTGGATAGGGACAATCCTTTATCCTATCTGCTGATCTAAATCCCAGAACCACCCCTCTTTAATTAATCTAATTAAGCCAATTCGAATTGGGCTTTAGGCCCATTTAGTCCAAGTGCTCACTTATCCTCCAAACTGTTGCCCAGTTGGATATCCTTGTATGGCGTGGGACCCAAACATTGATCTATACATCAGGCACATGGTTTTAACCCAGCCTCTGTTACAAGGCCTGGCCGAATTCATTGTAGGAGACAGTGAACCCTTGAGTCCATTACCATGGGCTCTTAATGGGCCCAACATTTACACTAAATGGTCCTTGGGTCAAACCACCTTATAAAAACCCAAGGACTATGGGCAGATGCAAGATTAGCCCATCAGGTATTACCTTCAATGGTCTTACACTTAACCTTTCAGCCCATAATGATCAAACACATTCCGACAAGAGAGGACCTCTCCCTCGGCTACAAGGAACAGTGTTGCACTTTCTACTCACATGGATCCCGAGAATTAAAGCCATTTGCAAACATTTTGAAACCATAATATATATAATATATATATAATATGTATATCTCTTTATAAATATATTTTGCAAAACAAATTTCAAAAAGTTTGAAATCAATTGCCGACAATTTAGGTTTCCATCAGAGAGAGTGCATTCCCCGATCATTCACTTTGTCCGATAAAGGGGCTGATCACGTCAATATGATCACCCACTTAGGTGAATTCTCGGACTACCCCAACATACCCAAGTTTTGACCCCCTCTAAGGATCTCACTGATTGGCATATCAAAGACAATCCAATCCGACACCTAGTGCAGTACCATAATCGAGTATAGGGTCAGGTGTGACATTCTAGTTTTGCCCATTTGTCTCCAAGGTCCAAGGCAATATTGAAATTTGGTCTGGTTCAAGGTTTCAAGAAAACCCACACTTCATGTACCTCAAGTCTCACCCTAGCAGCTGAGACAAGCCACCCCAACCAACTTGGTGGCACATCAGTGTCAATCTTGGCAGGATAAATATCCCCAGATCTATCCAACGACTATGAAGATTCTAAAATAACACGCGTCTCATAAGTGTTCAGTTTAAGGGTATTACACAGAAACACACCAATATAACATGAATCAAATATGTACTTTATTCATTTACAATAAATGTCATAATGTACATTAAATAGATTGAAGCTAAGGGCATACACTGTCTAACAATATACATATATGATAAATATTATTATATAATATTTGGATAAAAAAATTAATATTAATATATATGTTATATATTTTTTAAATAGATGGAACTTAAATAAAAAATATAATTTGTAAAAAAAATCATAGTTTTATAATTAACACAATCAAACATGTCCATGCCCTAGGCCTAGACAAATATTATTACAATTTAGGTGTGGGTCAGGTTAAGCCATGCAACCTTAAAAATTGATTGTTAATACACTATCAAAATTCGGCCCAAGATCTTTCACTCTTTTTTTTTTTTGTTCATTGGACTACACAATGAGGGTAGCCCATCCCGCGTAGTTCCTTCGGCTTCGATGTTATCTAAAAAAAGTTAAAAAAACCCAAAAACAATACATGCATGTGTTGCACTTAGTTTGGTTCAGTCCAATTATGAATGTCATAGAGTGTGCAACTTGGGTGGGTTGGGTTATGATGAGGATCAATCCAATCCTATTCCAAAGTCTTGAACACTGGGTTTGGCTTAGATTAATTCAATTATGAATATAACCTAATTTTATATATTTATTAATATTTAAGTATTTTAAATATTTAAGTGATATTTACGAAAATTCTAACATTTAATCATTAATAAAGTAAAATAAATAAAATAAGAACAAAATAGATAGTATGAAATAATAATTACTTTATTAAGTAATTAGCAATAATTTGTTATTTTTGTTAGAAAACATTAATATAATTAATCCAAATTACTAAATAATTTTTGTAACAATTATTAAAATAAAGATTTAATTACTTTAAACAACATCGCATTCCTTCCTTAGTTATAAGTTTTAATTATTTATTTTTCCTTTGATAAATCTCGTGCACTGCACGGGTTCCCAATAATATTATATATAATATAATACCCATATATTAAATGGGTACCCGCATAAAGTATCAAGAGATCTAATTTGCTAACCACAACACATTGCTGGCCAGTTCATCCACCCACATCTCTACAACATCAGTTGTAGTTTATATCACCAGTATTCTCAACATGCAACTGAATGATACCATGGCTAAGAGTGTGTTGTGGTCAACAGATCATATATCAATTATCATATAATGGACTCGTGAAATCGGGTCAAAATGAACCTATACTAGTCATATCTTCACCAGCCAAAACAGTATGGATTTCCTAAATCCCAATTATGTCAAGCAGTTACAAGGCCAACCGTTTCACTGTTGGTTTCAACGGCAAATGTTTATGTCAAACAGCTCCAAAACAAACGGTAAGTGTTCACTTCACTGTAACATGGTTTAGCTAGATTTGTGAAGTAATAGAACTGGTCTTAGACCCCGTTTGAAAGTACTTACTGGATAAATAAGTTTTTATTAAAAGGTGCTTATAAATGTTTGGTGAAAAACAGTTCTTTCAAAGGGAGGTAGTACAGGTATTTTGAAAATTACATGGCAGGCAAAAACAGGCCAGAAATACAATAATTTTGAATTTACGCAAAGTGGGCTTATTTATTGAAAAAACACTTATTTGGGCTTATTTTATAAATGCACATAAGTGCTTATTGGTATGGTCCTGGCCTAAAATAAGCACTTCTTCAACTAATTTCTTACAAATAAAAGTACTTTTTTTAACAAGTATTTCTTTTAAGACATGAGACCAAGTGGTTTTTAATTATTTATGAGTACTGGGTAAAAAAATGGAAAAGAAGTACTTCTTTGACAAAGTAACTTTGATTTTTTTTTAAGAAGTAATTCTTCAAAAAAATAGGACGGATTCCCCTAATAATTTTTTATATTTTTTTATAATGCCTAAAGTACCCCCACAAGTGTTATACCTCATCCTCCTCCATTTATTCGAACCAATCCCTGATAATTGTTCCATCTCTTCGAGAAGCCTTAAACCATCACCCAAGCAACCCTTCTTACAGTAAGCATCAATCCTGATATTTGTTCCATCTCTGTTACAGAGAAAAGCCCGGTGGCAGTGACGAGACTGACGGTGCTAATCGCTCTGTCCGACGAGAAACCGAACAGGTTAGTGGGCTTTGCGTGAATGCGTGATTCCTTCTTTGACTAATAAGTGCTCTGTGTTTTTGTGAATAATATGTTATTCCAAGAATGGTAAAGCAATTGTTGCTTCTGTGTTCAAAAGGGTTCATTACTATGAACACAGAAGCAGTCCGATGCCCGTTCTCCAGCGGGTTCATTACTATGAACACAGAACCAGAGAGAGAGACCAGGGAGAACGGGCACCGGAGATCACCCGCTGGCATTTTCACATTCAAATAAGTCCACTCCCTCTTCCCCATATCATAAGTTATCAGGTGGTAACCTTGCGAAGTATTGAGCGGAGTCGCGAGGCAATAGAAGAAACCGTCGTGCCAAATCGCATGAACTTCATACCAAAACTGCAAGAATTCCAGTTGGGACCGACAATGGTGTTCCCATCGCTATGTTCCAGAATCATAGACTTTGGTAATGCTCTCGTTTGAATCAGGTTCAGGGGTTCCAGTGACCAAAATCTCATACGAATTGGTGATCCCATCGGCGACCATGCCGACGATATTGATGATCCCATCCACCATCGCTGAATGAGGGATTTAGTGTCGACAACTCTAGTGGTTATCTTGAAGACCTGCAATCAGATTTGGATGATTCACATTCAACGTTTTCACCCTTTGGTTGGGTAAGTATTAATTTCTTCATTTTTTTTCTAATATTCAAACATTTGCAATTTAAGATCTAAATCTAATCTAGTTTGATTACAATGAAACAACGACCTTCAATAACTCTCAGCCACTGAGGAATCTTGATTAGAAGGTCGTTGTTTGAATGTAATCACACTAGATTAGATTTAGATCTTAAATTGCAAATGTTTGAATATTAGAAAAAAAAATGAAGAAATTAATACTTACCCAACCAAAGGGTGAAAACGTTGAATGTGAATCATCCAAATCTGATTGCAGGTCTTCAAGATAACCACTAGAGTTGTCGACACTAAATCCCTCATTCAGCGATGGTGCGATCTCAATTCTCTTAAACACAAAAGCTCCTCTTTTGTTTCTTCTCAACAAAACCCTAACATGAACAAGGAAAGTGATTGTGGAGGTTTCCCAAGGAGAAAGAAAGTTTGTGGCATAAAGTGATAGAAAGCATACATGGATTGGCAGCTAATGGATGAGATGCTGGTATCATGCTCACCTTTTCTCCTTTCATCTGGTATGACACTTGTTTAGGTAATAAGGCCCTTTTTTGGGAGGATGTTTGGATTGGGGACCAGCCTCTTAAGGATAGGTTCCTGGCCCTCTACTCCTTGTTCTTGAACAAATTTAAAGTCATCTCTACCTTTCATGTTTCTGGAGAATCGTGGGATCTAGGGTTCAAGGGAGGGTTGAGGGAGTTAGAAATAGGGTTGGCAGATGATATTTTCTCTCTTCTAAACTCGGTGTTTTTGGACCAATCTTGTGCTGATAATAGAATTTGATTTGAACAGTCCTCTGGTTGTTTTTCTTGTTCTTCTTTCTTTAATGCCTTAGTGCACTATACCAATTTAGTTTACTCTTTTCCTGTAAAAGAAGTGTGGAGTGCTCCTGTACCTTCAAAGGTGAGGGCTTTTTGTTGGGAAGTGGTTCTCCAAAAAATCAACACTTTGGACTTGCTTAAGAAAAAAGACCGAATTGGTTCTTATTCCCTCATGCTCGTAGCCTTTCTAAGAGTTGTGAGGCAACAAATCATCTACTAATCTCTTGTCCTTTTGTTACTCTTATTTGGGATAGGTTCTCCTCTCTCTTTGGGTACAGGTGGGTTCCTCCTACAAGCGTGGTGGATTTTTTTGAATCTAGCTTTTTCCATCAGCTAAAGAAAAGAGAAAGGATAGTGTGGAGAACAATGAGGGCAGTAGTTGTTCGGGCAGTGTGGGAAGAGAGAAATAACAAAAGCTTTCAAGGGAAGGAAAAATCAGCACATGAAGTCATAGAAGGGATCATTATCAAGGTTATACATTGGCTGAAATCGCTGGAGAACAGTGGCAGCTTCTTCCTACCCCTCTTTAGCTATTCAAGAGGACTGGTCGCCCCCTTTATTTGTGGCTGTTAAGCTAAACTTTGATGGCACTTCTGTAGGTAATCCAGGCCCCTCTGGAATTGGGGGTGTCTTTAGAGATTGGGGAGCAAAAGTCCTAACCCTTTATTCTGGCCCGATAGGCTTGGGAGACTTTCTTAGAGCAGAAGTTCTGGCACTCCTACAAGGGCTCAAATTGGCTAATCAACTGGGTTTTTAGTAGTTGGAAGTGGAGGGAGATTCAAAACTGGTAATAGATTGGATGCAAACAAACAACATGGGTGCTTGGTCCCTTAGACAACCTATAAGGGAGACTAATGGTGAGCAAAAAAAAAAAAGAAAAAAAAAACGAAAAACCGAACCGATCGAAACCGAACTGAAAAATTGGTTAACCAAACCGATCGGTTCGGTATTTTCAAAAAACCGAAGGAACCGATCGGTTAACCAATACAGAAAACCAACGGTTAACTGAACCGACCGGTATACATATATTTCTATATATCATATATATTTATGTATATTATATATATTTTTTATATATTTTAAATTAATAAATATGCATATATATTTATAATACATGATATATTATTTATTATTTAAAATATAATATTATATATATATTTATAATTTATAATTTTTGGAAAAAGGTAAAGTAATTTTATTCTATAAGAAAGCCAAATACAACAAGACTCGGGCCAACTAGGCCTTCTTGAGCCCAAGACATATTACAAGAAAACCGAAAAACCAATGAATCGAACCGGTCAACCGGTTAATTGATAGGTTTTGGTTACCGGTTTTCCAAAAACCGTTGCTACTGGTTTGGTTACAAAATGAGCCCCACGATTTGGTTAACCGAACCATGAGCACCCTTAAGGGAAATTATGCAACTAACAAGAGAGCTTGAAGTCTGGTTTAAATGGACTAGGAGATCAGCCAATGCAATGGCCGATACTGTAGCAAAGCAAGGAGTTAGTAGGCAGAACCTTTTTTGGGCCTGTTTGTAATATCGATGAGGGGTCGCCTTGTTTTTGAAGGTGACAGTTTGTACTAAGTTTTTTAAAGAATTAATGAAAGTTACCGTTTCCCATAAAAAAAAGGAAAAACGAAAACATCGGGCAAAGGGCTGGGACACGATTGGCACTTAAAAAATTTTTAAACTTAAAAGTTGTAAATTAAAAATAAATTTGAATTGTGAATCGTTGCCTGTTAACTGAGCTGTCTGGGTCAATGGTTTTTCATTAAAAGATGGGTTTTGGTGAAACCAGAACAAAAAATGTTACCGGATGACGGTTTGAAGGGTTAACTGTCAAGGTCAACGGCAGGTTGAGAACATTGCAGGCTACACTGAAAACCATCTTCCATCAGAAAAAAAGCTCTACCTTTCTAGGAGCCTCTTCTGGTTCCACTCCATTGCTATTTCTATATACTTGGACTGTAGATGCCACTCGGATAATTAGAAAAGGATCTTGAAGGAAATGCATATCTGAAACATTGCCTTCCATAACCATTTTTGTTAAACCATAAGTAACATTAGCCCCTTGAACACTTAAATTATCAATCTGCCATTGTGGTGAATCTTCCCCTTGCTTATCACCATGAGCTTTCATATTCAAAATCTCAGTTGCAACATTTGGAACTTTTCCTTCAATCTCTAGCTTAGGAATCACCATCTCAATGTGTTCAGCTACCTGCAATACAAGAAATACTTCTTGCAAAAGAAGTGGGCGTGGAGCAGCTTCTGATTGAAGGAGACTCTAAGACAGTGGTGGACTGGTTAAATAATCCGGAGGATGTCACTTGGGGCTACAAAAATGAGTTAAAGAAATTCAAATGGCTGACAAGAAATATGTCTAACAGTACAATGGGTTGGGAGATCAGCTAATGCTTTTGCTGATGTCTTGGCAAAACAAGGGATAAATAGGGAAACATTGTTTTGGGCACAATTGTAACTATTTTTTAAATTTCAACATTCATGTTTTCTCTGTTGTAGTTTGTGTCTTTGCTGTTTGGAGAGGCTGCTCCTCGCGCCTCTAAGGGGATCTTCTTGTATCTATTCATTATTTTAATGGAATTGTTGTTATTTATCAAAAAAAAAAAAGTGTTCAGCTACCTTTGGTTCTTCAGCAAACTGTAGGACTTCTTCCATTGTTGATGTTGGCGGAACTTGTGCCAAGTCAGGTTGTAAATTGTAATTCTTGAATTGGTTCTAGTTGAACCTGTAAGGTAAAGTCTTTTACTTCCTTACTAGGATCTGCTATAATCAACACATTTGTATCTTGCACCTGAATTTCTTTAACTTCCCCTCTATCTCTTCTTGATCATTAACCTCCAGCTGATCATGGGCGTTAGGAACTCCTTCAACAATTTTTATTTTTTCGTGGCCTGCACCCGCTTGATTTTCAATATTTACAACTTCTATGGCTTGAAATTCTGGTTCTTTAGTTTCATCCTCAAATTTAGCTCTAGGATAGGTATCAAGGTATCAACATGCAAAGAATCATCTACTTTATTTTCAGCTTTGTACCTTCTTTCCCATTGACTTCAAATTCTTTGTTGTAACCAGCTGCTTCTTCTCTTGCATGAGGTTAGTCAACTCTATATATAGATCATCATAAAAGTCTAGTGGGATGTTCTTTTCTTACAAACACCTCTTCATCTCTACCCATGTAGCAATAGGATCATCACCTCTGTTTTCTAGTTGCTCAAGAGTTCACCAGCATACTTTAGCATGACTTGTGAGCTTAATGCATTCAAATCTAATCCTTTGTTTGTCAGATATATCATTTCAGTCAAAATATTCTTCTAGTTCAGCAATCCAATCAAAGAATACTTGCAGGCCCATTTCCTTTGAAATCTGGTATTTCCTTTTTTCTTCTAATATGTTTGAAAACCTTACTTTCGTAGTCAACATTTTTGGATCTGCTTTCTTCATCCATTTTCTCAAGTAAGTCAACCAGAGACTCTTCATATGGTTCAAAAACCCAATCATCATTGATTCTAGACCTGTAAGATTGTTTAGAAGATATCCTAGACCTATAGAATCAGTCACTTTGTAGAAGATAGTGAATAACCATTAGCTCTGATACCAAACTGATGTAGAACCAACCCAGTCCCAGTCCTTGGAGAATGTAGAATGGCCTTCTTGATAAAAAACTTATGGCTGTTGGTGGTTGTAATGGCTTCTTGAAGGTATAAGAAAGAAAATAAAGAGAGAAAGAAAGGAGAGAATACCTAGTATCATTCATGGGGTGTCTAGAATCACTCTAGGGTATGTAAATCACTCACCATAATTATCATAAGCTCAAGAAAACTCATTAAACTTTATTGATCTTTTTGTAGAACGTCCATACATATTTATAGACTCTAGACTCATAATAATCCTAGGACTCAAACTGTTTGGTTCATAACAATCCTGGTAGGACTCAAACTGAATTGCCATTATCCTATTTCAATTCAAAGAAGACACGATAACTCTTATCCTACTTATTCAATGACTGAAACTTTTACATAAACAATCTATAAACACAGAAATCAAATCCTATCATTGGATCCCCCAGAAAACTTGTAAAATAACAAAAAACACTCCTACTGTCCAAAAATACAGAAATGCATAAAATTTCACAATATTCCAATTTTGACTTTTCATCTCCTGCATCATTGGGTTTGCTGGAGAAGGAAAGAGCGGAATTATTGCAGTCGTAGAGGATTTGAAACTTGCCTATGCATCAAGATAGAGCAAGTTAGTGATTGAGGGTGACTGCCAGGTAGTGTTGGACTGGATGGCATCAGCTGGAGAAGGACCATGGACTCTTGGATTTCAGTTTGGAGAAGTGCTCCCAGGCGGCCAGGCCTGGAGTACTGTAGACCACGTGATAGCTAAATTGAAAGGATGTGGATATTTTTTTGATATCAACTCAAAAACATTAATAAATTATTTTTAACTGTCACCTTTTTTTTTTGATCAGCAAGACAGAAATAAATTTTATTAATAGTGAAAACAATAGAATACAACAAGAAGTTGTGAAAAAACAAACCCATTACATAATTAACCCCTCACTGAGTACAAATGTGCCCAAAACATCTGTTGTTTTTGAACCCCTTGCTTACAAAGGCTGTCTGCCAAGCCATTTAAATTGCCTGAACTCATTTCTCAGCTGCCAAACCACTCCTTTATCCTAGAGGTGTGACAGTAGTATGGGTAGTCACTCCTTTGGATAAGTGACGGTTATCCAAATGAAATCTTCTTTTAGTTGTCATTGAATATCATGGAGTGGATGTACTTCCTATACATGTTTTTGAATTTCATGTAATCTCCTAGACAGAAGTTATTGAAGATAAATTCAATCAAAAAGCCTGGTTGCTTTTTTCAACAAGTTAATTAAATTGGTGATGACCAAGATGCTGATAATTTGTTTTTTTATGAAGCATGTGGAAACTTTGTAGAATGGAACTTCATTCATATTTGCTTTAAGGATTGGAAACTCGTTTTCTAAAATATTCAATAGAAGAATGCCTTTATGAATTTGAATGTAATAGTTCTAGCCTTTATAGGTTTTCAGGAAAAAAGTCATTTCTAAATTTATCAGAACTTTGATAACGAATCAATTTTAGATGTAATCATATGTATGGAATCATGATGAAAAACTAAACATTTCATTCTCTGGATTGTAAATGCCCACTTATTTATTTTTTATAATGTTATGGTAATGACACTCTACTTTCTTGTGTTGTCTGCTAACAAAGGTCCATGTCTTACAGATTTTCACTTGATGGTTGGATTTCTGCAATAAGACTTGCTTGTTTGTTTAAACATGGGAACTGAGGATTTTATTGACCTCCATGCATATAACAGTACTGACACTGGCAATGAGGCTAATGAATTGCATAATTCTTTCTCTGAGCCAAGTGAAGTTGATTGTCAACCTAGTTGTTCCCAGGATAAAGAAGACACCATAATTGAGAAGGTTGAGGAAGGCATTATTAACAGTGTAAATGTAGATTTCCAACATGTTCAGGATATGGATCTTGATGAGGATTTGGTTCAAAAACGATCTATTTTGGAAGTGAATGTTAAATTGACTGAAACCATTGCGATGGAAGAGAAGATGATTAAAGTCAATTCAGCAACCAATGGTGAAATGGGAAGTCCAGCAGCCCAAAATGGAAGTGCCATCAGCAACCATATGATAGATGGGGGCTATATCCTTCTGTAACTTGGTTAACTTTTATGCTCTGTATTTTACATTGTTGTACTAATTGGAAGGACTAATCAATTTGGAGCACTACTTTTGAATTTGGTATAATTTGGCAATTTAAGTCTATTATAACAACGTAAGAATGAACCATATTTTGCTTACTCCATAAAATGCTTTATAGCATGTTCATGGAAGTTAGTCTGTGACCTAATAATAGTAGCTGTCTCTAGCATTTTATCAGATGTCTTATCCCTTGTTTTTCCATAATTACTGCCAACCAGCTGTAACAGGTGTTAAAAGAGCTCGAGTGACTTACAGTTACGGGAATCCTTCAGTGCATGCCAAATATAATTCATTAACAAGGTTTGGGCATGTATAGTCTCTCTTGAACAAACAATTAATTTGCTATGTTACCCAGATACCTTTACAAGGGTACCATATTGTGTTAGATGCTTCAGGTTCTAGTGTAAATTTCATATTTGATATTGTACCCAATCATATCCTTGCTGTATCTCAGTAAAATAGTTAATTTTTATAATTTTTTTGATGAATAGGTAAGGAAGTATAGTTAATTTTTATATTTTCTTACCTACTTAAGATGTAATGGTCTTTGCAAATTGATATTTATGCTCAACATGATTCCTTCTCTTCTCAGGGCTAGCAAAAGAAAGCTTGAGGAACTTTTACAACAATGGTCACAATGGCATGCTCAGAATGTGTCTTCATCTGATGTAAGTGATGTAGGAAAGAAAGTGTCCCATAATTTCACCAGTGATTGGTAACAGTGGGGACTGTGGGTTAGATCTGAAAATAAGGAAGAGAATTATTCTAGATATGGAATGGGTTAAATGGCAGTTTGAAAAGGAAGGCGCTTTATGGCTGAAATATCTTGACATGAGATTAGAGAAATTTCAGATCTACAGTGGTGAAAACATTGTGAAATATGCAAAAATATAGAATGATATTTTATGAAATGATAAAAGAAGTGTAAGCACACCTTTTAAATTGTTATTTTGTTCCAAATCATTAAACAAAACTAAGAAACTAAGGTTATAAAGAAATTAATACGTTCTGAAGTTGTCTTGTAAACCTTGAGTTCAAGCAATATTTAAACTCATAGAAAATGCAAATGATTCTACTAGATCAACCAAATAATCTATTACATAAAGGAAAACTAATTTTTTAACTTAATGTTTTGAAAAATTTATCAAAAAAAATTTAATGTTTGTAAATACTATTGAGCTGGGTCAAAGTGGTACTCATGTCCATTAGGCAGGCAATAACATTTTTTCTCCACATATCTACAATATTGTCACCAACTTGTGTTATAATACTATCTCTAGTACTCCACATTAGTGTTGGTAGTGGAGTACTAGATATAGTATGCTGATTCTAGTAAAACTTCATGTTGATACCCATGGAATGGAAAATATGTTGTCAAAATATTAGGGAATTTATGGACATTTTAAACCATGGAGTAGACTTTGTGTTAATTGGCATCTTTTATGTATTAATTGGTACTCATGTCCATTAGGCAGGTAATAACATTTTTTCTCTACATATCCACAATATTGTCACCAACTTGTGTTATAATACTATCTCTAGTACTCCACATTAGTGTTGGTAGTGTAGTACTAGAGATAATATGCTGATTCTAGTAAAACTTCATGTTGGTACCCATGGAATGGAAAATATGTTGTCAAAATATTAGGGAATTTATGGACATTTTAAACCATGGAGTAGACTTTTTGTTAATTGGCATCTTTTATGCATTAATTGTTATCATTACATAAAGAGAAATCTTTAGTAGTAGGGGGAGATGCTTGTCCATATTTTGGGCATCAGAATACATTCTTTTGTTTGTCTTCCTACTGTTGAGGAATTGTATATACCGTTCTCTCCTTTTCTCAGGAGGGGTGGGTATCTTAAATCATTTATCTAGAGATGTGCCTGGTGGTTTAAGAAAAAATAGGGTACAAGGTTCAAAGTATTGATATATCATATCTTTAGGTGCCTGATACACCTGTTTACAGGTGTTTTCGGGAACCCTTTGTTATTAAATATTGAAGGCATGTGGTTCAAAGTGCCAATACACCTCTGCCAATGCACAGAGGTGTATTGATACTTTGAACCATGATAGGGTATCTGAGTCACTATTACCTTTGTCACATTTCACTATAAATAATAAAACTCTCTACTTTTCCTCTTACTTTGACTACTATTTCAGCAATGGTCTCTCTGGCATTCATTTCTGTATCATAAATGTCTTGACGAGGGTAAGTTGTATATTGTTTCAGATTACTGGCTCTTTTCATGTGTATGGTTGGGTGCACTGATAAAGCAAAGCATCTCTATTTATTTTAGACAATTACCGATTTTTCTGTAGTTCGTCAATGAAACAAAAATTAATTATGTACTTTAATAATGTCAGGATTCAAAAGAAGCATTGGAATCAGGCGAAGGTACTTACTTCCCTGCGATACATGTTGGCTTGGAGAAGTCTTCCACTATGGTATTTTTCTTTTTGTTGATTGTGCTAGATGAATTTATCAGATGTTTTGTTGATTCAATTTTGGACTTATGTTGCAAGAGTAATAATGTTTCAGAAATAGCTACTTCAGAAAACCCAAAGTCCTAGTTATATGCGTGAAGCTTCTATTCTATATTATGAGTTATATTTCCTACGTAATTTGATTTATTCAAGTGTCTGATATAAAGGGGATGTGCTTTTATATAGTTAATTGCGCAAGGCTGCTCCAATTATGATCTTTAACCCCCCAGGTTATTGCATTTATCTTAAAATATGACACTTTTATTAATTAAATATTTGTTATAGATAAAAATATTATTCAATAAACTTTGTGAAGCCAGAATCATCAGTATATGCTCAAGTACCTTAATGCCCAGAATTATCTATAACTGCCCTTATTTCATGATTGACTTGAAGATCATATGAGTCTGTAAAGGGAATACTGTTAGATTGCGGTTGAAAGTTTTGTAAGTTGTGATTAAAGTATTCTGAACCGCATAGGCGAGGTGCATTTTGGGGTATGCGCCTCGCCTAGGTCCTAGGTGCACCTCTTTCAAAAGGCGTGCGCCTGATGCGCCTTGCGCCTCAGCCTAGGAGTGCGCCTTTTTAAAATTTTGCGCTTTTTGCTTTTTTTTTGAGTCTAACGGATGGGCCGGGGGTTTCGCCCCCGGACCCCCGACCACACCCCTCGAGGCAAGCCCGAACAAGTCTATGTTAGGGTTTGAAATTCTTTTTTCTCACATAGAAAATAATGATTTTACAACTTCCATTGCATTTTAAGAAGATGTTTTATTGCAATGAATGAATGAACAACATAAGCAAATAGGGGACTCTCTCTGCTCCGGTTCTCTCGCTTTGCTCGCTCACTGAAGTTTCGAGAACCCCCTATTTGCTTATGTTGTTCATTCATTCATTGCAATAAATTATCTTCTTAAAAGGCAATGGAAGTTGTAAAATCATTATTTTCTATGTGAGAAATAAGAATTTCAAACCCTAACATAGACTTGTTCGGGCCTGCCTCGAGGGGCGTGGTATAAAGGCGACTCATAGAATCAAGAATGCAATATGCTTTACATCACATTAGCTACTTGAAGCAATGCAATTAAGGACAAAAAGCGATTGTGGGTTTTACATGCTTCAAAATGCTTTATATGTTTGCTTTTATTTTTAAATTTTCATTTGAATACGCTTTACATGTTATGTTTATGTATTTTAATTTTAGATAATAGGTTTTTAAAACGTTTATTTTAAAATTTAAGTTTATATTTTTTATTAACATTATGCTTAATATTTTTTATTTTTTGCATTTTTTTTTTAATTTTTTGGAATTTTCTGACCTTTTTCTTATTTTTTAGCTTTTCTTTTTGTAATTTTGCACCTTTCTTAAAAAGGCGTGCGCCTCGCCTAGCGCCTTGCGCCTGAGGCGCAAATTGGCCCTTGCACTTTTTTTGCGCCTTGCGCTTTTAAAACATTGTTTCCATGAAACCATATTACTTCCAACAAGGGTGCAAACTCCTGATGTGGGTTTCTTGTCATCTAGGCACCCTGCCCAATCAGCATCTGTGTAAGTTTCTAACTTCAAATGTCCATGGTCAACAAATAGTATGCCTTTACTTGGGTATCCCTTCAAATCGACAAGTATCTTGTGAATAGTCTTCCAGTGCTGAACTCGTGGGGCATGCATGTATTGACTTACCATACTAACTACATAAGAGATATCTAGTCGTGTCATGTATAAGTATAGCAACTGGCCCACCAATCAATACCTCCCAACATCTTTCACTAGCTCACCATCTGAAGCATTCATCTTGTGGTTCTGATCAATAGGTGTATCAGCTGGCCTTGCCCCAAGTTTTCTCGTCTCCTATAGTAGGTCCAAAACATACTTTTTCTGTGAAATGAAGATCCCATGTTTCGACTTTGCCACCTCAATGCCCAGAAAATAGTTCAGCTCCCCAAGGTTCTTAATCTCAAATTCCTAGTGTAGGTTCATCTTCAAGATATCAATCTCACTTAGATCATTTCCTATGGCTCAATATCATCAACATACACTATCAACACTGACACTAGTGATCCCCTTCTCTTCACAAACGGAGTATGATCAGGTTGAGTTTGAGTATAGCCAAATATAGTCAATGCACTCCTAAACCTGTCAAACCAAGCTCTAGGTGATTGCTTTAAACCATATAAATACTTCTTTAACCTACATACCTTTCCTTTGGCCACATCATTGTAAAAACTAGTTGGAAGGTGCATGTACACCTCATACAAGTCTCCATTAAGAGTAGGTAACTGCCAGAGATAAGAGGATCTGAACTGAATTCATCTTGGTCACCGGTGCAAAGGTCTCCAAGTAGTTTATCCCATAAGTCTGAGTGTACCCTTTTGCAACCAGCCTCGCCTTGTACCTTTCTATGCTTCCATCAACCATGTATTTCACTGTATAAATCCATCTACATCCAACTATCTCATTGCCATCAGGTTAATCCACAACCTCACATTCTGATTTTTAATCAATGCTTTCAATTCCTCTTGCATAACTGTCTTCCACTCAGGTTTGGAGAGAGCCTCACTAGCACTCTTGGGTATAGACACAGAGTCAAGGGTGGAAATGAAGGCCTGATAGGAGGGAGATAACCCATTGTAGGAAAGGTGATGTGATATGCAATGAGCTGTACATTTTCTCTTCCCCTTCTGGAGTGCAATAGGAAGGTCTAGGTCATTTGTAATGGTGGTAGGAACAAGGGTGATAGTATCAAAAGGAACTAAACCATCAGAGGGAGCAAGAGGCATACCTGGGTCTGTGTCAATTGAACTTGGAATCTCCGATAATAGGGAGTGGCGTGGGTTCCTTTGCTATGGAATCAATCTCCCTGTGCTGTTGTAGGTGCTATCATCATATCATGTAAAAAACTGAGAGGAAGGACACAATGGAGCTGGCAAAGTGGGTGGAGCTGGTGGGTCAAATCATCTTCCTTGTGCCTTTGCCAAAGAACTCTGTTACTGTGATGAACCAACCATTCCTATTTCTTCTGTTTTCTACCAATAATCTCTTTCCACCTCTAACCGGCTCATTCCTCCGTCCTGATGTCTTCACTGCATAGGTTTATCCATCCACAAAGCCTTTAAGCCAGCTTAACTCCTCCATGTCCAGTAAAACCATTGCTGTCCGGTCTTCTCTGATTTTGAGTCTTGTTTTTCCTCTACCTTTAGACTCCTCGAGTAGAATCATCTTCTTCTTTATCCCTAGTTCTCTTCACCATCTGTTCACCTGAACGAAGTTCATCTTCTTCTCCTGTTTCCTTCCCAGCCTAATCACCTCATCTTCTTCACCTGTTTTACTGTTCTTCCAGTGAAACAATTCAATTTGTTACAAATAAAAAATAAAAACATAAAAATATTTGATAGCACACCTCAAGTTTGTGGATAAATTTGGGAATGCATCTTTTTACTCATAGCTTGTGCTGTTCATAATCTTCTGTGCTTCTGTGCAAACACCTTTTTAGAATTGCAATTGTGACAAGTCACTTTATTTATTTATTCATTTATTAAATTCTTCATATCAACTGAATACAATGAAATTAGCTTCAAATGCTAAAATAGCTTTTGTTTAAATATTGTAATGGACCTCAAAGTGTCTGGAGATGTGGTTTTTTTCTATTGTTTACTCCATTTACCTTAATTCAACTAAGCCCTGTATGATCTATTTGATTGCTAGATTAATCCTGGTCTTCTACTATTCACATATGTTAATGAAATAACAATTCTGTTTTTATTTTCTTTTTTCTTTAACCTGTATTGTTTTTGGTTTCCCTATCATCCCTTTGGAACCTTCAAGTTGCACAATGAGTCGCTCCTTTTACCTGTGCATTTTTGCATTCACAATTCCATTTTATCACCTATTTAGGTGCTACCCATGTGCTCCTGTATAATATGTTTCTTGATTTCCAAACTTCTATCTCAACATCCACATCTAGGATGTGTATTGCTTCTCAATTTGTTGGTTATCTATTGTTCAATTTGACAATTTTTTATTTAAGAATCGCTATTTA
The DNA here is from genome assembly GCF_055504915.1 of Nelumbo nucifera. Lineage (NCBI taxonomy): Eukaryota > Viridiplantae > Streptophyta > Magnoliopsida > Proteales > Nelumbonaceae > Nelumbo > Nelumbo nucifera. The sequence goes on along the minus strand of NC_142656.1, from coordinate 39,582,477 downwards.
GAATTCTCTCTCTCGCCTGGTGTTGAATTTTATTGAATATCCAAATAGAAGTTTTGCTTTAAGACTGTGGTTTATCATTAGAATTGGTGAAAGTTGTCTTGCAATTTTCTGTTTGATCGACCTTACCTTCAACTGTTCTTCTACCCTCTTTTGCATGTAGTCTTTCTGGATGGACAACCAAACAAATAAACAGCAAAGTAAGGAGTTTATCCCATTGGATGGTGATTCTGTACCTCTATATGATCGTGGATATGCATCAGTTTTGACTTCTGCAGATGGTTCAGCTCATTCAGAAAGGTAAATTTTCTGCTTCACAGTATAAATTTTTGGTTCTTTCTATTCTACACTTAGGCTGTGTTTGGTTTCAGGGAAGATTTTGGTGAGATGGGAACAGATGGGATGGAATGGGATGAGAAAGGGAAAATGGGTGGAAATAATTCTCACCATTCAGTTTAATAGATGCATTTGCACATTTAGGTGATCTGGGGGGTGGGGAGGGGAATTGTAACACTAGATTTGTGTTCACTGCTGTGTCCCATAGCTGCCATGATTTTTTTTCCGTTTTTTTTCTTCACTCACTTGTATGTCACACCACCTCACTTACTATCACGACACTGAGCATTTATGACTTGTTATTGCTGAAAACATCTACTGTCATAGTTTCCTAATAGTCATTGCTATTCTTCACTTTCAACATCACAAAACCACCTGAATATACCCCACACACATAGTGATAGGTCTGCAACCAATCAACACTCATTTCACACTGTAACACATGTAACCCACCTATTTGAGCAACACAAATCAGACCTACACTCGTCTGTCCACTACATAGTGTTTTAAAAGCGCAAGGGCCAATTTGTGCCCGAGGCGCAAGGTGAGGCACACGCCTTTTTAAGAAAGACACCAAATTACAAAAAAAGTTAAAAAATAAAAAAAGTCAGAAAATTCAAAAAATGCCAAAAATAAAAAAAATGCAAAAAATTCAAAAAATATTAAACATAATGTTAATAAAATATAAACTTAAATTTTAAAATAAATGATTTAAAAAACCTATTATCTAAAATTAAAATACATAAACATAACATGTAAAGTGTATTCAAAATGAAAATTTAAAATTAAAAGCAAACATATAAAGCATTTTCAAGCATGAAAAACCCCAAATCTCTCTTTTTCCTTACTTGCACCGCTTCAAGTAGTTAATGTGATGTAAAACATATTGCATTTCAATGGATTTTTATCAGGACTGTTGGGATGTGGTCAAAGAAGACCTTGTTGGGGTGTTTTAGGAATTTGCAGATAAAAACACGGTGAGCTCTGGAGTCAATGCTACTTTCTTAGCCCTAATCCCAAAGAAGACAGATGCAAAGAACCCTAAGGACTATAGGCCAATTAGTCTAATGACAAGCATCTATAAAATCCTGGCTAAAGTGTTGTCATTGAGAATTCGAGTAGTACTACTCTCCATCATCAGTCAAGAACAAGGTGTTTTCGTGCAGGGAAGGCAAATAACGGATCAGATCCTAATAGCAAATGAGTGCGTGGAGGACATGAGAAAGTTAAGAACTCAAGGTTTTGTATGTAAGTTAGATTTGGAGAAGGCTTATGATCTTGTGGATTGGAGTTTTTTGCTTGAGGTCCTAGGGTGTTGTGGGTTTGGAGCTAGATGGTGCAATTGGGTGAAGGGCTGTATTAGCTCCTGCCATTACTCCGTCTTGGTTAATGGGGTGGTGAAAGATTTTTTCCCAGCTTGTAGAGGCCTTAGACAAGATGACCATCTTTCCCCCTTTCTTTTCACCCTAGTTGCAGATGTCTTCAGTGGATTAATCTCTAAGGCAGATAGGGAAGAGGAAGTTAGAGGTTGGAGGATTGGAAGGAACAATGTCCGGGTAACCCACCTACAGTTTGCCGATGATATCATAATATTTTGTGAAGGGGGTGACAGGCGGGAAGTGAGGAATCTCAAAACATTGTTACAACACTTTTGAGAATGTCTCCAATTTGAAGATAAACCTAGATAAGAGTTGTGTGGTAGGGGTTAATTTGAATGAGAGGACTCTTCAGTCTGTGGCAGATTGTTTAGGTTGTCCCATTTCTTCTTGGCCCTTGTAGTATCTAGGTCTCCCTCTAGGGGCTAACCCAAAGGAGAGTAGATTTTGGACCCCAATTCTGGAAAAGTTCGAGAAAAGATTAGCTTCTTGGAAAAAAAACTACATCTCCATAGGGGGTATAGTGACTGTATTGAGAGCTACCCTTGCAAACCTACTAGTCTATTTTCTCTCTATCTTTAGGATTCCTAATAGGGAAGCTATGAAGTTGGAGAGGATAATGAGATCTTTTCTATGGGAGCCTAGGGAGGAAAAGAAAGATCACATTGTTAAAGTTCGGCCTGCCCTAGAAGTCTGTTTTGTTTGTTAGCTGAAAAGTAAAGTAAACAGCAAGAAGAAAGTGAGGAAAGAAGGAAGAAAGAGGAAGGAGAAGAGAAAAGGTCTGGTTCGAAAATAGGAAAAAGTCAACCCTAGTTTTGGCCAGACCTGTTATTATATTATTAATGTAATTGGAAAAGACACAAGTGCCCTTATTTAAGTAAGAGGCACTCGAACTAACATAATAATACACATGAGCACTCTCAACAGGTACAAAGACCGAAATACCCCTTCACTAACACTCCCCCTCAAGCTGGTGAGTATATATCATATAATCCCAGCTTGTTACATATGTAGTCCACTCTCCCCTGACTCAAACCTTTTGTAAACAAGTCTGCCCATTGATTTCCCGTATAACATATGCAGTCTCTATCACTCCATTCAGCACCTTCTCTCTCACAAAATGACAGTCAACTTCGATGTGCTTGGTTCTTTCATGAAACACCGGATTGGAAGAGATATGAACCACTGCCTGATTGTCACAATAGAGCTTCATTGGAGTACTGATGTCATATCCTATCTCCTGTAGAAGGTTCCTTAGCCACACTAATTCACAAGCAGTATGTGCCATGGCCCTATATTCTGTTTCTGCACTGCTTCTTGCCACAACTGTTTGCTTCTTACCTTTCCACGTTACCAAGTTACCCCCCAGGAAGGTGCAATAGCCTGTGGTAGACTGCTATCAGACATAGAACCTGCCCAATCAGCATCGGTGTATCCTTCTACTTCCAGTTTTCCGCCACTTTTGTACAGCAAACCACGACCAGGAGCTCCTTTCAAGTACCTCACAATCCTTAGCACTGCATTCCAATGTGGGACCAAAGGTTTCTGCATGAACTGACTCACCACACTAACTGCAAATGAAATATCTGGCCGAGTAATGGTTAGGTAGTTTAGTTTGCCTACAAGACGTCGGTATCTGCCAGGGTCTTCAAATACTTCACCTATATCACTGCTCAACCTCGTATTTGTTTCCATAGGTGTCTCAGCTGGTTTAGTACCCAACAAACATGTTTCTTCCAGTAAATCTAGCACATATTTCCTCTGACACAAATTAATGCCATGCTTAGATCTTGCTACCTCTATGCCCAAAAAGCATTTCAATTTGCCAAGGTCCTTTGTCTGAAAGTGTTCCTGTAGGAATGTCTTCAATCTGTCAATGCCCATTTTATCATTCCCAGTCACAACGATATCATCTACATACACCACCAGTAGTATTTTGCCTGCCGGAGAGTCATGACTGAAGACAAAGTGATCAACTTGGCACTTTTTCATACCAAACTTCTTGACCACCTCATTGAACCTACCAAACCATGCTCTAGGGGACTGTTTAAGTCCATATATAGCCTTCTTAAGTCTGCATTACCTTACCATCCTCCCCCTGAGCAGCAAACCCTGGTGGTTGCTCCATGTAGACCTCCTCGAGCAAATCACCATGCAAAAAAGCATTTTTGATATCTAGTTGATGTAGAGGCCAATCATACATAGCTGCAAGGTACTCCCATAGGTTTGGGAGTACCTTTTTGCAACCAGCCGCGCCTTTAGGTGCTCAACACGACCATCTGGCAAGTACTTAACGGTATACACCCACTTACAACCGACAACCTGCTTCCTAGGAGGAAGAGTGGTGAGGTCCCAAGTGTGATTATGATGGAGGGCAGAGAGCTCTTCTTCCATAGCACGACACCACTCTGGAGAGGTAAGGGCTTCTTGGACATCCTTAGGAACAACCACTGAGGATAACAAGGAGATGAACTGGCGATGGGAGGTGGAGAGGTGAGTAAGGGAAACAAAATTGGAAATAGGGTGAAGGGTGCAGGTGCGTTTACCTTTCCGTAAGGAAATAGGAAGATCAAAGTCGGAGGCTGGTGTCAGATCTGGAGCCGGATCTGTTGACGGTGATGAAGCCGAAGGAGGCGCAGCCGGTACACGTGGGCGATGTGTATACACGTGACGGATAGGTGGACGGTCAACGGACGGTGGCACCGGAGGCAAGGACGTAGGCACGACTGGAACCAGAGGAGGAGGATCAGCCACAAGAAGGGGAAGAGGAGGAGGTGATGTGGAGGAAGCAGCATCACCGGACCCCACGAAGAACGGAGTAGACTCGAAGAAAGTAACATCAACACATACCAAAGAATGACGAGAACTGGGATGGTAACACTTGTACCCTTTCTGAGTCCGGGAATAGCCAAGGAAGATACACTTAAGGGATCGTGCATCTAACTTGTCAGTCCCGGGACCCAGATTATGGACGAAGCAGACACACCCAAATACCGGAGGAGGAAGCGGAAACGGAGACATGTTGGGGAACAAGACACTAAAAGGAGAACGACCATCAAGAATAGACGTGGGCATCCGATTAATTAAGAAACAAGAGGTGAGCATTGCATCACTCCAAAAGGGTTTGGGAACATTCATGTGGTGCATGAGTGAGCGTGCCGTTTCTACAAGATGTCGGTTCTTTCTCTCAGCAACCCCATTTTGTTGTGGGGTGTAGGTACATGAAGTTTGGTGTATAATGCCATGCTGGTCCAAGTATTCTTGAAAAGATGAAGACAAGTATTCACAGCCATTATCAGAACGGAAAATTTTAATGTGAACACCAAATTGATTGCGGGTCTCAGCATAAAATTTCTGGAAGATGGCAAATAATTCACTTATTTCTTTCATTAAATAGAGCCACGCCATTCTTGAAAAGTCATCAACAAAAATAACAAAATATCTGTGTCCATTATATGACATCACTTTATAAGGACCCCAAACATCTAAATGAATTAAAGAAAAAGGACTCGACACACGGTTATCAACCCTAGAATTAAAGGGAACACGATGGTGTTTTCCAAATTGACACAACTCACAATCTAGAACAGAAAGTTGACTCAATGAAGGGACCAAGGACTTCAGCACTTTCAGCGAAGGATGACCAAATCTACAATGCCACTGGAGAGGAGAAATAGATGACTGAAGGGCCATTGACGTTCTTCCACTACCATCAAGATAATACAGTCCACTGGCTTCATGCCCTCCACCAATCTTCATCCCCGTCTTGAGATCCTGAAAGACACACATAGAGGGGTAAAATGTAACGGAGCAATTAAGGGACTTGGTAAGCTTACTAACAGACATAAGATTAAATAGAAGCTTAGGTACACATAAAACAGAGGATAGGGACACAGGGTCTAGGTCAACATTACCAACACCACGAATAGATGATGTGGAGCCATTAGCAAGGGTAACAGATTGTGATGTTGAGCAATGAGTGAGAGATGAAAACACACCTGGAGTTCCCGTCATGTGATCGGAGGCTCCAGAGTCAATAATCCAGGGGTTGGGTGTGGATGCCAAACAAGCCATACTTGAGTGTGCAAAGGTAGCTGTGTTCTGCTGCGACGTGGATTGAACAAACCTTTCATACTCATCATGAGGAACACTCACCATCTCCTTGCCTGGACCATCTGGAGAGGTAGAAGGCATCTGGTCAGCTGACCGGTTCTCCTGTCTAAAGTTGGAACTGGTGTCACTAGTCATGGCATGGTTGGCCCACGTCGAGGGTGGACCATGTAAGTCATAGCAGTAGTTAATAGTATGTCCATCCAAACCACAATGAGTACACCTCTGTGGGCCCGAGCCACGTCCTCTACCACGAGCTCCCCCTGAATCTCTGCCTCTAGTACGACCACCACCACGGATATGTGTAGATCCACCACTACCACTCCGGTCATACACTGGACCACTACTGCCACCACGGCCAGGCTGGGCTCCTCAAGCCCCACTTCTGCCACTTTGTCCTCTCGACACTGCAAATGCTGATTTATCTGAGATGTTAGAGTTTTCCATAGATCCAATGGAAGTCCTCCGAAGACGAGCAAACACCTCTTCTAAAGATGGAAGGGCAGATCCTCCTAGTATCTGGGCTCGTATTGGTTCATACTCAGACTTCAGCCCCACCAGAAATCGAGTCACATCATGCTGCTCTCTCTGTTGCTGTTGAACCTTGACATCAGAAGTGAGAGGGTGATAGACATTTAGCTCATTACAAATATTTCTCATACTGGCATAGTACTCCTCAAGGCTCTGATTTCCCTATTGCAGACTGAAGTATTCCTGATACAGTTGATATACCCTAGTTGTATTATCCTGACCAGAATACAATTTCTTAGCATGATCCCGCACCTCTTTGGCTGTGTCAAGAAACATGAAATTCACACTGATTCTGGGTTCCATATTGTTCCACAACCATGTGATGATCTGTGCATCTTCTTGTTCCCAGTCTTCATACTCCTGAGAACTAGTGGGGGGTTTCTCCTCTCTTATGTGCTTTACCTTCTTCTTCGCCTTTAGAAAAACCTCTACAGACTTGGCCCAAGGGACATAATTCTCTCCATTCAGTTTAATGGAGGTCATTTGGACATTCAGGTAGTCAGTAGATATCATCACACTAGGTTTACTATCACTGTTATCTGCCATTGCCGAATTCCCTTATCACTGAATCCTGAGCACTACACATTGCACACTACACACAGACACTTCACCGAAATCTGCACACTGATTTCAGCAATAACAAAGGCTGAAATCCGTACTTGTAACACCACAAACCCTACTCTACAGCTACTGGAAGTTTTACCATTAAGTAAACACTACTTCCCTTTGAATCACACACAAACCAGCATAAACCCTAGCATAAACTCTAGCATACTGCAATCTGAAACCCATCATACGATCTGTACCACACCTCTCATGTGTTCCATAACAGAAAATATGCATAGAAAAACTCCTTACCTCATCGCCTGAAGGCCAACCACACGAAGGAATGAAACACCACTGCACCACACGCACCAGCCCTACATTAATTAGGGGAGGGCTTAGAAACCACAACAACCAATCACCAACGACACCACCGGAGGCATAGAAACCTCCAAGGGAAGAGGGCGATCACTCCTTTTCAGCCCTTTTCCTAGTCTCCAACCAACGACTGAGAAATCTAAGAGAAACCCTAGTTCGAATGCGCAGAAAACAGAATTCTAGCAGGTCTGATTTGTTTAATGTTGCTCTGATACCATGTTAAAGTTCAGCCTGCCTTAGAAGTCTGTTTTGTTTGTTAGCTGAAAAGTAAAGTAAACAGCAAGAAGAAAGAGAGGAAAGAAGAAGGAAGAAAGAGGAAGGAGAAGAGAAAAGGTCTGGTTCGAAAATAGGAAAAGGTCAACCCTAGTTTCGGCCAGACCTGTTATTATATTATTAATGTAATTGGAAAAGACATAAGTGCCCTTATTTAAGTAAGAGGCACTCGAACTAACATAATAGTACACATCAACACTCTCAACAGGTACAAAGACCGAAATACCCCTTCACTAACACACATAATCAATTGGGAAATAGTTTGTAGGAGTAAAGAGGAGGGTGGACTGGGATTAGGAAGGTTAGCTCTAAAGAATAAAGCTCTCTTAGGAAAGTGGTTGTGGAGGTGGCCTAGAGAAAGGGAGAGATTGTGGCATTGAATGATAGCTAGTATACATGGAAGACAGGAAAATGGATGGGATGCGAGTGTATCACGTCAAGCTACGTTGGCATCTCCTTGGAAAGCAATTTAGAGTGTCCTCCCTCAGTGTGTGTGATCACCCACTCAGATGAATTATTGGACTGTCTCAACATACCCAGGTTTTGACCCCCTCTAAGGATTTCACTGATTGGCATATCAAAAACAGCCCAATCCGATACCTAGTGCAGTATCATAATCGAGTCTAGGGTCAGGTGTAACATTTTAGTTTTGCCCATCTATCTCCAAGGTCTAGGGCAATACTGGAATTTTGGTCCGGTTCAGGGTTTCAAGAAAACTCACACTGCATGTACCTTAGGTCTCACCCTGGCAACTAAAACAAGCCACCCCAACCAACTTGGTGGTACATCAGTGTCAGCCTTGGCAGGATAAATCACCTCAGATCTATCCTACGGCTGTGAAGGTTCTAAACTAACACGAGTTTCATATGTGTCCAGTTTAAGGGTGTTACACAGAAACACACCATAATAACCTGAATCAAATGAACTTTATTTACTTACAATAAATGTCATAGTGTACATCATGCTGATTGGAGCTAAGGGCATACACTGCCTAACATCTCCCTATCACATGCACTCATATTTCAGTGGAGAGAACAAAATATTACGCCCTAGTTTTTATTTAGGTCGATCCAAAGTGGCTCCCACTGACTCTCTCAAAAGCCAGATTTAAATGGGCCCTAAATAGCTAGGCTTTTTACGATTCCTCTTGGGGAGGAATCTGATGTGGGGCCCACCAAACAGGGAGATCATCCAATGATCTTATGGACATCATGGAAATGATGTGCATTCAGCTATGGGGTGCGAAAGAGCCGCTATCGAAATAATCATGGGCCAAGTACTTATGGTCCATGTACGTAGCACATCACACATTCATACATCACATGCATGAAATAAATTGATCCAATCAATTAAAATATCTGTAAAATCCTTAATTAATTTGATTAAATCAGTATCATCCCAACAAATCCTACAATATTATCATATAACATTATCTAGATACATAGGCTGTACTGCAAAAGGAAGTTTGGCCCATGTAGCTAAATTAGGGCTGATTCAGTTTTATCATATTAAATTTAGGTTTTACAGAGGTGGGCCGAATTAAAACATGAAGTGGGCCATCATCTCTTTGGCCTGAATCGAATTAGGGTTAGAAAAACCAACCCCATCGAACCAACAATTCAGTCCATAGAGTTTGGACCAAATCTAGTGTAAATCGGCCCAAGTTTTGGTGTCCAGTTTAAGATTTAATTCAAGAATAATGATTGAAAAATAAATTAATTCAAGATAATCAAATTCTCAAGAAACTAAAATCAGAGGGCTGCACTGTGATTTTCTTGGATATCCTGCAAACTTGCAAAGAACAGTTAATCGCAGATTGCTGAATCAATATTTGCAAAATCACAGATTGCAGAACTTGTTTCTGCGAAAATTTCTTCTCCTCTATTGCGCGTTCCAGCAATCTCCAAATGGAAAAAAACTAGAAAAACCTATTTTTTCTATTATTACATCACATCGAATTCCTATACAATTTGTCTAAAAATAAAAAAAATTATTTACAGATCAGAATTGAATAGAAGAAAAATCACAAGGTGTGCCATTCTTGGCACCATAAAGATTCGATCTTCCATCACATGTGCAGCCCAAAAATTCAAGAAAAATTCATAGAACAATTCTATAAATTTCAAAGAATAATAAAGATTTATTTTCCAGATCATCTGCCCATAATTTGGGAACCAATTCCCAGAAAAAGCGTTAACAACGCAAATCGGGTAGAACGCCTTCTGCCCATTTGCGCAGATTTAGATCTGTTGTAATTTGGTTCAAGACTTGAACCTGGCACTGATACCATTGAAGGGATCGGAGATCCAACATATGGATGGCTGAACCCTGCATGAAGGTTGGGAAAAATTTCAAAAATTTCTTTACTCCCATCTGAGAATCCTATTCCCAATTTAGAAAACTGCACTTTTAAGGTTCGTTCTTGTAACCAAACCGGACCAAATCTGAAACCAAGTTAGAGGAGTGATATACCTGATACGGAATCCACACAAGAATGCTCCTCCCAACGTACGTGTTCACGCCCAAAGAGAGTACAAAATCCTCCCTCCATTGAAGATGACACTACACTGCTTCCCACTATCTTAACCCACTGCTTCCAACCGAACCTAGAAGGTGAATTATAAGGAACAAGAAAGGAGGAAATTTGTTCATTTTTAAGGGTGGAAATAGCAAAGAGGCCTGGAAATTGATCTTTTAAATAGGAGTTCCCAACCCGCACATGTTCCCGGAATTTAATGAGATTACCTGTGTGTAAGTCATACCTGACCCATGGATAGAACAAGGGCAAGATGTCTTGAATAGCTTTCCAAGGAGAAGCTCTTGTAGTCCTTGCTAAGATTCCAAAGTCCCATCCATTGTCTGCCAGCCCATGTATACTTCCCACTATCTTAACCCACAGTCTTTCTTTCGCCAATGAGAATCTCCACAGCCATTTCCCCAATAGTGCTAAGTTCCTAACCCTTATATTCCCAAAACCCAAACCCCCATCCTTCTTACATCCACATACCACATCCCATCTAACCCTATGATCCTTCTTCTCCGCTCCCGACTCCCAAAGAAAGTCTCTCATTAGTTTTTCCAGCCTACTAGCCACCTTAGCCGGAATCTTAAAAACTGATAGGAAATAAACAGGAAGGTTGGCAAGAGTAGACCTTATCAAAGTGATCCTCCCTCCGAGAGAGAAATAATTCTTCTTCCAGTTGGCATGTCTTTTCTCAAACCTCTCCACAACAGGGGCCCAAAATTCACCTTTCTATGGATTATTGTATTCCAACTTGTTAGTGTTCACTTCCTATCTTCGACCATTGTATTCCTCTGCCTTCCACCTCCACTTACATCGTTAGGCTCCTGGCTCTGTGCTGCTGCTGGAGAAGTGCGTTGACTTGAAGCAGAGCCATCCAACCCTTGGTTGAGGTCATAGACCTCTCGTTTACTAGTCAATTGTATAATCATTCTTCTTCTTACCATAGTTTTCAAGGTGCCAAGGCGAGGCTAGGCGACCAAGGGGCACTTGGGTGCCTAGGCGCTGAAATCAGAAAAAGTAATCCTATGTGTTTCTACCCTAAATGAGCTAGTTATTTGGTTTGATACATTAACCTACAAACCTCTAAACTAAATTTTCTACTTATGATTCTTGTAGTTGTGCTTAAAGCATGCAACACAGAATATTAGAAATAGAAATTTGGACTTAAAGGAAGAACTGAAGAGGGCATAGCCCGTGTTTGACCAAGAAAAGAAAAAGAACTTGAGGAGAAAACTGGGAGGCAGAGCCCTGTTTTAGACCAGAAAAAGAAAAAGAACAAGGGGCTCCACTGCTGTTTTAGACCAAGAAAAACTAGGGAAACACTAAATAAAAGAAGAAAATGAAAAGAAGGGGGCAGAGCCCCTGTTTCAGATCACCAGTGAAGAGGAAGAAGTGATGAAGAAATTCAGAGAAGTGAAGAAGAAAAGGGGGCAGAACCCCTGTTCCAGATTACCATCGAGGAGGACAAAAGTGCAGGTGAAAGGGTGAAAAGTTTGCAGGAAAATGAAGAAGAAATGAAGGGGATGGAGCCCCTGTTAGATTAAAAAAACATATGCAACAAACGTATGGAAAAGACAAAAAAAACAGGAAGAACCAGCATTTCAGCAACAGTTGGAGTTGAACTGTGTGTGAAACGTACCTGACCTGGCAACTCTCCCTCTTCTATTCAGTTCTGCCATGAAAATAAAACCCTAAAAAGACAACACTCTTCTTCTTATAAAAAGAGTGATAATGTGTGATAGGTTCTATTGTAATAACAAAAACTAACCAATAAAAACTATTTGCAGCAAAAGAAAAGTAAAAAACAATATAAAAATATTAAAGGATCAATGTATTAAGGGATGTATTAATGTGTCTTGCATCTAGTCTAGGCTTGCGCCTTGGAGTTAAGCGCCTACCTAGCCGCCTAGGCGTGCGCCTTGTACAAACTTTGCATGGCGTTTGGGTGAGGCGAAGTTTGAAAACTGCTTAGTCGCCTAGGTGTCACCTTGACAACTATGATTCTTACCTTGCCAATCTTCGTCATCTTCTGTCGTGATAATCTTCTTCCCTGCTTCATATCTTGTCACCAACCACACCCATTTGTCTGACGAACTATCCAAAGCCAAAACTTTCTTTTTGCCTTTTTTTTCTACTCCTTAGATTCAAACCCAGGACAAGTTTTCCAAATATACATCTCGTTATCTCATCTATTTGTGCCGGTTGGGCTTCTTAAAGTCCTGATTGAGATTTTTCAAACGGTGAACCCCACCACTAGTTTCTCTCGACTGACCACCACCTGTCTCCTTATACTCCTCCAGATGGACCACATCCGCCCTTCCACAGTTCCACCTAGATTCGAGTTGGCCACATAACCAACATTTGAGTCCTCCATCACTACCTCATTCTTTTCTTCTTCCTCTTCTCCCTTAGACTGCCTCTTCGACTCCCTCTCCTCTCATGCCTCCTCCTTTTGTTGCCTGAGGTCTTTGTTCCTGAACCCACCCCATCTCCCTTCTTCCCTTCCCTCTTCTACCTTCTATTTTTTCATCATTTCCTCCCTTTCCCCAAAAAATCTAATCCTCCCCTTCTACTATCAATTATAACAGATATCTTTCTCCTGCGAACGTTAGACTCATATACTATGAGGGATAACAGAGGTATCCGCTACCTCGATTGATATCCTTGCCATGTTTAGCTTCTCCCAACATTGGCTTTTGTCGTCGTATTTCGAAAATATACCTTACCTATTTCCCATCCCTTCAAAAGTTAATATACTCCACACATGCAACAGTATTTCTGACGACCCCAATCCAAACTGCCCATCTCCTATCTCTAGACACATTGCCTGTCTCTAGGAACCACCAGTCAAGTCGTAGGTTCAAGCTTTTCTTCCTTGTGCTCTCATACTCCAATACCCACTTTGCTGCTTGCCTGCTACGAAACATAAAGGGTAATAATTAAATATAGAAATAAGAGGTCATGGATTCGAGTCTTACTAAACACATTTGACTCATCAAAAAACATAAAGAGTAACAACTCCCTGTTCAGCTTTCTCACTCCCATAATACTCTTTTCCCCATTCTACACCTGCCCAGACTTCAATCTTCTTGACCTCCATCTCTCCTCCAACTATCCTTTCTACCAAGGTAGCGTACAACACTTTCATCCTTTCCTGTAGCTTGTTTCTAATTTTCTCTCCACTACTGTCCTTTGACTCCAAATTGGGATTTTGGTTTCATCCTTTCCTGTAGCTTGCTTCCTTCTTTAAGTTCCTTGGGCTTTCCCTGTTAAGGAAGTTTGGACTAGGCCTGTTCCCCCTAAAATTACTGTTTTTTGTTGGGAATTGTTTCATGGGAAAATTAATACTTTGGACAGTTTGCAGAAGGAAAGGCCTTTCTTGTGCTTATCCCCAAACTGGTGTATTATTTGCAAATCTAATGGTGAGCACTATTACCATTTACCAATATCCCGCCTTTTTTCTATAGCTATTAGGAATTGGATTTTTTCCTTGTTTGGGTGCGGGTGGACTCTACCAGTTGTTTGTTTGCTATAGCTGTTTGCTTTGTCTTTGTTTGACCCACAAAAAGAGGGAGAATTATGTGGAAATGTATTAGAGCTGTCTCTCTTTGGACAATTTGGGAAGAAAGGAATGGCGGAATTTTTCAAGAAAATGAAAGGAGCTTTTCAGAAGTCAAGGATTGTATTATAACAAGGGCATACACTGGTTGAAAACACTACTTATTCCACTTTTTCTTTTGATGCTCTTTGGAGGAGTTGGTCAACTGTGGCATATAACTCCTCTTGTATTGAAGGGCTACTGTTTCTTAGGCTCCTCCCCTTGAAGGTTTTGACAAGCTGAATTTCGATGGTAGTCAGGGTAACCTAGGCCTGTTTGGTATAAGAGTTTTGAGAGACAAGGACAGCAATATTGTAGCCTTGCTGCCTTATTCTCTGGCTCAGTGGGAATATGTCGGCCTGTCAATACCTGAAAATCCGAGGCTTGATCCGATTATCTCGGATTCGGATGATGTTTTTATGTATATTTAACTTTTTAATAAATTTATAATAAATTCAATATGTATATTTACATTAATTTATTATATATAAAAGTTGAAAAGTAATTAACTTTTTAATTTTTTTTGTATTTTAAGAAAATTAAAGCGGAGTGGATTAAACCCGAATCCAATCTGAGTCCGTTGAGATTTGAATTTGAGTCCGAGGTCTTCAAATCCGATCAGATTCAGATGCAAGCTTTTCATAATTGGATCGGAGTTGGATTTTGCTGAATCCAATCCGATTACAGCCCTAGGAATAGAAGATTCTAATAGGGCTGAACTACTAGCTTCTATACAAGGGATTCCGATTGCAAATCATCTCAATGTGGAGAGGTTACAAATTGAAGGAGACTCCAAGGTGGTTGTGGGGTGGTTGATAGCTTTGGATTCGGTCATTTGGTGCTACAGGGATCTCTTAAAGAAAGTTAATTGGTTAACAAGGGATATGACTATTACCGATTAAAAAAAAAAAAAAAAACAAGGGACATGACTATTAATTTACATTGGGTGGGCAGATAGACAAATGGAATGGCTGATTATCTTGCAAAACTAGGGGTAAACAAGGAACATCTCTACTGGGATGCATTGTAATCTTGTTTTATTTCTATTTTTCACTCAGTCGTTGATGTTATAATCACGTTTAAGCCTTTATGGGTGAGGTTTCACCTTACACCTCTCTCTGGGATGCTTGTATCAGTTTCTATACTTTGCTAATGAAATCATTTTTCAATTACAAAAAAAAGTCTCTTGATCTTATCTATTGTTTTCATATAGTTGCTTGTTATTGTTTTTTTTAGCCTTAAATGTGCAAATATACTTCTTCTAGTGTTTCCTATAAGGTTTATTAACGAAATCAGTGTTTTTAGAAAATTTCCTTGGGTTTTAAGACTTTCTAAATATCTTAGTGAATTAGCAAAATATCCCCAAAATTTATTCATTTCTCCATTGATATCGAAATTTCCGAACCATGATTATAAGAGATGGTGGCTTTTACACTTAGACATTACCATTTTGCTGATATGTGTGGACATATACACCTTGCTCATAAAAAAATGCAGGGGAATAATGAATACAAATATTCTTTATCATTATCAGATTGAAATTCACATATGTTAGATCCAACTTGAGTCTTAATTTATCAAAGAAGATTTAAAGGTTGTAAACAATCAAACTTGTCCTTTATGTATAACCAAGTTGTTCTGAAATAACCTTAAGCAAATGTAACAAATTATCTAAAACCCAAATAAGATACAATTGGATATGTGCTTCAAACATAAAAAATGAATAAGCTAAAAGAGACAAGACATGCTACTAGTGACATGCGGTGGAAAAGACACATTATGGTGCTTACTAAGTTGCTAGGCTTTGCATTTAAGAGATGGCATCGATCTAAAAGATAGAGAATCTGTACCTATATACCATGATCTAGTGCTTCTTCATTTCCAGGTCAAATCCAGTACAACAAATGCTACATCAGAAATCAAATCTGATAGACATCTGACCTTATTTAGATTATTGGCAAGCATAGAAAGACATTTTACAGTGAGATGAATATGCTTATTAATGACTTATGAGATCACAAGTCTGATTAAATTCCTATTAATGCTGCCATGACATTGTTTTTAGATATCTGATATTGTCTTAGAGTTACTGTAAATGGTTAATTTCAACAGATAGCTAAAGGATCTATATAACCTAGGAATCCTATATTTAGTGGCTTTCGTGGTGACTTGGAACGATTAATGTGTTCTTCATGTCACCATATCCACATGTAGCAAGCTTCAGCACATGTGGATATGGTTGGAACGATTAATGTGTTCTGAACTTTCGTTAACAGAAAAGAATGAAATTTTGAGGTTGGACCTTAATATTGGAAGAGTTATAACAAGGTGGAGTATAAAACTGACATTGATGAGAAAGTGAAGATATGGCTAGTGCATAGGTGGTTATTTGATGGATAGGCAGGTTTTGCAATGTCATCCATGTACAATTGTACATAGGTCAGAAAGGGGGGGGGCATGTAGTCTAGTTAAAGGAATATGGATGGCCCATCGAGGAAAACCTTTCCCCATTGCCAATTTACCCTTCTATGTCCTGTATGTTAGTTGTGGTCCTGTACCTTTTTTACCCGTGTTTCCCTTTCTTGCCTGAATAGATTTTATATCTATTCAATTATCATCTTCATTGCAGTTCTATGTTTGAGTTGTGCATGTATTGTTTTCACCACTTTATCAAATTTTTATTGCTGAATTACCACTAATTTCAGTTGATGCCTTGTCTGCTTATATTATCTATCTACGTTTTAGGGAGCTGGAGATATTAGAGGGCTCTCGTTGCTTCAATTGTGGTTCCTACAGCCATTCTTTGAAGGACTGCCCAAAGCCCCGTGATAATGCCGCTGTTGAAAATGCTCGGAAACAGCACAACTCCAAACGGAACCAAACAGCTGGTCCTCGTAATGCAACTCGGTACTATCAGGATTCTCCTGGTGGAAAGTATGACGGTATAAAGCCAGGTGCTCTTGGTCCTGAAACAAGAAAAGAATTGGGTCTTGGGGTAAGATAATTTAGTTAGACAAAAAACTTCTCATTCTTTACTCTCTTACATCTTCAGTACACATGCACAAACAATCTGTGTGCCTCATAATTTGTAACACAATAGTTGCCTGGGTGGTAGTGAGGTGCTAATGGTCTAGGTTGGGACGTCATTATTGGCTTTAGTATATATTTGGATGAATCATGCCTAAAAATGTAAATCCAATGGGCCCTTATATATGTTTTGATGACTGAGAATGGTGGCTCTTCAAGTCAGAACTGGCTTGATCCTTGGCAAGTGTACCATTTTAATTTTCTTATGGGAAAGTAAGAACCCCACATCATATTTTAAAATTTTATGTAATCTTTTTGAAAGCTAAAGCATTTGTATTCAATAAAACAGAAGTATAAGAAATTCTATGAATATAGAAGAAATACAATCCAGCAATAAGCCTGATTTTAGAGAAGAAAAAATAGAGGAAGAAGATGTTCAGGAGAAAGAGAAATAAAGTGGAAGAAAAAGGGAGGCCCATAAAGAAGGCCCACTACAACTGAAATAAAGCTGTTGAATTAATAAATGAAACTTAGGCTCATTCAGCTCAATCTCTCTACACTCCCTCTCAAGATGAGCATAGATGTCAATCATGCCTAGCTTGCTTACATAGTGTTGGAGCTTCGCCTCAGGAACTCCCTTGGTCAAGATATCTATTAATTGTCCCTTTGAAGAAATGAAAGGAAGAGACACTTCCCCTTAAGGCCACTCTCTTTCGTATGAAGTGTTTGTCTACCTCAATGTGCTTAGTTCTGCCATTCTGAACTAGGTTATGAGCATTGTTAATGGCAGCTTGATTGTCACAATACAACCTTAGTGGCTTATCATAAGCAATACCCATCTCTTCTAGGAGAGATCTAAGCCATTACAACTCTTAAACCCCATGGGCCATAGCCCTATTCTTTGCCTCAACTAAAGATTGAGCAACCATAGTCTGCTTCTCCCTCTAGGAGACATCCTTCTTAAAATATTCCTTAGCATTGTTAGATTGGAATATTTTGATTCGGGTGTCAAATTAGGTAAAACACAAATTCATGAAACTGTTGAACAAGTTTGGGTACTGCAGCACGAGAACACATAAGCTAAAGCTAGGTATAGTGGGAAAAATCATCAATAAACATAGTAAAATATTTGTAGCTTCCCATGCAAGGTAAATGGTAAGGCCCCTACACATTAGTGTGAACAATGTTAAATGGAAACACAAATCTTTTATAACTTGGAGGATAAGAGTTTCTACAATGCTTTGAAGACTCACAGGACTCACAATGTAGACTCAATTTGATTCCTTAAAACAATGTAGGAAACAAAAGCTTTAATGAAGAAGGAAGGATGAAGAAAGCTAGAGGTTTCAGATGGAGAACAGGTTTTTAGAAGCTGCAAAATGGAGGAAAGAGATAAAGATTGAAGCAAAAGTTTTCATTCTTGAAGAGATAAGGATTAGAGGCCAGCAGAGCTTGAAGATTAGGGAGGCAAAGAGAGCTACAATATTGCTGGAAGGTCTTGAAGTAATAGAATGGATGCAGAAGTTTATTTCAGAAGCAAGTTATAAAGGTAAACAAATGAACTTTACGAAGTTCAACCTTGATGGAAGGAAGAGGTATGAGTTGGAATGCAAAAAGAAGGCAAAAGGTTGTTACATAACTCGGCAGGAATTCTTTGGGGGAAGAAAGAAGCAGGTGGTCTGTTTCCCAGAAAGTAGAAGGGGTAATGGCTGGAAGGCTGTGGCACAAGTACTCAGTGACTTCATTTAGCAGCTGAAACAAAACAAGTAGAGGATGTAGCAAAGGAAAAGAAAAGGGGTATGCAAAAGAGAGAGGAAGATTCCAGTGACAGAAACTGGTTGATTGCAGAAAAAGGAAAAAGAAGCTGCAAACTTGTAGCATTAGTAGAAGAGAAGAACTGGGGGAATAAATTCGTGGTGGAAACTTCAAGTCCACCAAAGGATTGGGGAGGTATTGCACAGGCGATACTCAGAGTTAAACCTGCAAAAACCGATGGTGATAACTCCTTATGCCTCTTGTAAAGCCTTGTTAGATATGGGTGAAGATGAAGTAGAGATTTCAGCTCTAGTTATTCACTCAGAGGCTGGTGCTGCCACAGTCTCGAAATGGTGTCCTCTTTCCAATACCAAAAGTTTATTGATTGAGGACAATGTAACAGTTAGATTGCTTGAGTTACTTTTCAACCTCTGGAAGGAGGAAGTGTTACAGTCCATAGCTGTAGTCTGTGATGCAAGATTAGATGGTGTGTTTGGTTGTGATCTCCATTCAATAGTAGTGTTGTTAAGTGGTGTTAAACCCAGTGACATTCCAAGGAAGATAGAGGTTGTTTCAGATGGTTTAGTTTACCCTGTTTGGCTTACTACCTCCATTGAAGCCCAGCTATGGAAGGAGGGTAGAAGGGAGGAAGATGAAGGGGCAGAACAGGCTTGGTTGCATGGTTTGCAAGGCAAAGTAGTCTCTACAAGAGAAACTAAGACAACTGAGGTCCCCAAGAAAAAAGAGGATGATTTAAACACTTGGGGAAAGTCTGCATGGCAGGGTGGGCTGAGGGATGGCAGGTCCTATGTTCAGTCGGTGACAAGGGAATTAATTGGAGACAGGCTTGCTCCAGTTCAAATTTCAAAACAAATTGAACAAGGGTTGGCAAGGTTTCAGGGCTCGAGCCTCGAGCCAGTCCTGTGAGCCGGTTCAGTCTGGTTCAATGAACCAAGGCCAGTCATATGTTTTCTTAAGTAAACACGTGACTGGCATGGGGATAGAGGGGTTGGGCTCAGGCCCATCAAGATATAATGGGTCTGGTGAAGTAAATGGGCTGGTTAACTTAAATCGGGTGGACCCAGAATTTAAAAAGCCACGCGCCCTTTTAAGTGGGCACGTGACCAAAGAAGCTAGCAAGGGGACGGGTTGGGCCTAGGCCCATCAAGATCTAGTGGGTCTAATAAAGAGAATGGGCCGGTTACTGTAAATCGGGTGGACCCAGAACTTAAAAAGTCACGCGCCCTTTTAAGTGGGCATGTGACCAAAGGAGTTGGGGAGATGATGGACCGAAAATTTGGTCTATCATCGTCTCCCTCGAGCCATTCGCAACCAGCGCTTGCAGGAAGTAGGGTTCGCTGCAATGGTGCGGCAAACATGAATTGGGCATGGGTCCCAAGCTTGAAGAAAAAGGGCATCTCTTCGGAACGGCACAATCCGAGGTTCAAGAAGCCTCATTCGACGATAGTGGAGACAGGGTTCTCCATCATTCTGGCGACAGGAAACCAGAATACCATGGATGCTTTTGAGGACTGTGAGACGGAGGAAGGAAGCAGCTCAGATTCAGAGTCTGAAGGCTCTTCAAGTATTGGAAGTGTAGAATTGAAGAAAGCCAAACCTCTCAGCGACAATGAGAGCCTACATACTGAGCTGCTGTTTTTGGAAAACGAAGATTCGATTTGAAAAGATTCAGTTCAAGAAAAGTTCACTCAACCCTCCCCCTTACCTAAGGAAGTGGGGTCTCCCGTAGCTTTTATAGAGGAGAGGCAAATGTTACCGACTCCTAATTTTGCTCCCAGTTCGCTAGAGCAGCAAGGCATTGATAGAAGACTAGAGGAACAGGACATACCTCAGTCACCTTACACAGAGGTATCAATTTGGGGACAACATCTAAAGGCAGATTCTAATGCAAGGACTAAAACAATATTGGTTGAACATAACGGGGACCCACAATCACCTCTTTTGGAAGGAATAGACGCGACCTTGCCCCTTTGTTTTGCTTCTCGAGATCCATTGGCCTCTTCCCACAACTTGTCAGGTAATATTGTCAATTGGTTTTTTGGTACTGATATGGGTTTTCTGCCTGGAACAGGTACTTTTGTAGCTCAACTTGATTCAGCAGCCATGGATGGAAAATATTTAATTGGGGATAAGGAGGGTCAAGAACGAGAAGAAGTGGAAAGGGGAAGGAAATTACAGGAAGAGGAGTTAGAGAAGATCTGGGATCAGATCTGTAGGTTTTCGGAGGAGTATAAGAGAAAGGAGGAAGAGATAGGGCAGGTTTGGGTTCAAGAAGGTTCAGTAAAAACAGGGGCTCAAAGTAGCAAAAAATTTGGGGATGAATCAGTTATGGGAAAGAAGCAAGAGGAGGAGGAACTAGAGAGGATTTGGGGACAGATTTGTGCCCTCCTTGAGGAGTATAGGCAAACAAAGGAATTTGTGGAGGAAAGCCAAGGACTTCCGGAAAGGCAAAATAAAACAAAAGCAGCATTAAGTAGAGCTGGAACAATTAACAACCGAAGGAAGAAGAAAAGATCAGAGGTGGAAAGGTTGATATTAGATATAGAAGAAAATTTGGAGTTTAGCGGAAGAGGGGAGAGAAGGAAAGCCTCCAAGTAGGGGCTTGACCTCAAGAGGGGATGCCAAATCTTTTATATCCATGAAAATCATCATTTGGAATGTAAGGGGGTTGGGGAGTGCTAGGAAAAGAAGGCTAATTAAGGACCTCCTGAGAAGGGAAAGGCCGGATATAGTGATGCTATAGGAGACTAAACTAGCCGATATTGATAGAAGTTGGGCAAGAAGTATTTGGAAATCTAGAGGAATGAACTAGGTGTCAGCACTTGGGGGGCCTCAGGGGGAATTGTTACTTTTTGGAGAGAGGATGCTGTGGAGTAGCTAGTAGGAAAATTTTCAGTGTCGTTAAAATTCAGGATGGTAGAGGATGGATTTACTTGGGCACTAACTAATGTGTATGGACCAAGCAATTACAGAGAGAGGAATGATTTTTGGGAAGAACTTTATGGGATACAAGGGCTTCGGGTTGGTCCGTGGTGCTTGGAGGGAGACTTCAATGTAATCCGATTTATGAATGAATCAAATAATCCCCAACAAGTCATCACAACCAGCATGCGGAGATTCAATGATTTTATTAATAACTGTGAATTAAAAGCCCAACTTTCAGGAGACTCTAACCTGCTCCAGATTAGATAGAATCCTCTTCATTGAAAGCTGGGAAAATAAGTGGGCAGACTTGATAACTAGGGCTTTACCGACAGTCACTTCTGACCATTGCCCCATTGGCTTAGGACAGGAACCCTTTGGGCAAGGACCCCAACCTTTTAGGTTTGAGAACATGTGGCTGACTCACCCGGACTTCGTGAAGAAGGTTGAGGAATGGTGGAGAGAAGACCTAAGGGGGGTGAAGTGGAAAGGGGTAAGATTCCATAAAAAACTTAAAAGATTGCGAGCACATGTGAAGGAGTGGAATAAGGAGCATTTTGGGAGAATAGAAGAAAGGAAATCCTCTCTGTTGACCCAAATAGAGGAATTGGATGTGAAGGAATCTCAAAGAAGCATAAGCCCTCAGGAGAGAGATCGGAGATGGGAACTAAAAAGAGAGTTAGATGAAGTTGTTTTGAGAGAAGAAATTTCTTGGAGGCAGAAGTCTAGATGTAAATGGGTTAAAGGAGATGGGAACACTAAATTCTTTCATAACCTAGCCAAAGGAAGGAGAAGGAAAAACCTAGTGTCCAAACTGGAAGTGGATGGAGTAGTCTCTGATACCCAAGAGAGGATAGCCAACTATTTTGTTGAGCACTTCAAACCCATTTTGAGGAGACCTCGAAGACCTTGTGTGGAGTTGGAAGGCGTTACTTGGCAGAGGCTTCCAGAAGAGAGTAGAAGCTGGCTGGAAAGGAATTTTGAGTAGGAAGAAATCAGAAAATCCGTTTTTTCAATGGAAAGGTCAAAAGCACCAGGGCCAGATGGGTTTACAATGGCTTTTTTCTAAGACCGTTGGGACGTAGTCAAAGAAGATTTAATCGAGGTCTTTAAGGAATTTGAGGATAACGCAGTGATGAGTTGTGGAATTAATGCTACTTTTTTAGCTTTAATTCCCAAGAAGAAAGAGGCCAAGCATCCAAAGGATTTTAGACCTATTAGTTTGGTGAGTAGTTTTACAAGATTGTGGCTAAGGTCTTATCTTTGAGGATAAAAAAGGTGCTTCCTTGTCTTATCAACCAAGCGCAAGGAGCTTTTGTTCAGGGGAGACAAATTGTATATCAGATTCTAATAGCAAATGAATGTGTGGAGGAGATGAGGAGGTCAGGGTGTCAAGGTTTTGTTTGCAAACTTGATATTGAAAAAGCCTATGACTTGGTGGATAAATGGTAGTTTGTCCAATTGCCATTATTCCATCCTAGTCAATGGGGTAATTAATGATTTTTTCCCAACCAGTAGGGGTCTGAGACAAGGTGATCCTACGTCACCATTCCTTTTTACTTTAGTCGCCGATGCTTTTATTAGACTCCTCTCAGAAGCAGATGGAGGTGTTCAAGCCCAAGGAAGGATTAGATTAGCTTTATCCTAATCTCATTAGGAGGTTTCTAGATCTGAATCACATTCAGATCTGGACTCTATGAGTGGTCCTCTCAGAAGCAGATGGAGGTGTTCACGCTCAAGGAAGGATTAGATTAGCTTTATCCTAATCTCATTAGGAGGTTTCTAGATCTGAATCACATTCAGATCTGGACTCTATGAGTGCATAGGGTCAAGACCCTATCCTATCTGCTAATCCATCTCAGAATTCGCCCCTTTATTAAATAATAAAATAGCCCAGTTCGAAATGGGCTTTAGGCCCATTAAGCTTATGTGCTCACTTAACCTTCCTAACTGCTGCCCAGTTGGGCTTCCTTGTATGGCGTGGGACCCAAGCATTGATCTACACATCAGCCACATGGGTTCGGCCCAGCCATTGTTACAAGGGCTAGCCGAATACACTGTTATGGACAGTGCACCCCCTGAAACCCATCAAATGGGCTCTATGGGCCCAACACTTACCCTAAGTGGTCCCTGGGCCAAGCCACCTTGTAACACCCAGGGACTGTGGGAAGATGCAAGATTAGCCCATCAGGTATTATCCTCAATGGTCTTACACTTAACCTCTCAGCCCATAATGATCATACACTGCCCGACAAGAGAGGACCTCTCCCTCGGCTGCAAGGAACAGTGTTGCACTCTCTACTTATATGGATCCCGGGAATTAAAACCTTCTTGCAAACATTTTAGAAACCATAATATATATATACTTTTATATTTCATATAAAATATACTTTGCAAAACAAATCTCAACGGTTGAAATCGGCTGCCGGCAGTCTTGGTTTCCATCAGTGAGAGTGCATCCCCAATCATTACCTTTGTCTGATAAAGGGGCTGATCCTGTCACCATGATCACCCACTCAGATGAATTCTCTGACTGTCCCAACATACCCAGGTTTTGACCCCCGCTAAGGATCTCAATGAATGGTACATCAAAGACAGCCCAATCCGACACCTAGTGCAGTATCATAATCGAGTCTAGGGGTCGGGTGTAACTTTCCAGTTTTGCCCATCAATCTCCAAGGTCGAGGACAATACTGGAAATCTGGTCCAGTTCAAAGATTCAATTAATCCTACACTGTATGTGCCTAGGGTCTCACCCTGGCAGCTGAGACAGGCCTCCCCAACCGACTTGGTGGCACCACAGTGTCAGCCTTGTCAGGATAGGTCTCCCCAGACCGACCCACTGGCTGTGAACATTCTAAACTAACACGAGTCTCATTAAGTGTCCAGTTTAAGGGTATTACACAGAAACATACCAAGGGAACATGAATCAAATATGCACTTTTATTCATTTACAATAAACTCATAAAGTACATCATTCTGATTGAATCTAAGGGCATACAAAACTGTCTAACAGCTCCCACTTTCACTTAGGTTCAATCAGGTACTAGCCGGCGTCCCATGCTTTCCACGTGTTTCTCCAACACTTTCTGTGATAGTGGCTTCGTCAATGGGTCTGCTACATTTTCCGCTGACGCTACCTTCTGAATCAGGACGTCCCCTCTACCAACAATCTCCCGCAGTACGTAGTACTTCCTCTCGATGTGCTTCGACTTCGAGTGGGCTCGTGGCTCCTTAGCCTGAGCAATGGCTTCATTGTTGTCACACAACAATGGGAAGGGTGATGTGCTGGACAGAACTACTCCCAACTCGTGAACAAATTTCTTGGCAGCCTCACTTGCGGCAATGTACTCGGCCTCGGTCGTGGAGTCTGCAATGGACCCCTGTTTGCTGCTTTTCCAGCAAACAACACACGATCCTATCATGAAAACATATCCAGATGTAGACTTTCTATCATCTGGGTCCGACTGGAAATCGGCATCTGTAAACCCCTGGATCTGTAGTGAGCTACCGTCGAATACTAGACAAAACTCTTTTGTCCTCTAAAGGTACTTAAGTATGTTTTTGATAGCAGTCCAATGCTCCTGCCCTGGGTTGGCCTGAAATCTGCTTACTACACTCACTGCCTGAGCTATGTCAGGACGAGTGCACAACATGACATACATGATGCTCCCTACGGCAGAGGCATAGGGAACGTCTTTCATGCCATCAATCTCCTCAGAAGTCTTGGGAGACATCTTCTTGGAGAGAGTGACTCCGTTCCTAAAAGGAACATTTCCTTTCTTGGAGTTTTCCATGCTATATCTCTTGACTATTTTGTCAATGTAAGCAGATTGGGATAATCCTATTATCCGCTTCGATCTATCTCTATAGAGTCGAAGACCCAGTATATAGGAGGCTTCTCCATGATCTTTCATTGAGAATTGCTGTGATAGCCATACTTTCACTATAGTTAACATTCCTACATCATTCCCAATGAGTAGAATGTCATCTACATACAGAACCAAGAAGGTAACCTTATCTCCACTGTACTTCTTGTAGACACAGGGTTCATCTGGATTCTGCTCGAAGTCAAACGATTTGACAGCAGAGTCAAAACGGATGTTCCAACTTCTAGAAGCTTGCTTAAGTCCATAAATGGATCTGTTAAGTTTACATACCATGTTTTCCTGACCTGCAGCAATGAAGCCTTGCGGCTGCTGCATATAGATATCTTCAGTAAGATCTCCATTCAGGAATGCTGTTTTGACATCCATCTGCCAAATCTCATAATCATGGTATGCTGCTACAACTAGCAGGATCCTAATGAATTTAAGCATGGCCACAGGCGAAAAGGTTTCCTCATAATCGGTGCCCTCTTTCTGAGTGTACCCTTTCGCCACCAGACGAGCTTTTAAGGTCTCAACCCTACCATCGGGGCCCTTCTTCCTCTTGTAAATCCATTTGCAACCGATTGCTTTTACCCCGGAGGGCGGATCTACTAGAGTCCAGACTCCATTGGTCTCCATTGAGTCCATCTCTGCCCTCATGGCCTCCACCCACTTCTGGGAATCTATGTCCAACATAGTTTCCGTGTAAGTCACGGGATCCTCCTCACTAGTCAAGGTTTCCACCAGGTAACTATCCTGGTCTTAACCATAACGGACTGGTGGCCTGGATACCCGAGTGGATCTTCTAGGTTGGTCACTACCTGGAACTTGTGGGACATCTCCCACTACTCTTGAGTTCTCCTCATCAAGAACAATTTCCTGACGATGGGTGTCCAGGATGTAATCGGTTTCCAAGAATTGCGCATTTCGACTGCAGAACACTTTCTGCTCACTTGGGTCATAGAATAGATAACCTACAGAGCCTTTTGGGTAGCCTACAAATAGGCAACGGTTGGTCTTGGATTCCAACTTGTCTGCACTCGTTCTTTTAACGTGTGCTGGACAACCCCAAATCTTCAAGTGTCTGACACTTGGTTTCTTTCCGGTCCAAAGTTCATATGGAGTGCTGGGAACCGATTTGGTTGGAACTCGATTCAATACGTAAATCGCAGTCTCTAATGCGTAACCCCAAAAGGATGTGTGTAACTCTGAGTGTATGAGAAGTGACCGAACCATATCCAATAAGGTTCTATTCCTCCTCTCTGAAACACCGTTAAGTTGTGGTGTAGCAGGAGGAGCCAACTGTGATACTATTCCATTGTCCTTTAAGTAGTCCCTGAAATCGTCAGAGAGATATTCGCCACCTCGATTTGATCGAAGGGCTTTAATTTCTCTCCCTAATTGTTTCTCGACCTTTTGTCTAAATTCTTTGAACTTTTCAAAGGATTCAGACTTGTGTCTCATTAGGTACACGTAACCATATCGTGAAAAATCATCTGTGAAGGTGATGAAATACACGTGTTGATTCTGTGTCCTAACACTCAGGGGACCACATACATCAGTATGTATTAGGTCAAGTGTGCCTGTACATCTTTCAGGCTTACCGTTAAATGGCCGCTTCGTCATCTTGCCTTATTGGCAAGGCTCACAGGTGGGAAGATCTTCTACAGTTAGAAAATCCAAATGACTATCTTTTACCAACCTTGTGATTCGATCAACACCGATGTGGCCAAGTCGGTAATGCCACAGACACGTGGGATTAACTGTATCACGGGCTCTTTTCTTGGGGATTTCAGCCGACGTAGTTTCGGTTATGTTAGTTTATAGAGAAGGATGTAGAACATAGAGACCGTTCTCCAGTTCCCCGTATGCGATGAATCTGTTGTTTCTTTTAATAGTAATCGTATTACTAAAGAAGACAGAATAACCATCTGCACACAGTTTTGAAACAGAAATCAAATTTCTCCTTAAATTTTGTACATAAAGACAATTTCTCATTACAATAGTTCATTCTCTAAAAAGTAACTCCCTGGTTCCTATGGCCGCGGCTGCAACAGTTGCATTAGTCCCCAAGTAGAGTGTGACTTCTCCTTCACTCAGCCTTCTGCTTACCTTGAACCCCTGCAGTGAGTTACACGCATGAGTTGAAGCCCCAGAATCAATACACCAGGACGCAGAAGCTACGAATAAATTGGTTTCTATAACACAAGTTTCGAAATTACCTTTCTTGGATTCCAGGTAGGCAGGACAGTTCCTTTTGCAGTGGCCGGTCTTCTTGCAAAAATGACAGGCATCTGATGCCTTGTCCTTCCTCTGTTTCTTGGGTTTGGCAGCCTTCTTCTGGGGCTTTCTCTTTGCCTTCCTTTTCTTGCCCGATTTGCCAGTTTCAACAAGCATGGCAATGGGCTCATCATTTTTAATCAATTCTTCGGCCCTCTGCAACATATTGCCGAGTTCCTGCAAGCTGACGTTCAGCTTGTTCATGTTGTAGTTCATGATGAATGGATTAAAAGATGGAGGCTGAGAGTTGAGAATAGCATCGATCTGTGTTACCAGATCCAGCCCGGATCCAAGAGCCTTCAGTTCGTTGATATAGCCCATCATCTGAAGACAATGGTCGTGAACCTGTTGGCCCTTGGACATTTGCGCGGTCATGAACTGTTTCAAGACCTTTTGCCAAGTAGAACGATTCTGCTCTTCGTACATTGTCTTCAGACTGTCCAGTACGTCCTTTGCTAGTTCTTGGTATTCTCTTCTCCGGGCTTCGGAAGCCTCATCTCCCGGACGATCCGGGGCAGGATTCTTGGCTACCTTATCCAACTTTTCAGAGGTTAAGACCCACATAAGGTTCCTGTACCAGTCGGCATAGTTTGGGCCCTTCAACTTGTTGTCATCAAGCAATTTTGCAAATGATCCGTTTGCCATTTTCTGATAAAAGAGCAAACATCAGTCCACAACCTAATTTGATTCATGTTCATTTCATAGATATGGATTTTAGTCTACGTTCCATTTCCATTTATTCATCTCTGAGATTTCCCTCTTTTCTCAGTGACGGAGACTACGGGTTGTCTCTGGAAATGTGGGAAATCACATAGGGTGCATGGAGCCAACTGTTTCAGCTGCATAACCCCACCACCTTTCTGTGAAGGATTATATCCACTCATCATATGAGTTTTCCCTTTGACCTCTGTCAGACAAGGTTCAGAGCCGTTTTCAGGTAAACCTTTCTGTCCAGTGAGTGCTTACCCATCATATTCGTGAACGCCAAGGTACCGTGAGAGAGTTCCCATTTTCTGGTGAAGCCCCTCCCACATCGGTCTATGACGCCCCTATCATCTCATGAAACACTTAGACAAGTCCAACAGCAAATGGATAGCCCATTTTCTGGTGCGTTTCCTCATTACTGAAGGACCCATCCTCATGCTAATGATGGAAGGCCTTTAGAGAGTTCATCATATGAATCTTCCTATCATATGCACTCATATTAGCTGGAGGGAACAGTTAATTACGCCCTAGTTCTTATTTTAGGTCAAACCAAAGTGGCTCCCATTGACTTTCATGAAGCCAGATATCGGTGGGCCTTAATCGGCTAGGGTTCCGCACGTAACCTCTTGATGAGGTGTGGGGCCCACCACTGAGGGAGGTCATCCAATGACCAAAAGGGACACCATGGCAATGATGTGCATTCAGCCATGTTGTGCGCAAGAGCCACTGTCGATTGAGCATGGGCCAAGCACTTATGGCCCATGTACGTAGCACATCACACATCCATACATCACATGCAGGGATAAATTGATCCAATCAATTAATCATCTGTAAGGCCCATTTGAAGCCCATTTTAAATCCATAATATTAACCATTAATATTATCTAGGTATATGGGCCGAATGGTTCAGCCCATATAACTTTAAATGTTTAGTGGGCTTTGAGCAGTTTTAACCTTTTAAAATTGGGCCTTTATAGGTTGGGCCGAATTAACCATTTAATTAAACATCAATCCTCAAGCCCATTAGTGGGAAAATTAGGGCTGACTTTCAGCCTTGATTAAACCCTAGATTCGGTCCAAACAGTTTGAACCAATCTTGGTTCGAATGGGTCTAGGGTTTGATCTTTAATTAAATCTTTAATTCAAGAAAATAATCTGAAATTAAATACTGATAAAAGAAAAACAAGAATCAGTCAATCAGGGCTGTTCGCACAATCCATCATGCAAAACAGAGGTTAGATCACAGTTTGCAGTTTCATAAACTGCAAATCGCAGATTGTAGCTCTCCCATCTGCGAAATCTCCTCTGCGAAATCTTCTTTTCTGCGCCGCGATCTTCGATCCAAAATAAAATAAATAGAAATCCTATTTCTATTAATGATTACATCAGATCGAATACCTAATACATTGAGTCTAGAAAATAAAAAAAATTATTTACAGACCAAATGAAATGAATAAATCAAGAAACTACAAATCTTGCAGGTTCCCTGCGCAAACCAAGAATTCGATCTCCTCTTGTATGAACAGCCCGTAAATCAAGAAAATCATAAAGAACAGTTCTAAATAATACTCAGATTTTTATAAAATTAATTTCAGATTATTCGCCCATTAATTTTGGGAACAAATTTCCCAAAACCCATATCTGCGCAAATCGGGTAGAACGCCTTCTGTCCATTTGCGTAGGTTCAGATCTGAAACAAACTGGTTCAACATTTGGAACCAAGCTTTGATACCACTGAAGGGATGAGAGATCCATTCCATGGACACCCAAAGATTGCGGAATAAGGGGGCGAATTTCAAAAATTTCTCACTTCAACTGGGAATCGCATTCCTTATTTAGAAAATCATATTTTTAAGGATCATTCTTGAACCATAAACTGAACCAGATCTGAACCAAAAGGAGTAGGAGAGGATTATACCTGATACGGAGAAACAGTATCTCCCAATGGAGGTGTTTACGCCAAAGGAAGGATCCAAAATCTGCTCCCACTGAAGATGGCGCAGTGCAGGATGGAGCAGAATCAACAATGTTCTTCTCCAAGAACTCTGTCCTTCGTAAGAAATAGCAAGATGGCACGTGAGCACAACTTCCTATCAATTCTTCCTCCAAGAACTGATGTCAAGATCAAATCTTGACTTCTTCCACTAGTGGAGATCGAACTGGCAAAATAGGGCGACAAGAACAGGGAGGCGGCAAGAAAGAATTCGCAGGGTGCAAAATTCTCTCTTCTTGTGATTTCAGCACTGAAGAAAATCTGATTGTGTGTCTCCTAAAGGCTGCCGCCCCCTCATTCTTTTGTTAACCTAAAAGATCAACTCCTAATCCAATTAGGAGCTGCTTGTCCAAATCATATTTGGATAAGACCCCTTTTAGGTGATAGGGATAAACCCTTATCTGCAGATTAGATTAGCTTTATCCTAATCTCATTAGGAGGTTTCTAGATCTGAATCACATTCAGATCTAGACTCTATGAGTGGGATAGGTTCAAGACCCTATCCTATCTGCTAATCCTTCTCAGAATTTGCCCCTTTATTAAATAATAAAATAGCCCAGTTCGAAATGGGCTTTAGGCCCATTAAGCTTATGTGCTCACTTAACCTTCCTAACTGCTGCCCAGTTGGGCTTCCTTGTATGGCGTGGGACCCAAGCATTGATCTACACATCAGCCACATGGGTTCGGCCCAGCCTTTGTTACAAGGGCTGGCCGAATACACTGTTATGGACAGTGCACCCCCTGAAACCCATCAAATGGGCTCTATGGGCCCAACACTTACCCTAAGTGGTCCCTGGGCCAAGCCATCTTGTAACACCTAGGGACTGTGGGCAGATGCAAGATTAGCCCATCAGGTATTATCCTCAATGGTCTTATACTTAACCTCTCAGCCCATAATGATCATACACTGCCTGACAAGAGAGGACCTCTCCCTCGGCTGCAAGGAACAGTGTTGCACTCTCTACTTATATGGATCCCGGGAATTAAAACCTTCTTGCAAACATTTTAGAAACCATAATATATATACTTTTATATTTCATATAAAATATACTTTGCAAAACAAATCTCAACGGTTGAAATCGGCTGCCGGCAGTCTTGGTTTCCATCAGTGAGAGTGCATCCCCAATCATTACCTTTGTCTGATAAAGGGGCTGATCCTGTCACCATGATCACCCATTCAGATGAATTCTCTGACTGTCCCAACATACCCAGGTTTTGACCCCCGCTAAGGATCTCAATGAATGGTACATCAAAGATAGCCCAATCCGACACCTAGTGCAGTATCATAATCGAGTCTAGGGGTCGGGTGTAACTTTCTAGTTTTGCCCATCAATCTCCAAGGTCGAGGACAATACTGGAAATCTGGTCCAGTTCAAAGATTCAATTAATCCTACACTGTATGTGCCTAGGGTCTCACCCTGGCAGCTGAGACAGGCCACCCCAACCGACTTGGTGGCACCACAGTGTCAGCCTTGTCAGGATAGGTCCCCAACCGACTTGGAGACTTCTTTACTTGTAGAGCTTCATAAAGGTATTCTTCCAAGCTTCCTACTCAAAATTGATTGAGGATATTGGGGCTTCCACTTGAAGAAATCTTCTTAGTCTAGATATAACATCCCCAGTGTAGGGAGATTCTCTCTTGCAATTTCTCATAAAGAAAATTTTTTAAAACCAATTTTAGTCCCTTTACACTAGGAGTTCTTTCAAAAGCACCAACACATTCTTCAAGGAGTTCTCCATCTAAATCTCCAAGCGTGATCATTATACTAGTTAGAAGTGGAGAAATATATACTAAGTAGTTAGCAGGGAAGTTTTGTCCATATACTCTAAATTTTGAAAGTAAGAGCAGTCTGGTCATTTACATTGTTTTTCCTAACTATATAATGGGTCAGTGAAGCGTACACAAAGAAATTCATTGTGTTTAGAAGATGTCCATTATAAAATTTGAGGGTGGATACTGTAGAGGTCATATTTGAAGGCATGAGGCTACATGAGTTGGGGTAAAGAGTTGGGATGGATGAGATAATAGTTTTCATTTGGAAATAATAAAAAAAATGGAATTATCACTTGTATAGAATGGATTTTTACCTTTTTTTTTTTCTTTTGTAAGATAGAGAGATGACTTACCAGTTGAGTCCATTCTTCTTGTTCTTCTGTCTCTGCTCTTCTTTCTCCATGTTTTCAGCCCTCCCCTTTCTTTTGGGTGCTATGGGTTTTTCTGGGAAGAGACCTTAGGTTAAAAATGACTGAATTCACCTAGGAATATAAACCTTCTCCAATTTGGCTATGACTAGTCAAACTAGATGAGAGTCCTAGTCAAATTAGAGATTCTCCTTTCCATGCAAATTTCCAACTTCCCATATTTCTCACCCTCTTAAATTTGGAAGTCTCTCTATCTTTGTATGGTTTGGGTCGCACAAAAATCCCAATGCAAACTAATTAAAAAAATCACTCTAATAAAAGTGTAACCTACCTTTAGGTTGAATTTACATTGTCCAACGCCCAAGTGGTGTTGGGCCTAGAATTTGGCTTGGTTAATGTCACACATCAACATTTGGTTCTCGGCCACCCTATGTTAGGAACCTGCCTAACTCAGGGCTCTTCGAGGGAGCCAACCTCCTGAATTCGTTGGAAGGAGAGAGAGAGAGAGAGAGAGAGAGTTTCCTGTCTTACTTCTCTTTGTGCTTCACTACTTATACTTTTTACAATCTTTGATTTCTTTCTGTTACAACTGTTGCAAGTGGACGATTAGTTGTGCTGACGTGGCCTCCTCTTGTAAAACTAATTAACTACTTTCTGTTGGTCTGTTCCAGTAGTCTTTACAATCCCCTCCTCCTTTAGAGCGACCTTGCCCTCAAGGTCTAATGTGGGAAAGTTTGATTGCAGATCTAAGTTGGATTCCCAGGTTGCATCCTCTTCTGGGAGTTTAGACCAAACAAATAATGCTTCTGGTATGACTCTTCCACCCCAGCGCACCCATCTGAAATCAATGATGCGGGCTGGCTCAGTCTGCACTTGTCCTTCATCTAAAAATGTGGGAAGGGTCGCACTTGTAATGACTCCTGGCTTCGGCCCTTTCTTCAGTAAGGAGATATGGAATACAGGGTGCAGTTTTGATGTTGCCGGAAGGTCCAGCTTGTAGGCCACTGACCCTATTTTCTCAAGGATATTAAATGGTCCAAAATAGCGCGGGCTGAGTTTGTTCCACTATTGGCTTGCAACTGAAATCTGTCTGAAAGGTTGTAATTTGATAAACACCCAATCACCGACTTCATATTGGACATTCTTGTGATGTTTATCATAGGTGTGCTTCATCCATTGCTGTGCCTATAGGAGATGATGTCTCAGCTCCTTTAACACCTCATCTCGTTGCATCAGCTGTTCTTCTAAGGCTGCTACTGTGGTGGTCCCTTTTTCATAAGGAAGTAGAGGGGGAGGGTCCCAACCATATAGAGCTCTGAAGGGTGTCATCCCAGCAGCGCTATGGAAAGTGGTGTTGTACCACCATTCAGCCCAGTGGATCCACTTCACCCATTGTCTTGGTCGATCCTCCGCGAAGCATCTCAGATATGTTTCGAGACTCTTGTTAACCGCCTCTGTCTATCCATCAGATTGGGGGTGGTAGCTAGCTGAGAGTTTAACCCCGTGCAGGCGAAAAAGCTCACCCCAGAAACGACTCAAAAAAATAGGGTCCCTGTCTGATACAATTGAGCTGGGGAGCCCGTGTAGGCGCACAATTTCCCGGAGGAACAATTCAACAATTGTGACTGCTGTAAATGGGTGTGATAGAGGTAGGAAATGACTGTATTTTGTCAATCTATCCACTACCACAAGGATAACTGTTTTGCCGGCAGAAACAGGCAATCCTGTGATGAAATCCATTGATATATCATCCCAGACTTGGGTTGGTATTGGGAGTGGTTGCAAGAGGCCTGCTGGTGTTGTAGTGGCTGACTTATTTTGTTGGCATACTGCACCCCTGACTATGAAGTTCTGGATAGATGTACGCATGCCTTTCGAATGGAATTGTGTGGCAATGCGTTTTTGTGTTCGTAGGATGCCGGAGTGGCCACCTGTGGGTGAGGCATGGAATATGATAGATCTTCTTTTTAAGGCAAGAAAATAGCCTGTATTTTTTTTTGATTTCAACTCATACCTGGTTCTGTACAACCCCAGGTTTAAATACAAAAGCCATTCAACAATTTTTCCTAAACTCAAGGCCTCAACGTCTAGTGCTTCCTTAAGTTTAGCATCTCCCTATCCTATACTTTAGCAACATTCCTAGCCTATTCAACAGCAACTAACGCAACTATTGTGAGATATTTCCTCACTTATTTGACTACTTCTTATGCACCAACAGCTAACAAATATGCATATGCCACACGTCCTGCAAGTCATGCAACGTAATCTCGATATTGTGGGTTCTTGACATGGGTCCTTGCTGACCTTCTCAACGTATCATTACCCTCCCCTTGAAGTGGAACCTTGTCCTCAAGGTTTAGATTAATGAATTGGTTCTTCAACTGCTGAGTATTTTCCCATGTCGCATCTTCCCTTGAAAGATTATTCCATTGCACCAAGCTTTCCTCTACCAAGCCAGACCCTTTTTGAACCCAGCGTGTATCCAGGATAGCCTCAAGTACCACCACATCACCATCATCATTCATTGGTGGCAATTCAGAACCAACAGAGTTGTCATCTCCCACATATTTCTTGAGCATTGAGACGTGGAAAACAAGATGGATACGAGCATCCTCCGACAACTTAAGCTTGTATGCAACTCTACCAATCTTCTCTTCCACTCGATACGACCCGAAATACTTGCTGACTAGCTTTTGATGGGCTCTTTTATAAGCAGTGTGTTGACGATATGGCTGAAGCTGAAGCAATACCAAATCACCCTCTTGATAATCGACTTCCCTTCTCTTTGAATCCACCATTTGCTTCATTCGATTAACAGCAACATGCAAGTGAGACTTTAGTTGCTTGAGGATGTTGTCTCTTGTCTCCAAAGCCTTGTCTACCTCATTAACAGGTGATGTGCCAATTGAGTAATACAAAATTGCCGGTGGAGTCCTCCCATAGAGTGCTTGGAAGGGAGTCATTCCAATTGAGCTATGGTAAGTAGTATTGTACCAGAATCCGGCCCAAGGCAGGTAAGTGCTCCATCTTTTCTGCTGCTGGGATACAAAGCAATGCAAATACTGCTCCAAACATCGGTTGACCACTTTGGATTGTCCATCCGTTTGGGGATGGTAAGACGTACTCATGTGTAGCTTGGTCCCTGACAACTTGAAGAATTCATGCCAAAAATGGCTAACAAAGATGGGATCTCTATCACTGATAATAGATTTTGGCATCCCGTGAAGTTTAACCACTCCTATAAATCTGTCAGCAACCGTTTTAGTCGTATATGGGTGGGATAGAGGCAAGAAAGAGCAAACTTACTCAAGCGATCTACAACGACCATGATTGTGCTTTTCCCTTGTGAAAGTGGAAGCCCTTCCACGAAGTCCATGGTTATGTCGTCCCACACTTGACAAGGAACGGGCAATGGTTGCATGAGTCTGGCTGGGGAGAGGGTTTCCGACTTATTTTTCTGGCACACTGCACAAGCGGTGACATACTTTTGAATCGATTGGTGCATGGATGGCCAATAGAATTGCTGCGCCAAGCATTTGTACGTTCGCAGTACTCCAGAGTGACCTCCATAGGGGGTGTCGTGGAATTCATGGAGAAGTTTTGGTATGATTGGAGAGTCCGATGGAATAACTACCCTGTTCTTATAACAAATCAGCTCGTTGCGCCACATGTATGGAGCTCCAGGTTTGTTTGTAGCTTGCCGGCTGATCTGCACCATATAAGGGTGTTGTTGTGTCTCTCTTTTAATCTCGTCCCATAGAGAGGCATAAGAAGTATATAAAGTGTGTAAGCTAGGACTCTCTAACCTTCTTGACAAAGCATCTGCGGCTGAATTTTCTTTCCCCGACATGTATGAGATCTCGTAGTCATATCCTAGCAACTTGGACACCCATTTTTGTTTTTCCGGCGTGGTGATGCGCTGCTCAATCAAATACTTAAGGCTTCGTTGGTCTGTTTGGATATAGAATTTGCGTCCCAGAAGATATGGCTGCCATGTTTTGATTGCTTGTACGATGGCTAGCATTTCCTTAGAGTAAGTGGACCAAGCTTGCTTTGCAACTCCTAAGGCTCGACTCATATAGGCTATGGGCTTCCCTTGTTGGCTTAGGACTGCTCCAATGCCTTCCCCTGACGCATCCGTCTCTATGACAAATGGTTCATCGAAATTAGGCATGGCCAAGGTTGGGGTCGACGACATGGCTTGTTTTAAAGCTTCAAATGCATCTTTGGCTTCCTTGCCCCATGTGAACTGGCCTTTCTTAAGTAGATTAATGAGAGGCCGGGCTATAATTCTGTAGTTTTGCACAAACTTTCGGTAGTAACCAGTAAGGCCTAAGAAACCATGCAATTCAGACACAGTAGTAGGTTCAGGCCATTCAATCATAGCTCTCACCTTTCCAGGGTCCACTTTCACCCCTTGTACAGAGACAATGTGACCCAAATATTTGATCTTCTGTTATCCAAAGGCACACTTGCGAAGTTTAGTAAAGAATTGATGGTGTCTCAATACTTCGAAAACCTTTCGAACATGCTCAAGATGTGTTACCCAATCCGAACTATAAATGAGAATGTCATAAAAGAAAACTAGCACAAATTTTCTTAAGAATGGCCGAAAAATTGAATTCATAAGAGATTGAAAAGTTGAGGGGGCATTACATAGTTCGAAGGGCATGACCAAATATTCATAATGGCCATTGTGTGTGCGGAAAGCCGTCTTGTGAGTGTTAGCAGGGTGGACTCGCACCTGGTGATAACCGGATACCAGATCAAGCTTAGTAAAATAAGTTGCTCCATATAGCTCGTCTAGCATGTCTTCCACAGTTGGGATTGGGAATCTGTCCTTGATAGTGACGGCATTAAGGGCCCTGTAATCTGTGCAAAATCGCCACGTCCCATCTTTTTTCTTTACCAACAAGACGGGCGAAGAAAAGGGGCTGGTGCTATTCTTGATTATTCCCATGTTGAGCATGTCTTGTACTTGTTTCTCTATCTCGGCCTTTTGAAAATGAGCATACCGATTGGGCCGTACATTAAACGGCTCGGTCCCTTGAGGTTGATTCGGTGGTCAATTTCTCGTGAAGGAGGTAGCTACTTTGGTTCCTGGCACAAATCTTCAAATTCTTGCAATAGTGGTCGCATCTCTATAGGAATTCTCTCATCTGCAGTCATCTGCAAACAAACAACAAGTAAAGAATTCCCTTGCTTCACTTCTTTTGATATGGTTCTGAGTTCGGCAGGTTGGATCGGCTTATGATCAATTCCTTCTAGGCGATGGTGACGTCCTTCCCACGTGAAATCCATTGTCATTCTTTTCCAGTCACACATAACTGTGCCTAATTGTTCGAGCCAATGGACCCCTAGCACCATATCCAATCCGATTAGTGGTAAGGAATAAAGAGTTAAGGTGAATGGGATACCTTGTAGCCACAATCTAACATTCTCGAACCTCCCCTGACATTTGAGGGGTGCACCATTGGCCACCTTCACATTAAAAGGTTCGGTTGGGATTGCTGGAAGTTGCAATAGCTCCGCAACTCTGTCATTAATAAAATTGTGTCGACCCACTATCAATGAGCACAACTAGCTCGTGGGATCCGACTCTAGCCATAATTCTCATGGTGCGAGCAGTGGACCATTACACTTGTGTCCAGGAACGAATTTCTCATCACAGTTGAAGCAGAGTCCTTGTGCACATCGTCTTTGCATCTCTTCCCATGATATCCGCTTCATTGATGAGGCTGGCTTAGGGTTGGTAGAAGTCGAACTCACCACAGCGGCAGCAGGAAACCTAGTCACCTTCTTTTGCCGGCTTAATTGATCATCCTTCATCCTGGCTAGGCTAATGGCTTCTTTAAGGGTCTTTGGCTTAAACATTCTAATCCCATCAGCAATTTCCATCTTGAGGCTGCCCATAAACATACCTACAAGTGCCTTTTGAGTCCAACCACGAACCCTGTTTCCCAATCTTTCAAATTCTCGTTGGTAATCCCGCAAAGAACCTGTCTGTCGAATCTTGGATAAAGATTCATCGAAATCTTCTCAATCTGTTGGTCCAAATCGCGACCACAACTCCTCTACAAAGACGTCCCACGTAACTTCTTTTCCTTCCTCTTGGTAAGCTCGATACAACCACTGCCACCATTGATCTGCTTCCTTTTCAAGATGGAAGGAGGCCAATGGCACTTTCTGTAGTTCTGTAGTGCCTTGAAACCTGAAAAATTGCTCCGCCTTATTGAGCCATTCAGTGGGATCTTCTCTCACAAACTTGGGAAATTCCAGCCTTGCGAGTTTTGAAGAAAACATGGGCCGGTCTCCTCCTACGTGCTCACGACCTCGATCACTTGATGAATATCCACTTCGCTCAGAAACTTGGTTGGACTTGGGTTCCGGTTGTATCACGACAGCTTCAGTGAGATTGCTGATCGCAGCCTCTAGTCGCTGCAGCTTCTCACCAAATCCCAGCTCCAAACGGGTGAAACTTTCCTGCAAACTTCCAACACTTGACTCCAGACTCTCTATTCGCTCCTTATGGGTTCCCATCGTAAACCTGGCTCTGATACCAAGCTGATAGATCTTCTTTTTTAAGGCAAGAAAATAACCTGTAATTTTATTTGATTTCAACTCATACCTGGTTCTGTACAACCCCAGGTTTAAATACAAAAGCCATTCAACAATTTTTCCTAAACTCAAGGCCTCAACGTCTAGTGCTTCCTTAAGTTCAGCAACTCCCTATCCTATACTTCAGCAACATTCCTAGCCTATTCAACAACAACTAACGCAACTATTATGAGATATTTCCTCACTTATTTGACTTCTTCTTATGCACCAACAACTAACAAATATGCATATGCCACACGTCCTGCAAGTCATGCAACGTAATCTCGATATCGTGGGTTCTTGACATGGGTCCTTGCTGACCTTCTCAACGTATCAGAATAATTCCAGGAGCTTCTTGAGGTGAGCAGAATCTACCAGAATTTCCAGGCGTCCTTTGAAGAAGAGTAGATCATTCTTAATGGTGTACTCGGGGTGCAGTGAGGGATTTGCCAATACTTGGGCCTTCAACTGCCGTAACTCCCTATGGGATTGGGCTTCTTTTCGAAGTAGATCCAGGAGTGGAGAAGTTGGGAAAGATACTAGTAACTGAAATGATTGTGGGTGCCGTGAGAGGGCGTCAGCCGCCTGGTTATCAGCCCCTGCTTTGTACTCAATTATGTAGTCGTACCCCAGTAGCTTGGATATCCATCGTTGTTGTTCCGGGGATAGGACTGATTGATCCAATAAGAACTTCAAACTTTGATGGTTTGTCCGAATTATGAACCGTCTACCGAGCAAGTAGGATCGCCAACGTTGGATTGCTAAGACCACTGCTATTAATTCTCGTTCATAAACTGATTTGGCCCACTTTTGTGATGTTAAGGCCTTGCTGAAAAAGGCTAGTGGTCGCCCCTCTTGCATGAGAACAGCCCCAACACCTTGACTGGAGGCATCACACTTAATGATGAAGTCTTTTGTGAAATCGGGCAATGCTAATGTTGGAGGGCTTCTTTTCGAAGTAGATCCAGGAGTGGAGAAGTTGGGAAAGATACTAGTAACTGAAATGATTGTGGGTGCCGTGAGAGGGCGTCAGCCGCCTGGTTAGCAGCCCCTGCTTTGTACTCAATTATGTAGTCGTACCCCAGTAGCTTGGATATCCATCGTTGTTGTTCCAGGGATAGGACTGATTGATCCAATAAGAACTTCAAACTTTGATGGTTTGTCCGAATTATGAACCGTCTACTGAGCAAGTAGGATCGCCAACGTTGGATTGCTAAGACCACTGCTATTAATTCTCGTTCATAAACTGATTTGGCCCACTTTTGTGATGTTAAGGCCTTGCTGAAAAAGGCTAGTGGTCGCCCCTCTTGCATGAGAACAGCCCCAACACCTTGACTGGAGGCATCACACTTAATGATGAAGTCTTTTGTGAAATCGGGCAATGCTAATGTTGGAGGGCTTGCAATTGCCTGTCTCAACTGCTCAAAAGCTTGTTGGGCCTGGGTTGACCAGTGAAAAGCATCTTGTTTCAGCAATTGGGTCAACGGGGTAGCTATTAGGCCGTAGTTTTTGATGAAGCGGCGGTAGTACCCAGTCAGACCCAAGAAGGCCCTCAACTCTTTCACACTCTTGGGTTGTAGCCAGCCCATTATATTGGAGATTTTATCTGGGTCGGTCGCTACAGTTTCGTTCTCTACAACATGTCCCAAGTAGTGAACTTGGTTTTGTCCAAAGGAGCACTTGGACTCTTTAGCGAATAACTAGTGGGCCTCAAGTGTTGCAAGGGTGCCCTGTAGTTGATTCAGATGTTCCTCCCAATTGTGGCTATAGACCAATATGTCATCAAAGAAAACAAGGATGAACTTACGTAAATATGGCCGGAATATGTCGTTCATTAATGCTTGAAATGTGGCTGGAGCATTGGTCAACCCAAATGGCATGACCAGGAACTCATAGTGGCCATCATGCGTTCTGAAAGCCGTTTTGTGAACATCCTCCCTATGTGCCCTTATTTGATGATACCCAACTTGTAAAACTAATTTTGAGAATATGGTGGCTTGACTGAGTTCATCAAGCAGCTCGTCAATGACCAGTATTGGAAATCAGTCTTTAATGGTGATATTGTTAAGGGCTCTGTAATCAATACAAAATCGCCACGTCCCATCCTTTTTGTTGACTAATAATACCGGTGAAGAAAATGGGTTGTGACTAGGCTGTATTATCCCTTGCTTAAGCATATCTTGAACTTGCTTCTCGATTTCAAATTTTTTAAAGTAAGGGTATTGGTAAGGTCTTACATTGGTTGGGGCAGCTCTCGGCATGAAGATGATGCAGTGGTCATGCTCCCGGCGTGGTGGAAGTTCTTGGGGTTCTTTGAACACGCTGCCATATTGCTGAAGGAGTTGTAGGCGGTTTTGGAAGTCTCTAGGCCCATTTGGGCTGCTGTTAGCTAAAGATGGGCTGATCCAATTTGAGTCCATGTGCATGAATATGGGCTAATCCGGATCTCCTATTTGCTTTGTTAATGTTGCAAGACTGATGGGCCTTGGACCCTAGCATGTTTGCTTTGTTAAGTGAGGTCGGCTTCCTCTTCAACATCTATTTGGAGGAGAAATGCTTGTTGTTTCTTGCACCGATGGCTCGGTCCGAATTTCTCTTCGCAGTTGTAACTTGCATCTCTGCCCAGGTCAGCCGTTTGAAAGGAACCAATGGGCCTAGCCCAATATTCCTTCCTCCTTGTCTGGTGCTGTTGTCCTGGTTCCTGGACCCCATGGCCGTTGCACCTTTCTTGCTCGAGCGAACTTATCCTCATACAATCTTGCTAGTGCTGCTGCATTTATGACCGAAGTGGGCTGCATCGCCTTCACTTCCAGTCGCAGTTCTTCTTTCAGGCCACCGACGAAGCTTCCCACCAGCGCCTTCTCCGTCCACCCTTGGACTCTCACGGCAAGATTTTCGAACTCCATATGGTAATCTTTAATTGATCCCACCTGCCGTAGCTTTGCCAAACTCTCATCATGATCTTTGAACCCAGATGATCCAAAACGGATAGTCATGGCATCAGTGAAGTCTGCCCAAGTTTGACGAGGGTGCCCCCATCGGTACCATTGCAACCAGAGGATAGCTTCCCCTTTAAGATGCGCAAAAGCCAGAGCTACCCTGTCTTGCCCAGGTGTCTCATGGTAATCGAAGTACCGTTCGGATCTAAGAATCCAGGGAGTTGGGTTGCCGCCTGAGAAGATGGGGAAATCGATTTTGGCTGCTCTCGTTGCCGCCGGCCCTGTTCTGCGGTTGTTTTCATTGCTGTGCTCTTCTTGGCTTCCTCTGTCGTTGTTCATTGCCCCCTGCTCCAGCCGATTGAGGAGAGCAGCTTCATTTCTTTGAGATCTGAAGACATTCGATGGATCTCTACCTCCATCTGATCCACTCAGGTGTCTACTGACGTGTTTCTTGTGTTGGTCATGCTGGCTCTGATACCAACTTGTTAGGAACGTGCCTAACTCAGGGCTCTTCGAGGGAGCCAACCTCCTGTTGGAGGGAGAGAGAGAGAGAGAGATGCCGAAAGGATTCCTGTCTTATTTCTCTTTGTGCTTCACTACTTATACTGTTTACAATCTTTGATTTCTTTCTGTTACAGCTGTTGCAAGTGGACGATTAGTTGTGCTGATGTGGCCTCCTCTTGTAAAACTGATTAACTGCTTTCTGTTGGTCTGTTCCAGTAGTCTTTACACCCTATGAGCCCAACTATTAATTTGGACTAAGTGTCCATTAGGCTTTTGAGCCTAATCAGGTACTTGCAAACAATCTCTCAACCAGTAACATCAAGAAATTACCGACCCTATTACAAAGTGCAGTGCCACAATTTGCTCAAAATGTATCTTGGAATAAAAATCATTTTCCAACCCTTTGTCAAAATAAATTATTTATTAATATAATTACGTCTTTAAAAAATCGATTTCAAGAACATTTGAAATCCACTGCTGGCATTTTTAGGCTCCACCAAAGAGAGTGTAAACTGGGATATCCTCTTTGTTTGACAAAGTGGTTGGTCCTATCACGGTGATCTCACTCAAGTACCTTCCCAATCTGCTCCAACATACCCAGATTTTTTACTCCAAAAGAACCACTCAAGTTGGCATATCAAAAGCGAACTAGTCTGACACTTGAGTAGAGTCTCATTATTAAGTTAGGAGATTAAATGCAACTTTCCAGATTTATCTACCATTCACCAAGGTCCAGGCTTAAACTGGAAATGGTTCTTTCTGGTGTTTCTTAAAAACCCACTCCTTGTACCTTAGGTCCAACCCAAGCAGTTGAGACAGACAATGTACAGCTTAGGGGTATTCACAGAAACATACGAAAATGCACATGAAATAATAAATGAACTGAATTTATTCATTAATAAATGTCAGTGTGCATCAAACTGTTGGAGCCGAGGGCATACATTATCTAACACTATCAAAATTTAGCTTGACAAATCCCTCCATTGGATTCTCCCACCTCCAAATTGTCTTATTCTATGTTGTCAAATGAACCTCCTTGAAAGTTCCCAAAGATTTGCTCCAAAACACTTTTCAAATTTTCACACATTCAGAAACTACCTTGCATTTTCTCTTTTGTTCCTTGAAAATTCTTGCTTTTCTTTTTTCTGTACAGTCCATGCTGTGGCAGCTCTCACACCTCCACATTTCTCTTCCCCTTCTCTTTCTGTCTCGTTGTTCTACGAGAGAATAGTTCTATCACACTAGCCTGTTGAACCTATCTGCATCCAAAACAAAGAAAGAAACCTTTCCCAAATACCAACAACAAATGAACAAGATTAGTAAGTGCTAGTCAGTTTCATCACAAGTAATGCAAAGAAGACACCAATTAGGAAAAATACACCAAAAAGGTCTGCTCCTGTGTAAAACATCCATTGTGCTAATGCATCCATGCCTTTTTGTCAGGAGAAAACTGAGCAGGGGGAGAAAGGAGAGGTAAAAACTTAAAGAAAGAGGCAAAAGAAAGAAATACAAGGATTAGGCAACCAAACCTGACTGTCCTGTTTTCAAGAATCAAGAAATACCTTTTCCAAGACAGCCAACAAGTTCAAGACGTTAGGCAGCTCAAAGTCACAAATTTCCCTTCTGAAACGTCTTTTAGTGATTAAGTAATTAAGAAGGTTGCGTGCTTCTTAGTGGTTGAATGTAAAGTTGGGTTAATTATTGCACCCTCAAGTATTTTATTATTTAATTATTTTATCCAGTAAAAGGCAAAGGAATAGGTCATTCAGTTCTTATTATTTTATCCCTTGGATTGCATTCCAAGGGAACATGGTTTGAGTTTCATGTTTACATTATTAGGCATGCTCAAGTGTACTGCTTGTTTTTTTTTTTCTTTTCTAAGTAATGAAATTTAAAAAGGGGGAAGAGGTAAACTCTAGCAAAACAGATTATGAGGCTTTTCGGTGAATAATTCATGATTTCATCAATTTAATTTTTGACTACTTTACTCTTTTCCTTTTTAAGTTCATGAAGACATTAATTTGAGCTCTTATATGTTAAACAGGAGCTTGACCCACCTCCATGGCTACACAGAATGCGTGAAATAGGATACCCGCCAGGATATCTAGGTAATTGGATCTAATTGACTTCAAGTTTACAAGTTAATCCAATGTTACATATTCAATACATATTCTGTTGCAACGACTACTGATGCATCGATTTTTTTTTT
This sequence comes from Nelumbo nucifera, assembly GCF_055504915.1. Lineage (NCBI taxonomy): Eukaryota > Viridiplantae > Streptophyta > Magnoliopsida > Proteales > Nelumbonaceae > Nelumbo > Nelumbo nucifera. Next base: position 39,537,848 of record NC_142656.1, on the reverse strand, counting down.
AATCTTTCAAGGAAGTTTGTTCTACATGTAAGGAATTCATATTCTGCCTCATTTAAGTTTAATTTTCCCCCTCCATTTAAATGGTGGGCTTCATCTTCTAATTTCTGCTGCCTTTTTAATGTGTTCATATCTCCATCTCTACCTTCATCCCCTGCTCTCTCACCGTAGATGGTTGCTTTTAGCTTAAGATTATTTCACTACTTAACAATTTGCTTGTTTGTCCTTTGCCTTGAGAATTTTTTATTTTTTGGTGGAGTGTGTTGAGAAACTTACACAATATTTAGTAATGCTTTTATATCATTGCTATTCTACATTCTTAGATCCAGATGAGGAGGATATGCCTTCAGGGATTATAATATACACTGATGAGGAAAGCAAGAAAGAACAAGAGGATGGAGAAATCCTTGAAACAGAAAACATGGAGCTGAATGTACCAATCCCTGGGAAAAAGATGACGGTAGAGTTTCCAGGAATAAATGCACCAATCCCTGAGGATGCCGATCAAAGTCGTTGGATGTCTTCACGGGAGACTAGTTTTGATTCATCTGGGAGCCGACTCCATCACAGGTTAAACCGCTCCTCAGAAGTCAACGATGAGGGGTACTACCATGATCGAAGATGGTCCAGGGACTACAGAGATGATGCCCCCCCTGGATCTGATCCTGCAGACAGCCCATCCATGTCTGGTTACACACGGAGGTATAGTGGTTACGATCCCCTTTACACAACTGAATCTCACAGTCCAAGAAGTAATATTCCAGTACCAAGGAGTCCGAGTCTTGGTAGGCCTCTATCTGATAGGGGGAGGAGGAGCCCTTTGGTCCATGATGGTTCCCCTGGTCAGAGTCCCTATAGTTCTGTATCTTACCCTTCTCCTAATGCACGGCAGTCGCCACAGAATTACAGTTATTCCAGCTTCGAAAATTGGGCCTATGAGAGCCAACACAGCTCAGGTTCTTTCTCATCATCATATAGGAAGGACAGGCATGAACGTCATCATCATCATCATCATGGTAGGAGGTAAATGGGCGTAAAAATGTTATTTCTGCTTGAACTCCAAGATTAATTGCATGTGTAACATGTGTGATATTTCCCAGCTTTTATAATTGTTGTTGACCAGCTTTTACAAAAAACCAGTTCCCCTCCGTGATATCTAAATTCATGCAGAAATCTGCTTTCTCAAGGAATTTTTGTTTGTTTTTAGTTGGGGAGAAGGAACCTATGTTGTATTTGACTTTCGTATTTTTGCAATTTACAAAAGAAAACATGCCTGTAATTGTTGTTGACCAGATTTTATAATTGTTGTGACGAAAACCTCTGGCCGACCACGTTCAACAGCGTGGGCCATTTGGCAATGCATCGGCATATAGTTTCCGAGAACGCATGGAGTTTCCCATGTACTGTACCTTTCTTTCTATATGCCTGATACGCCGGTAGGGGCATATAGGGCGAATCAATACCTTTTTTTTTTTTTTTACATTTTTTTTGCAAAACTGGTTTAGGAGGGCCGGTTTAGAGTTCCACCCCCTAAACCAGTCAGACCCCTGATACACCCACTGTAGGGGCGTATCGGAGAGCTCGGAACAATACGTATCGTCCGATACGGGCCAATACGTGTCGGTATTTTAAACTTTGGTATCTTTAAGATAAAACTATTTATAATTCATGGACAGTTTCTGAATAGTTAAGTGGGTAGTTTTTTGACAGTTATAAGTGGGTAGTTTCTAATACGAGTAAAGAACATATATGCCATTTTTATGGCCATTGTATGTTTAGACAATGGGGATAAAAAACATTTAAAGAAAATTCCAGAAATGGCATTTGTAGTATAGATATAATCTCTCTAATAATTCTTTGTTTTGAGAGAAGCCATATGTGGCAGAATTCATTAAAAATATGCTCAGAATTCAAGACATTACAATCAGCATCAGCCAGAAAAGTCCAAGAAATTGACAAAACAAATGGAGAAATAAGTCCAGATTATCAACCAATCTGCTGAAAAAAAGATACCAATCCTGAGCACCGGGAGAGAGCTTATGAGACTATAAGACACCAAAACTAAGGGTCAAGCCTCCAACAGAGATAAACTCGACAAGAAACTCCAGAACAATGTGTCCCAACAACTAAACCAACATGGGGTTTGGAGAGAATTGATTGTTAAACTCAAACCCATCTATTGGCAATCAACATTCAACTTCAGATCTAGTGGAAGGGGGAAAGGAGATTGTAACAAACTGTTCTTCCAAAACTGGATGAAATCCACAACTTAAAAAGACAGGTGGCCTACCGTTCCAGATCAGGATACATGTATTACAAGCTTAAAAAAACTCGTAGAAAAGCCATAACATCCACATTCTAAATAGTTGGCGGAATCCCAAAAGTTGTCCACACGGTCATATCTCTTGCAACGACCATTAATGCATGAAATCCATGTCCGAGATGGAAGGAATAGTGGTGTAACTCGCGCCTACACACATGGATCTATATATTGATTGATCACAAAATTAAAATGCCAAAAACGTCGGAAACAACATACTTGCCGGAAACCGTGAGACCATGGCCACCGGAAACTGGATATCCAGACTATACAATACGGAAAAATACATCTGTAGTTCCATCTTCACAGATGCTGACAAACCTCCAAATCTAAATCCCTTCCAGCGGACCCAAAACATCCAAAAGAACGGGACAAAAACCAACATTGATCCCATCCATTTCAAATGCCGGCAAGAATTCGGTGCCATGAACTAGGAAATTGCCAACACCAGAAACCACCCCCAAGATACTATAAATCACCGCACCATCCGGAACAGCGCCAAAAAACATCTCCAATTAATCCATGGTGACCCCTATCCAAATGGTGAGCATCCGTCGAACTCCTCTGACTACACCCACAACCTTTGACATTATGCTGAGATAAACTTCTATTACCTCACCCACAAAGCCAACACCTCCCACTGGAAATACCTTTTGGACGAGAGGTTTGAAAGCTAATCGCATTGATGCCCAAACTGAGAGGAAGCCTCAAAATGTAGAACCGCATCCATGCTCAACCCCTACCATTTCAATCTTTCTCTAACAAACCCTATTAACAAGAATAGGAAAAAAAAAAAAAAAACTCACTGATGAAGGGTGATTTGGCATGACCTAGTAAGAAGAGGTCACGTGGACGCGATCTACTCGAAGGATGACAACTCAGTGAAAAGAACCCAGTCAACAAAAGTTAGAGCTCGGGTATTCGGTTACCTTGGCCCAAAATCACGTCGGCATAGAGTCATCTCGGCATAAAGGCACCTTGACACCCAATTTAGTTCGGGGCCAAAGAACCGAAGTGACAGTTCGGGGCCAAAGAACCGAAGTGCCACGAAATCGACTCCGGAAGCTTCCCCAACGGACTCCGAATTTCTCGGGATCATGACATCTAATAACAGGGCTCATCCTCACTCCGCCCGAATCAGAGAAAAGTGATAAACCTTATCAACTGGCGCATTGCTCTCATTTGAAAACGGAACAGATCTTATCTATGCAGCCCGGAGATCCCAAAGCATTTTCGTAAGATTCACGACTACTACACTAAATAAGGGCATCGAACCTCAAGGCGAAGGTACGCGCGATTATTTGCTCACTAGCACTCTAGCACTCAAGTATAAAACTCGCATCCATAATACAATACTGATTTAAGCATCGGAGCGACCACGCCGGGTTTGCCACATCGGGTTCTCTAATCCTTTATCTTGTAGCTTGTTCCAGCTCGCCACGCGACTAGGGTCCAGGTCATCTTCTAGCTAGGAGTATCTACATTGCACACGATCAATTGGTGCCATCTGTGGGAACCGATCAATAAGTCATTCCAATCTCAGTTGCAGTTCTAGCTTTCAATCTATCTCAATGGATTCTTCAGCATCACCGGGAAAAGCATCGAGATGAACGTCACTTGGGGGAAAGATCAGCAATCGACCTTCCCCCAAGGCCCCACAGTATGCATCGGCCAGTTTACTATTCCCCTTACGGCTCTAGGGGTTTCGTCACTATCCATACCACAGGGCACCACACAAGTGAGCGTCTCGCTTCCCCCAGTGGGTGTGACTTTCTCTGAGCCATCCATGGTCCCCACTAGAATCGAGTGAAGGGATGAGAGATCCATCTTATGGACGCCCAAAAGATTGCGGAATAAGGGGCGAATTTCAAAAATTTTTCTCTCCCTTCAACTGGGAATCGTATTCCCCATTTAGAAAATCATATTTTCAAGGATCAATTCTGAACCATAAACTGAACCAGATTTGAACCAAAAAGGAGTGGGAAGGATTATACCTGATACGGAGAAATAATATCTCCCAACGAAGGTGTTCACGTCCAAGGAAGGATCCAAAGACTGCTCCCACTGAAGATGGCGCAGTGCAGGTGGAGCAGAATCAGCAGTGTTCTTCTCCAAGAACTCTGTCCTTCGCAAGAATCAGCAAGATGGTACGTGAGCACAGCTTCCTTTCAATCCTTTTCAAAGGACTGATGTCAAGATCCAATCTTGACTTCTCCCACAAGTGGAGATCGAACTGGCAAACAGGGCGGCAAGAACAGGGAGGCGGCAAGAGAGTATTTGCAGGGAGCAGAATTCTCTCTTCTTGATTTCAGCACTAAAGAAAACCTAATGATCTGTGTGTTTTTAGGCTGCCGCCCCCTTCTTCTTTTATAATCTTAAAGGGATCAGCTCCTAATCAGATTAGGAGTTGCTAATCCAAATCATATTTGGGTTAGAAGTCCCTTTAAGTGATAAGGGATAATCCTTATCTTATCTGGAGATCAGATCAGCCATTTCCTAATCTGATTAGGAGGTTTCTAGATCTAAATCTTATTTAGATCTTGGACTCTCTAAGTGGATAGGGTCTAAGCCCAATCCTATTAGCTGATCCACTTCAGATTTCGCCCCTTTATTAACTAAATAAACAGCCCAGTTCGAAATGGGCTTTAGGCCCATTAAGCTTATGTGCTCACTTAACCCTCTTAACTGCTGCCCAGTTGGGCTTCCTTGTATGGCGTGGGACCCAAGCATTGATCTACACATCAGCCACATGGGTTCGGCCCAGCCTTTGTTACAAGGCCTGGCCGAATACACTGTTAAAGACAGTGCACCCCCTGAAACCCATCAAATGGGCTCTACGGGCCCAACACTTACCCTAAGAGGTCCCTGGGCCAAGCCACCTTGTAACACCCAGGGACTGTGGGCAGATGCAAGATTAGCCCATCAGGTATTAACCTCAATGGTCTTACACTTAACCTCTCAGCCCATAATGATCATACACTGCCCGACAAGAGAGGACCTCTCCCTCGGCTGCAAGGAACAGTGTTGCACTCTCCACTCACATGGATCCCGGGAATTAAAACCTTCTTGCAAACAATTTAGAAACCATATATATATACTTTTATATCTTATATAAAATATATTTTGCAAAACAAATCTCAACGGTTGAAATTGGCTGCCGGCAGTCTTGGTTTCCATCAGTGAGAGTGCATCCCCGATCATTACCTTTGTCCGACAAAGGGGCTGATCCTGTCACTATGATCACCCACTCAGATGAATTCTCGGACTGTCCCAACATACCCAGGTTTTGACCCCCGCTAAGGATCTCACTGATTGGTACATCAAAGATAGCCCAATCCGACACCTAGTGCAGTATCATAATCGAGTCTAGGGGTCGGGTGTAACTTACCAGTTTTGCCCATCAATCTCCAAGGTCCAGGGCAATACAGGAAATCTGGTCTAGTTCAAAGATTCAATTAATCCTACACTGTATGTGCTTAGGGTCTCATCCTGGCAGCTGAGACAAGCCACCCCAACCGACTTGGTGGCACTACAGTGTCAGCCTTGTCAGGATAGGTCTCCCTAGACCGACCCACTGGCTGTGAACATTCTAAACTAACACGAGTCTCATTAAGTGTCCAGTTTAAGGGTATTACACAGAAACATACCAAGGGAACATGAATCAAATATGCATCTTTATTCATTTACAATAAACTCATAAAGTACATCATTCTGATTGAAGCTAAGGGCATACAAAACTGTCTAACAGCTCCCACTTGCACTTAGGTCCAATCAGGTACTAGCCGGAGTCCCATGCTTTCCACGTGTTTCTCAAACACTTTCTGTGATAGTGGCTTTGTCAATGGGTCTGCTACATTTTCCGCTGACGCTACCTTCTGAATCAGGACGTCCCCTCTACCAACAATCTCCCGCAGTACGTGGTACTTCCTCTCGATGTGCTTCGACTTCGAGTGGGCTCGTGGCTTCTTAGCCTGAGCAATGGCTCCATTTTTGTCACACAACAATGGGATGGGTGATGTGCTGGACGAAACAACTCCTAACTCGTGAACGAACTTCTTCATCCACACAGCTTCTTTGGCAGCCTCACTTGCGGCAATGTATTCGGCCTCGGTCGTGGAGTTTGCAGTGGACCCCTGTTTGCTGCTTTTCCAGCAAACAACACACGATCCTATCGTGAAAACATATCCAGATGTAGACTTTCTATCATCTGGGTCTGACTGGAAATCGGCATCTGTAAACCCCTGGATCTGTAGTGAGCTACCGTCGAACACCAGACAAAACTCTTTTGTCCTTTGAAGGTACTTAAGTATGTTTTTCACAGCAGTCCAATGCTCCTGCCCTGGGTTGGCCTGAAATCTGCTTACTACACTCACTGCCTGAGCAATGTCAGGACGAGTGCACAGCATGGCATACATGATGTTCCCTACGGCAGAGGCATAGGGAACGTCTTTCATGCCATCAATCTCCTCAGAAGTCTTGGGAGACATCTTCTTGGAGAGAGTGACTCCGTGCCTGAAAGGAACATTTCCTTTCTTGGAGTTTTCCATGCTGTATCTTTTGACTATTTTGTCAATATAAGCAGATTGGGATAATCCAATTATCCGCTTCGATCTATCTCTATAGAGTCGAAGACTTAGTATATAGGAGGCTTCTCCAAGATCTTTCATGGAGAATTGCTGCGAAAGCCATACTTTCACTGCAGTTAACATTCCTACATCATTCCCAATGAGTAGAATGTCATCTACATATAGAACCAAGAAGGTAACCTTATCTCCACTGAACTTCCTGTAGACACAGGGTTCATCCGGATTCTGCTCGAAGTCAAATGATTTGACAGCAGAGTCAAAACGGATGTTCCAACTTCTAGAAGCTTGCTTAAGTCCATAAATGGATCTATTAAGTTTACATACCATGTTTTCCTGACCTACAGCAATGAAGCCTTGCGGCTGCTGCATATAGATATCTTCAGTAAGATCTCCATTCAGGAATGCAGTTTTGACATCCATCTGCCAAATCTCATAATCATGGTATGCTGCTACAGCTAGCAGGATCCTAATGGATTTAAGCATGGCCACAGGCGAAAAGGTTTCCTCATAATCGATGCCTTCTTTCTGAGTGTACCCTTTCGCCACTAGACGAGCCTTGAAGGTCTCAATCCTGCCATCGGGGCCCTTCTTCCTCTTGTAAATCCATTTGCAACCGATTGCTTTTACCCCGGAGGGTGGATCTAATAGAGTCCAGACTTCATTGGCCTCCATTGAGTCCATCTCTGCTCTCATGGCCTCCACCCACTTCTAGGAATTTATGTCCAACATAGCTTCCGCGTAAGTCACGGGATCCTCCTCACTAGTCAAGGTTTCCACCAGGTAACTATCCTAGTCATAACCATAACGGACTGGTGGCCTGGATGCCCGAGTGGATCTTCTAAGTTGGTCAGTACCTGGAACTTGTGGGACATCTCCCACTGCTCCTGAGCGCTCCTCATCAAGAACAACTTCCTGATGATGGGTGTCCAGGATATAGTCGGTTTCCAAGAATTGTGCATTTCGACTGCAGAACACTTTCTGCTCACTTGGGTCATAGAAAAGGTAACCTACAGAGCCTTTTGGGTAGCCTACAAATAGGCAACGGCTGGTCTTAGATTCCAACTTGTCTGCACTCGTTCTTTTAACGTGTGCTGGACAACCCCAAATCTTCAAGTGACTGACACTTGGTTTCTTTCCGGTTCAAAGTTCATATGGAGTATTCGGAACCGATTTGGTTGGAACCCGATTCAGCATGTAAATCGCAGTCTCTAATGCGTAACCCCAAAAGGATGTGGGTAACTCTGAGTGTATGAGAAGCGATCGGACCATATCTAATAAGGTCCTATTCCTCCTCTCTGAAACACCGTTAAGTTGTGGTGTAGCAGGAGGAGCTAATTGTGATACTATCCCATTGTCCTTTAAGTAGTCCCTGAATTCGTCAGAGAGATATTCGCCACCTCGATCTGATCGAAGGGCTTTAATTTCTCTCCCTAACTGTTTCTCGACCTCTTGTCTAAACTCTTTGAACTTTTCAAAGGATTCAGACTTGTGTCTCATTAGGTACACGTAACCATATCGTGAAAAATCATCTGTGAAGGTGATGAAATACACGTGTTGATTTCGTGTCCTAACACTCAGGGGACCACATACATCAGTATGTATTAGGTCAAGTGTGCCTGTACATCTTTCAGGCTTACCACTAAATGGCCGTTTCGTCATCTTGCCTTGTAGGCAAGGCTCACAGGTGGGATGATCTTCTACAGCTAGAAAATCCAAAGGACCATCCTTTACCAACCTTGTGATTCGGTCAACACCGATGTGGCCAAGTCGGTAATGCCACAGACATGTGGGATTAACTGTATCACGGGCTCTCTTCTTGGGGTTTTCAACCGACGTAGTTTCGGTTATGTTAGTTTCTAGAGAAGGATGTAGAACATAGAGACCGTTCTCCAGTTCCCCATATGCGATGAATCTGTTTTTTCTTTTAATAGTAATCGTATTACTAAAGAAGACAGAATAACCATCTGCACACAGTTTTGAGACAGAAATCAAATTTCTTCTTAAATTTTGTACATAAAGACAATCTTTCAGTACAATTATTCATTCTCTAAAATATAATTCCACGGTTCCTATGGCCGCGGCTGCAACAGTTGCAGTAGTCCCCAAGTAGAGTGTGACTTCTCATTCACTTAGCCTTCTGCTTACCTTGAACCCCTGTAGTGAGTTACACGCATGAGTTGAAGCTCCGGAGTCAATACACCAGGACGCTGAAGCTACCAATAAATTGGTTTCTATAACACAAGTTTCGAAGTTACCTTTCTTGGATTCCAGGTAGGCAGGACAATTCCTTTTCCAGTGACTGGTCTTCTTGCAGAAGTGACAGACATCCGATGCTTTGTCTTTCTTCTACTTCTTGCTTTTAGTGGATTTCTTTTGAGGCTTCTTTGCCTTCCTCTTTCTCTTGCCTGTCTTGCCAGCTTCAACAAGCCTGGCTACGGGCTCATCCTTTTTAATCAGTTCTTCAACTCTTTGCAACATATTGCTGAGCTCTTGTAAGCTGACATTCAGCTTGTTCATGTTATAGTTCATGATGAACAGATTAAAGGAAGGAGGCAAAGAGTTAAGGATAGCATCTATCTGGGTTGCAAGGTCCAGCCCGAATCCAAGAGCCTCCAGTTCGTTGATGTATCCCATCATCCGAAGACAATGGTCGTGAACTTGTTGACCCTTGAACATTTGTGTGGTCATGAACTGTTTCAAGACCTTTTGTCGAGTAGAACGATTCTGCTCTTCATACATTGTCCTGAGACTGTCCAATATGTCTTTGGCAAGTTCGATCTGATCGAACTGCCTCTGTATCGGATTGTCCAAGGAGGCAATGATGTAACACCGGGCAAGGGAGTTTTTCTCCTCCCATTCTTGATAGTCTCTCCTTCGGGCCTCAGAAGCCCTATCTCTCGGACGCTCCGGGGCAGGATTCTTTGCCACTTTGTCAAGTTTTTCAGAAGCAAGGACCAGCATAAGGTTCCTATACCAGTCAGGATAGTTTGGGCCCTTCAACTTGTTGTCATCAAGTAGCTTTGCAAAGGATCCGTTTGCCATTTTCTGATAAAAGAGCAAACATCAGTCCACGACCTAATTTGATTCATGTTCATTTCATAGATGTGGATTTTAATCTACGATCCATTTCCATTTATTCGTCTCTGAGATTTCCTTCCTTTCTTAGTGACGGAGACTACGGGTTGTCTCTGGAAATGTAGGAAATCACATAGGGTGCATGAAGCTAACTGTTTCAGTTGCATAACCCCACCACCTTTCTGTGAAGGATCATATCCACTCATCATATGAGTTTTCCCTTTGGCCTCTGTCAGACAAGGTTTAGAGCCGTTTTCAGGTAAACCTTTCTGTCCAGTGAGTGCTTACCCATCATATTCGTGAACGCCAAGGTACCGTGAGAGAGTTCCCATTTTCTGGTGAAGCCCCTCCCACATCGGTCTATGACGCCCCTATCATCTTATGAAACACTTAGACGAGCCCAACAGCAAATGGATAGCCCATTTTTTGGTGTGTTTCCTCTTTACTGAAGGACCCATCCTTGTGCTAATGATGGAAGGCCTTTAGAGAGTTCATCATATGAATCTCCCTATCACATGCACTCATATTGTCTGGAGGGAACAGATAATTACGCCCTAGTTCTAACTTTAGGTCAAACCAAAGTGGCTCCCACTGACTTTCATAAAGCCAGATTTTGGTGGGCCTAAATCGGCTAGGGTTCCGCACGAGACCTCATGATGAGGTGTGGGGCCCACCACTGAGGGAGGTCATCCAATGACCAAAAGGGACACCATGGCAATGATGTGCATTCAGCCATGGTGTGCGAAAGAGCCACTGTCAATTGAGCATGGGCCAAGTACTTATGGCCCATGTACGTAGCACATCACACATCCATACATCACATGTAGGGATAAATTGATCCAATCAATTAATTAATCTGTAAAGCCCATTTGAAGCCCATTTTAAATCCATAATATTAACCATTAATATTATCTAGGTATATGGGCCGAACGGTTCAACCCATATAGCTTTATGTGTTAAGTGGGCTTTTAGCAGTTTTAACTATTTAAAACTGGGCTTTTAGCAGTTTTAACTATTTAAAACTGGGCTTTTACAGGTTGGGCCGAATTAACCATTTAATTAAATATCAATCCTTAGGCCCATTAGTGGGAAAAGTAGGGCTGACTTTCAGCCTTGATTAAACCCTAGATTCGGTCCAAACAGTTTGAACCAATCTTGGTTCGAATGGGTCTAGGGTTTGATCTTTAATTAAATCTTTAATTCAAGAAAATAATCTGAAATTAATTACTGAAAAAAGAAAAACAACAATCAGTAAGTCAGGGCTGTTCGCACAATCCATCCTGCAAAACAGAGGTTAGATCACAGAATGCAGTTTCACAAACTGCAAATCGCAGATAGCGATTCTCCCATCTGCGAAATCTTCTTCACTGCGAAATCTCCCTTTCTGCGCTGCCATCTTCGATCCAAAATTAAAATAAATAGAAATCCTATTTCTATTAATAATTACATAAGATCGAATACCTATACATTGAGTCTAGAAAAAAAAAATATTTACAGACCAAATGTAATAAATAAATCAAGAAACTGCAAATCTTGCATGTTCCCTGCGCAAACCAAGATTTCGATCTCCTCTTGTACGAACAGCCCATAAATCAAGAAAATCATAAAGAACAATTCTAAATAATAATCTGATTTATATAAAATTAATTTCAGATTATTCGCCCTTTAATTTTGGGAACAAATTTTCCAAAACCCATATCTGCGCAAATTGGGTAGAACACCTTCTGCCCAATTGCGCAGGTTCAGATCTGAAACAAAGTGGTTCAAGATTTGAACCATGGCTCTGATACCACTGAAGGGTTGAGAGATCCATCCTATGGACGCCCAAAAGATTGCGGAATAAGGGGCGAATTTCAAAAATTTTTTTCTCCCTTCAACTGGGAATCGTATTCCCCATTTAGAAAATCATATTTTCAAGGATCAATTCTGAACCATAAACTGAACCAGATCTGAACCAAAAAGGAGTGGGAAGGATTATACCTGATACGGAGAAATAATATCTCCCAACGAAGGTGTTCACGCCCAAGGAAGGATCCAAAGACTGCTCCCACTGAAGATGGCGCAGTGCAGGTGGAGCAGAATCAGCAGTGTTCTTCTCCAAGAACTCTGTCCTTCGCAAGAATCAGCAAGATGGTACGTGAGCACAGCTTCCTTTCAATCCTTTTCAAAGGACTGATGTCAAGATCCAATCTTGACTTCTCCCACAAGTGGAGATCGAACTGGCAAACAGGGCGGCAAGAAATGGGAGGCGGCAAGAGAGTATTTGCAGGGAGCAGAATTCTCTCTTCTTGATTTCAGCACTAAAGAAAACCTGATGATCTGTGTGTTTTTAGGCTGCCGCCCCCTTCTTCTTTTATAATCTTAAAGGGATCAGCTCCTAATCAGATTAGGAGTTGCTAATCCAAATCATATTTGGGTTAGAAGTCCCTTTAAGTGATAAGGGATAATCCTTATCTTATCTGGAGATCAGATCAGCCATCTCCTAATCTGATTAGGAGGTTTCCAGATCTAAATCTTATTTAGATCTTGGACTCTCTAAGTGGATAGGGTCTAAGCCCAATCCTATTAGCTGATCCACTTCAGATTTCGCCCCTTTATTAACTAAATAAACAGCCCAGTTCGAAATGGGCTTTAGGCCTCTTAACTGCTGCCCAGTTGGGCTTCCTTGTATGGCGTGGGACCCAAGCATTGATCTACACATCAGCCACATGGGTTCGGCCCAGCCTTTGTTACAAGGCCTGGCTGAATACACTGTTAAAGACAGTGCACCCCCTGAAACCCATCAAATGGGCTCTACGGGCCCAACACTTACCCTAAGAGGTCCCTGGGCCAAGCCACCTTGTAACACCCAGGGACTGTGGGCAGATGCAAGATTAGCCCATCAGGTATTAACCTCAATGGTCTTACACTTAACCTCTCAGCCCATAATGATCATACACTGCCCGACAAGAGAGGACCTCTCCCTCGGCTGCAAGGAACAATGTTGCATTCTCCACTCACATGGATCCCGGGAATTATAACCTTCTTGCAAACAATTTAGAAACCATATATATATACTTTTATATCTTATATAAAATATATTTTGCAAAACAAATCTCAACGGTTGAAATTGGCTGCCGGCAGTGAGAGTGCATCCCCGATCATTACCTTTGTCCGACAAAGGGGCTGATCCTGTCACTATGATCACCCACTCAGATGAATTCTCGGATTGTCCCAACATACCTAGGTTTTGACCCCCGCTAAGGATCTCACTGATTGGTACATCAAAGATAGCCCAATCCGACACCTAGTGCAGTATCATAATTGAGTCTATGGGTCGGGTGTAACTTTCCAGTTTTGCCCATCAATCTCCAAGGTCGAGGGCAATACTGGAAATCTGGTCCAGTTCAAAGATTCACTTAATCCTACACTATATGTGCCTAGGGTCTCACCCTGGCAGCTGAGACAAGCCACCCCAACCGACTTGGTGGCACTACAGTGTCAGCCTTGTCAGGATAGGTCTCCCCAAACCGACCCACTGGCTGTGAACATTCTAAACTAACACGAGTCTTATTAAGTGTCCAGTTTAAGGGTATTACACAGAAACATACCAAGGGAACATGAATCAAATATGTATCTTTATTCATTTACAATAAACTCATAAAGTACATCATTCTGATTGAAGCTAAGGGCATACAAAACTGTCTAACATCGAGCAATCCCAATTCCGTGACCTCGTTCAGTGCATTCGGACGATGCAGATCCAGATGCAACAGGTCCAACAGCTTCAACAATATCAACAGTAGTACTTGTCCTAGTAGTATTAGCAGCAGTTCCCACCACTACAGTCGAACCAACAGCCAATTCCACCCCGACACCCAGGGTTGTGCTAGGGCCAGAACCAGAATTGGCCTGTAACTAGCCAGAATGCCCACCGATCCCCCCATCGGGGTGAGGGGACCTCGCAGGTAACATGTTATACAGTTTTGTATGACCTTAGCTCCAATCAGTTTTGATGTACTTTTGACATTTAGTGTAAATGAATAAAGTGCATGTGTTGATTCATGTTGTGTGGTATGTTTCTGTGTAAGACCCTTAAACTGGACACTTATTGAGACTTGTGTTAGTTTAGAATGTTCACAGCCTTTGGATAAGTCTGGGGAGATTTATCCTGCCAAGACTGACATTGGTGAGACCCAAGGCACATGCAGTGTAGGATTACTTGAATCTTTGAACTGGACCAGATTTCCAATATTGCTCTGGACCTTGGAGATTGATGGGAAAAACTGGAAAGTTACACCTGACCCCTAGACTCGATTATGATACTGCACTAGGTGGCGGATTGGGATGTCTTTGATATGCCAATCAGTGAGATCCTTAGCGGGGGTCAAAACCTGGGTATGTTGGGACAGTCTGAGAATTCATTTGAGTGGGTGATCATAGTGATAGGATCAACCCCTTTGTCGGACAAAGGTAATGATCGGGGATGCACTCTCTCTGGTGGAAACCAAAATACCGGCAGTTGATTTCAATCGTTGGAATTTTGTTTTGCAAAATTTATATATAAGATATATAGATATGTACTGTTTCAAAATGTTTGCAAATGGTTTTAATTCCCGGGATCCATGTGAGCAGAGAGTGCAGCACTGTTCCTTGTAGCCGAGGGAGAGATCGTCTATTATCGGGTAGTGTTTGAGCATTATGGGCTGAGAGGTTGAGTGTAAGGCCATTTAGGGTTATACCTGATGGGCTAATCTTGCATCTGCCCACAGTCCTTGGGTTTTTATAAGATGGCTTGGCCCAGGGACCACTTAGTGTAAGTGTTGGGCCCATAGAGTCCATGTGATGGGCTCAAGGGGTTCACTGGTCTTTCCAGTAAATTCGGCTAGGCCTTGTAACAGAGGCTGGGCCGAACCTATGTGGCTGATGTGTAGATCAATGCTTGGGTCCCACGCCATACAAAGAAGCCCAATTGGGCAGCAGTTTGGAAGCCTATTGAGCACTTAAAACATATTGGGCCTAAAGCCCATTTCGAATTGGGCTGATTTGATCAGTCACTTAAAGGGGCAGATCTGAGATTAGGTCAAGCCAAAAGGATTGGGTCTTAACCCTATCCACTCATGGAGACCAAATTCAAATTAGGATTTGAATCTGGTAACCTCTTGATAAGATCAGGAGTGGGCTGATCTAATCTGCAGATAGGATTAAGAAGACTCCTTATCCAAATACAGATTTGGATTAGGATAACTTCTAATGGGATTAGGAGGTTTTTTAATCACTAAGTAAAGAGGAGAAAAACCCTAATTTCGAATTACAAGAATTCGAACCCTAGGGATTTTGCAGAACACTCTGCAATTTTGAGATAGGATCTCAGAAACCCTAGAGAAGAAAAAGCAGTTCGCCATCTTCTTCTCTAGCCTTCTCCTCCAGCAGCCGCCGCCATCTACTGCCAGTTCGAGCTCTCTGTTCCATCATCACCGTGTCATCTTCAGTGGGAGCAGTTCTTGGTATCTTCTTTGGGTGTGAACACCAACGTTGGGAGATACTGCTTCTTCGGATCAGGTATATCCCTTCCCTTCTCTTGTGGTTCAGATCTGGTTCAGTTTTGGTTCAATTTAGATCCTTGAATACTGTATTCTAAATTCACAGAATATGATTCCCAGTTGGAAGAATGGCAAGAAATTTTTGAAATTCGCCCACCCATTCCGCAACCTTTTTGGCGTCCATATGATGGATCTTACCATTCTTTCAGTGGTATCAGAGCCACATGTTCGAATCTTGAATTAAATAAAATCAGATCTGAACTTGCACAAATGGGCAGAAGGTGTTCTACCCGGATTTGCGTAGATTGTTTTTGTTTCTAGAAAATTTGTTTCTAGATGTGGGGCGATTGATCTGAAATTAATTTTATAAATCTGAAATTAATTTTGAATTGTTCTTTATTTATTTCTTGATTTATTGGGTTGTTCGTACCTGGAGATCGAGTTGCAGATTTGGCGCAGATTGTCTGCGCATTCTTTTTGCAGTTTCTTTACATTCAGTCTGTAAATAATTTTTTTTTTATTTTTCTAGACTGAATGTATAGGATTCAATCAAGTTGTATTTAATTAATAGAAATTAGGTTTTCAGTTTTTTTTTTTTTTATTTCTTGATTGAAGATGTCGGCGGCGCTGGAGATTCGCAGATATGACTGTCACTATCCGCGTTTTGCAGTTTGTGAAACTACAACCCTGCATTCTAACCACAGTTTTGCAGGTGGATTTGGTACGAATAGTCCCTTGTTTGATTTGTGATTGTCTATAATCAGAATTATTAATTTCAGATCTTTCTTGATTTGAAAATTAGTTTCGGACCGTTTCGGACCAGATTGGACCAAAACTGTTTGGACCGAATCTAGGGTTCGAAGGAGACTGTTTTCAGTCCTGATTTCTCCCACTTTCAGGTCTGAAACTAATGTTTAATTGCAAGAATTAATTCGCCCCAACTTGTAAAGCCTAGTTTTAAAGAGTTAAAACTACAAAAGCCAACTTTTGTGTGAAAGCTATATGGACCGAACTGCTAACTGCCATTCAGCCCATATACCTAGATAATGTTAATTGTTAACATTATGGACTTTTAATGGGCTTGTTAATGAGCTTTATAGCAAGCGATTGATTGGATCAATTCTTCCATTTCATGTGATGTATGGATGTATGATGTGCTACGACCATGGACCATAAGCACTTGGCCCGTGATGATACGATAGTGGCTCTTGTGCACACCATGGCCGAATGCACATCATTGCCATGGGGTCCTTTACGGTCATTGGATGACCCCTCCCTTCGTGGTGGGCCCCACAACCCTGAAAGGGGTCGCATGCGGAAACCCTAGTCGAATTGGGCCACCAGAAATCTGACTTTATGAAAGTCACTGGGAGCCACTTTGGTTTGACCTAAATTAACTAGAGCGTAATTTTTTGTTCCCTCCAGCAATATGAGTGCATGTGATAGGGAGATTCGTATGATGAACTCTCTAAAGGCCTTCCGTCATTAGCACGACGATGGGTCCTTCAGTAATGAGGAAACACACCATAAAATTGGGCTATCCATTTGCTGTTGGATTTGTCAGAATGTTTCATAAGATGATAGGGGCGTCATAGACCGATGTGGGAGGGGCTTCACCAGAAAATGGGAACTCTCTCACGGTACCTTGGCATAACCTGAATATGATGGGTGACACTCACTGGATAGAATGGGCTGATTAAAGATCTAGTTGAAAGATAAGAGAAAAATCCACAACTTTCATGCTTTGGGCTTTCGCATATTCGGCCTACATCAAAGTCAAATCTAGGCCCAAATTCGGGGCAAATTCGTAGGAAAGTCCAATCCGCAGCTGAAGTCCAACTTGCAGAAAAGCCTGGCTGAAGCACAATTTGCAGAGGAGGTTTAATACGAATCCGATAACAAGAAACTGAGAAGAGTCCCTCTAGATCTAAATTCTTGATGTAATCTTAGAGAGATAAAATGATTGAGTCATTAGATAAAAAGATAATATTAGAATTAGGATAGGACTTTCTATTCTTGTAAAGATCAACTTCAAGAGGAAGTAGGAAACCACCCCCTCCCCTTTAAGCTATATAAAGGAGGGGGCGGACCAGCTTTAGGCATCACACAATCACTCAATCTTGGGGATTGAATCAAGAAGCAAGGAGGAATTAGTCGAAAGGAGCAAGAATTCAAGAAGAAGGTGGCAACAAGAGGAGAATATCTCAGCATCATGGGCGATTCTAAGAGTTCTTTCTTTCCCTTTGTTTGCTTTAATTCTTCTATCACGAACTGATTTGTTTCTTGCTAGGGCTGAGGAAAGCCTAATTATGTTAATGAATATATTTTTATCTTTATGATTTATCCAAGATTGTGATTTTCATATAGTCTATGAATTATTGTGCTTAATGCAATTAAAAGATTGACCACCTCTTAATTGATTTGAGTTATGTGAATGAATCAAGAGAGGAATTCACATAATCGACTGAATAATTCATAGTGTGAATTGAATGGTATATAGAGATATATATATACATGATTCATCTGAATTTCATGGTCTTCTTGGACTTAATGCACTCTCATCTTAAGAGTTCTACTCGAGAGATCGAAGGGCTACCTGATGGGCGTAGGTTTAGTATATCTTGAGAGAGAATATTAAATAAAATTGGTAAGACTTCAGCTTATGAGAATGACAACTAATCTTGGTAAATCGAACTCATAAATATTCATTGCATTGGTTAGGTGGACCAAAACCCTAGCGATCCCATCCTTTGCAGATTCGATTAGTGATCACCTTTGCTTTTACTTTCTTATGCTAATTCTTATTTTCAATAGTTTTTGCTCAATTCTGATTTTCGGTTGTCCAGATAATTAGGGAAGATTGTGGTTCTAATACTTATTTTGTTAAATCCTCGTGTGAACGATGTTTTATACTACTTGATAACTAGTGCACTTGCTAGGGTTATACATTTATAGCTATCAAGTTTTTGGCGCCGTTGCCGGGGATTTAATCCTAAAATAATATACGAACTTGTTGACCTTGATTAATTTGGATTTTTTTATTGCTGTTTTTATTTTGTTATTTTTATTTTTTTATTATATTTTATTCTACTTGTTCGATTTCTTGCTGGTTAAGATTTACTAGTGCATGAAACGCACAAGAAAGGAAGGACTAGCTGAATTCGATCCTGAAATTGAGAGGACCCTTCACTTGTTGCAAAGGGCCAACAAAGGAAAAGCAAGAGAGGAGGTTGTTATTTGCGAACCAGCCATAGAGATTGAAGGAGAGATGGCAGAAGGAAATCGCACCCTCTTGGACTATGCTTGTCCAAACATTGATGGGGCGACATCCAGCATTTGCAAGCCCACCATTCATGCCAACAAGTTTGAAATCAAGCCTGCAATAATTCAGATGATCCAGACAAGCATTCAGTTTAGTGGGTTACCAAGTGATGACCCTAATGCACACATTGTTAACTTCTTAGAATAATGTGATACATTTAAACATAATGGAGTTAGTGATGATGCTATTAGGCTTAGATTATTTCCTTTTTCATTGCGTGATAGAGCTAAAGATTGGCTTAACTCACTCCTTGCAGGAAGTATCACCACTTGGAATGATCTAACCCAAAAATTTTTGGCTAAATATTTCCCACCCTCTAAAACAACAAAGTTAATTAATGATATTACTACTTTTGCTCAATTTGAGAGGAAATCCTTGTATGAAGCATGGGAACGATTCAAGGAGATGCTTAGGAAGTGTCCTCACCATGGGATACAAACTTGGTGTCAAATTCAGACCTTTTATAATGGTATTACCCCCTCTAACCGATCCATTATTGATGCAGCCGCAGGTGGTACGATCATGAGGAAAACTCCAAAGGAAGCATATGACCTAGTGGAGGAGATGGTATCAAACAGCTACCAGTGGAGCAATGACCGAACCACTCAGAGGGGAGTACACCATATCGATTCCCTTGCAGCCATATCTGCGCAACTTGCTAGTCTGAATAAGAAGTTTGATGCTTTTAATATTGCAGCCATTAATACACCATCTAGCATCTCATGCGATTTATGTGGTCAAATAGGACATACTAATTCTGATTGTCAATTAAATAGTCCTTTTATTTCCCATGAGAATGCTAATTTTATCTCTCATGCTGGCAGGTCAAACTTCAACCCATACTCCAATACATACAACCCAGGGTGGAGGAATCACCCGAACTTCTCATGGAGTAACAATCAGCAAAAGGCACCCATGGGTTTCCAACCACAGCTGCCCCCACAAGAAAAAAAGAACAATCTGGAGGAAATGATCTCTAAATTCATTAATGCCACTGAAGCAAGGTTCCAAAGCCAAGAAACATCGATTAAAAACTTAGAGGTTCAAGTGGGGCAGATTGTAAGCATGTTGTCAAAAAGGAAAGAGGGAAGGCTGCTCAGCAACACAGAAAAGAATCCCAAAGAGCATGTGAACGCCATAGCCTTAAGAAGCGAGAAGACAATCGGCGAAGCTCAAGAAGACGACAAGGAAGCTGAATCGGCCGATCTGCAAAAAGAGAATGAGGGAAGCACCCCTAAACTGAATTTACATGAAATTAAGCTCCCTATTCCCTACCCAAGAAGAGTTTTGAAGGCTAAATTTGATAAGCAATTTGAAAAATTTTTGGAAGTATTTAAAAAGATTCATATTAACCTTCCTCTTCTTGATGTGTTATCACAGATGCCCAAGTATGCAAAATTTCTGAAGGAAGTGATGTCCAACAAAAGGAAATGGGAGGATTGCGAGATGGTAAAGCTAAACGAAGAGTGTTTAGCCATTCTTCAAAATAAGCTACCCCCAAAACTGAAGGATCTAGGGAGTTTCTCTATACCTTGCACCATTGGGAATGCTGAATTCGATAAAGCCTTATGTGATCTTGGTGCTAGTATAAATTTAATGCCCTACTCTATTTTTAAGAGACTTGGATTACATGAACTAACATCTACCACCATCACCCTATAACTGGCTGATCGAAGCATTAAATACCCTAGGGGAATAGTGGAAAATGTCCTAGTTAAAGTGGGGAATTTCATCATCCCTGCTGATTTCATAGTGTTGGATATGGAAGAGGACAGATCGATGCCATTAATTCTAGGAAGACCCTTTCTTGCAACTGGTAATGCCTTAATTGATGTACAAAAGGGTCAGCTTACTCTTAGGATTAATGGAGAAGAAATGATATTTAACGTTTTCCAAACCTTGAAGTATCCCAACACGAAAGAACATGAAATATATGTAATTGACTCCATTGATGTAGTGGCAGTAGAAATTAATAAATTGAAGTTAGATGACCCCCGGACAAACTGTCTCATTAATTCTTGTGATAACATGCAAGTAATGGAGGACGAAGTAGAGGAGGCAATCAATTATTTAGAGGCCGGCCAAGAAGTATGCAAGCCAAGACAAGGGAGATTTCTACGATTAGATGGGCCGACCTCCTCTAAACAATTATTACCCTCCATCGAAGCACCTCCATATTTGGAACTCAAACCCTTACCTTTTCATTTAAAATATATGTTTTTGGGAGACAGTTCCACCTTACCTGTAATTATCTCCTCTGATTTGACAGGTCTCCAAGAGGAAAAGCTTGTGAGGGTGCTCAAGCAACACATATCGGCCCTAGGATGGAGCATTGCAGACATAAAAGGAATCAGCCCGTTGGTATGCACACACAAAATTCTGATGGAGGAAGGCTGCAATCCTAGGGCACAACCACAGAGGAGGCTGAATCCTAAAATGCAACAGGTAGTAAAGGCAAAAATTCTGAAATGGCTCAAAGCAGGTATTATATATCCAATTTCAGATTCATCATGGGTAAGCCCCGTTCAAGTCGTACCAAAGAAAGGTGGGATTACTGTAATTATAAATGAAAATAATGAATCAACTCCCACAAGAACAATAACTGGCTGGAGGGTGTGCATAGACTATCAAAAATTAAATGAGGCCACTAGGAAAGATCACCTTCCTCTGCCATTTATTGACCAAATGATAGAGAGACTTGCGGGTTACGAATATTATTGCTTCCTAGACGACTACTTCGGGTACCTTCAAGTACCCATTGCAATGGTAGATCAGGAAAAAACTACTTTTACTTGCCCATATGGAACCTTTGCATTTAGGAGAATGCCATTTGGACTGTATGCACCTGCCACTTTCCAACGGTGTATGATGTCATTATTTGGTGACTTCATCGATGACTTCATGGAAGTCTTCATGGACGATTTCTCTATTTATGGATCATCATTCGATGAATGTTTGCTTAATCTGGAAAAGGTACTTCAAAGGTGTGAGGAATCTAACCTTGTCTTAAACTGGGAAAAATGTCATTTCATGGTTAGGGAAGGAATCGTTCTAGGGCATAAGGTGTCCTCACGCGGCATCGAGGTCGATAAAGCTAAAATAGAACTGATTGAAAAGCTACCTCCACCTCAGCCATTGAAGGATGTTAGGGGTTTTCTCAGGCATGCCGGTTTTTATAGGCGATTCATCAAAGATTTCTCTAAAATCGCCAGACCCCTAACAAATCTGCTAGTTAAAGACATGCCTTTTGATTTCAATGATGATTGTTTGCATGCATTCAACACTCTCAAAGAGAAATTGGTTCAAGCGCCGATTGTATCAGCTCCTGAATGGGAACTACCTTTCGAAATAATGTGTGATGCAAACAATGATACCTTGGGTGCAGTATTAGGGCAAAAAAAAGATAAGAAATTTCATACCATTTACTATGCAAGTAGGACCATGAATGAAGCACAAAAAAATTATTCCACTACCGAAAAGGAACTACTTGCAGTAGTAGTATTTGCTATTGAAAAATTCAGATCTTATTTGCTTTTATCTAAAGTTATCATATTCACTGACCATGCTGCCTTGACATATCTGCTTGCTAAGAAAGATGCAAAACCTAGGCTGCTACGATGGATCTTGCTGTTGCAAGAATTAGATTTAGAAATTAAGGACAAGAAGGGTAGTGAAAATACAGTAGCTGACCATTGATAATTCAGCCTTACATGATGAATTCCCAGATGAGCAACTATATGCGATTAATGGTAATAATGAACCTTGGTTTGCTGATTTGGCTAATTTCTTGGCAGGGAATGTGATGCCTCTCCACCTGACATATCAGTAGAGAAAGAAATTTTTCTCTGACATGAAGTATTACTTATGGGACGAACCTTACTTGTACAAAATCTGCAAGGACGGTTTGATAAGGAGATGTATTCTTGAGGGGGAAGTACAAAGTGTTATAAAATTCTCTCATGACAAAGAAGCAGGAGGTCACCATGGAGCATCAAGAACCGCCTCAAAAATTCTCCAAAGTGGTGTGTATTGGCCATCACTCTTCAAAGATGTCTTCGCATATGTAAGTGCTTGCGATCATTGCCAAAGGACAGGTAACATCTCCTGAAGAAATGAGATGCCCATAAGCAACATTCTTGTCTGCGAAATATTTGATGTATGGGGCACTAATTTCATGGGACACTTTCCAAAATTTGTTAATAATTCTTATATACTTGTGGCTGTGGATTATGTGAGCAAATGGGTGGAAGCATGTGCCTACCCTACTAATGATGCTCGAGTTGTTATTAAATTTATGAACAAGTTTATATTTACTCGTTTTGGAACACCTCAAGCCATCATAAGTGATGGGGGAAAGCATTTCTGCAATAGACAATTTGAACAACTGTTAAATAAATATGATGTTACACCCCGAATTGCAACCCCTTACCACCCTCAGACCAGTGGCCAAGTAGAAGTCTCTAATAGGGAACTAAAACAAATTTTAGAAAAGACGGTCACCACATCCAGGAGAGATTGGTCCTTGAAGTTAGATGATGCACTTTGGGCTTACCGCATTGCATTTAAAACCCCAATTGGTATGTCTCCCTACCAATTAGTTTTCAGCAAAGCATGCCATCTACCCGTTGTGTTGGAACATAAAGCTTTTTGGGCTACCAAATTTTTGAATTTTGAATTGAGCAATGCAGGTGATGCAAGGAAACTTCAGCTCAACGAGTTAGATGAATGGAGGAATCAAGCTTATGAGAATGCCCGCACTTACAAAGAAAAAACCAAGGCATGGCATGACTCTCGAATTGCTGGGAAGGAGTTCAAGGAAGGAGATAAGGTGTTGCTCTTTAATTCTCGCCTGAAGCTATTTCCTGGGAAATTGAAAACCAGGTGGAGTGGACCCTTTGTAGTGGCTAAGGTATTCCCTTATGGAGCAATTGAACTGCATAATGATGATGAGAGTACATTCAAGGTAAATGGACAGCGGTTGAAGCATTACATTGAAGGAGAACAACCCATCCACCATGGGTCCATTCTCTCTTTAAAACCGCCATGAAAGAAAGGCGAAAGTCAAGCTCACGACTTAAAACGAGCGCTTATGGGAGGCAACCCATTAAGTTTAGTTGTTTGTTTTGTTCAGTTTTTTTCTTTCTTATGGGTGCTTTTTTTTTTCGTATCTCACATCTGCAAGATCTTAACGAGGCATTCAGGGAAGTCCTCTGAAATCTCTCTCTCTCCTTGTTCTTGTTATGCATATTCCATACATTGAGGACAATGTATATCTTAAGTGTGGGGGGATGATTAAGGGGTTGATAAAATTTTTCGGACTCTAGCATGCTTTAATCATCACTTTTTAACCTTTCCTTTTGAAATTTCTGCTCCTTAGAGACTTGTTTTTGAATGATTGCAAACCACCCTGAATCATGTGCTTAGGTGGGATAGACAGGAAAGAATGCAGGCAAATTTAGCTGAAATTTTTGGCTATGGAAGGTATTTCAGTAGTTTGAATGATCAACGGGCAAGATGCAATACAGATTTGACCCTTGTGAGCATTTGGTTTCTAACAGACAAATATGGTTTGATTATTCCATAACTTGTTTTGTTAGGCATGTTGAGACCACGATAATGAGTTCATGTATTGGAATGTGTTATCCAAAAAAAAAAAAAAAAAAAACTCATGTGAGATGGAGCATAAAATGCACTCACACCGAGAGAAAATAAAAAGAGCTAGTGTGAGATGGAAATGCACTCACACTAAAAGAATAAGAAAAGGGTGAGGTGGAGCATAAAATGCACTCATCCCTAGATCCCAAACCCTAATTCACCTTTTGATGCATTGGACTCATGATAAGTGGTGGAGATGTGACACATAAGCAAGCTCATGGTAGTAACATTACTTGTTTTGTTCAGAAAAATCGTGAGAGGGTATTTTTGAATCTTGCTGCATGTGATTATGAAAACAAAAAGGACTTACTCTAGTCCTAAATTATTCATGCGAAGAGATGCTTGTTTCCCTTGATTGTTGATTTCACTTGGGGACATGAGGATTGGCGATTTAAGATTATTCTTTGCCAAGTTAAAGAGGAAAAGAAGTGGATGAAGGGAAGGATCATAAATACTAATCAAGGTATGTGGGAGAACAAATACCCTGTTGAGAAAAATCCAAAACAATTCTTTTAGTTAGTTTGAACTTGTTTTAATTTTGTTTTGAGTTTTGTCTTGCCCGAGGACGGGCAAGAGTTTAAGTGTGGGGGATTTGATGAGAGTAGAATTTATCATATTTTTATCCCCAATTATTATGTCTTTTATACCAAATTAGCATCTAATTGGACTCATATTTCTGTTCAGGGCATGAAAGAAAGCATCAGGAGCAAAGAAAGACAAATCGGATGATTTTTCACAGTTTTGACATCGTTCAGTAATCTGGGCCTAACTCGCGTATCCGAACTCCGAATTGGCTGATTCAAGATCCACTGGAAAGATAAGAGAAAAATTCACAACTTTGATGCTTTGGGCCTTCGTAGATTCGGCCTACATCGAAGTCAAATCCGGGCCCAAAGTCGGAGAAAATTCGTAGGAAGGCCCAATCCGCAGCTGAAGTCCAACTTGCAGAAAAGCCTGGCTGAAGTCCAATTCGCAGAGGAGGTTTAATACGAATCCAAGAACAAGAAACTGAGAAGAGTCTCTCCAGATCTAAATTCTTGATGTAATCTTAGAAAGATAAAAGGATTGAGTCATTAGATAAAAAGATAAGATTAGAATTAGGATAAGACTTTCTATTCTTGTAAAGATCAACTTCAAGAGGAAGTAAGAGACCACCCCCTCCCCTTTAAGCTATATAAAGGAGGGGGCAGACCAGCTTTAGGCATCACACAATCACTCAATCTTGGGGATTGAATCAAGAAGCAAGGAGGAATTAGTCAAAAGGAGCAAGAATTCAAGAAGAAGGTGGCAACAAGAGGAGAAGATCTCAGCATCATGGGCGATTCTAAGAGTTCTTTCTTTCCCTTTGTTTGCTTTAATTCTTCTATCATGAACTGATTTGTTTCTTGCTAGGGCTGAGGAAAGCCTAATTATGTTAATGAATATATTTTTATCTTTATGATTTATCCAAGATTGTGATTTTCATATAGTCTATGAATTATTGTGCTTAATGCAATTAAGAGCTTGGCCATCTCTTAATTGATTTGAGTTATGTGAATGAATCGAGAGAGGAATTCACATAATCGACTGAATAATTCATAGTGTGAATTGAATGGTATATAGATATATATATACATGATTCATCTGAATTTCATGGTCTTCTTGGACTTAATGCACTCCCCATCTTGAGAGTTCTACTCGAGAGATCGAAGGGCTACCTGATGGGCGTAGGTTTAGTATATCTTGAGAGAGAATATTAAATAAAATTGGTAAGACTTCAGCTTATGAGAATGACAACTAATCTTGGTAAATCGAACCCATAAATATTCATTGCATTGGTTAGGTAGACCAAAAGCCCTAGCGATCCCATCCTTTGTAGATTCGATTAGTGATCACCTTCACTTTTACTTTCTTATGCTAATTCTTATTTTCAATAGTTTTTGCTCAATTCTAATTTTCGGTTTTCTAGATAATTAGAGAAGATTGTGGTTCTAATACTTATTTTGTTAAATCCCCGTGGGAATGATATTTTATACTACTTGATAACTAGTGCACTTGCTAGGGTTATATATTTATTGCTATCAAAAGCCATATCTATGTAAGTAACATGAATCAAATTAAGGTTGTGGACTAACGTTTTGCTGTTTTACCGGAAAAGGCAAACAGTCAATTTGCAAAGCTTCTCGACGATAATAAACTTAAGGGCCCGAACTATGCCGACTGGTACAAAAACCTTATGCTGGTCCTGACTTTAGAAAAATTAGATAATGTGGCAAAGAATCCTGCACCGGAACATCTGGGAGACAGGGCTTCAGAAGACCGCAGGAGGGACTTCCAAGAATGGGACTTCCAAGATCGAACTCGCCAAAGACATTGGATAGTCTAAAACCTATGTATGAAGAGCAGAATCGTTCTACTCGCCAAAAGGTCCTGAAGCAGTTCATGACTGCGCAGATGACCAAGGGGCAGCAAGTTCATGACCATTGTCTCCGGATGATGGGGTACATAAACGAGCTGGAGACCCTTGGCTCCGGGCTAGATCTGGTCACACAGATAGACGCCATTCTTAACTCCTTGCCTCCGTCCTTCAATCCGTTCATTGTGAATTATAATATGAACAAATTGAATGTCAACGTTCAAGAGCTCAACAATATGTTGCAACGAGCCGAAGAACTGATTAGGAAGGATGAGCCGATAACCATGCTTGTTGAAGCTAGCAAATCAGGCAAGAAGTGGGGGGCAAAGAGAAAGCCCCAGAAAAATGCCACTAAATCTAAGAAGCAAAAGAAAGACAAGGCATCTGATGCCTGCCACTTCTGCAAGCAAGCCGGCTACTGGAAGAGGAACTGTCCTGCCTACCTGGAATCTAAGAAAGGTAATTTTGAAACTTGTGTCATAGAGACTAATCTGTTAGTTACTTCTTTGTTCTGGTGTGTTGACTACGGGGCTTCAACTCATGCGTGTAATTTCACTGTAGGGGTTCAAAGTAAACAGAAGGCTGAGTGAAGGGGAAGTGACACTTTACTTGGGGACTTCTGCAAGTGTTGCAGCTGCGGCAATCGGAACCGTAGAAGAAATTTGATTTCTGTCTCTAAATTGTGTGCTGATGGATATACTGTCTATTTTAGTAATATGATTACTATTAAAAGGAACAATAAATTCATCCCATGCGGGGAACTGGGCACAGTTTTCCGACCTGTTCACTACGCATTTCATTACCAGCAAGAAATGCCCGAAGTCGCAAGAAAGCCTTTTGAACATAGTGTAGAAGGAAGGAGAATCAATCAGAAGCTACATCAAGTGCTTCAACAATACTTGCCTGTAGGTACCAGACCTCGATCCAGCGGTGCGTCTCACTACAGCAAAGAAAGGGATCACCCACAAAGAGTTCAAGTGGCATGTGGTAGTCAACAAACCAAAAGATATCACCGAGTTCCTTAAGTTGGTAGACCAGTTCATCGGTACCGAGGAAGAGATTAACCAGAAGACTAACAATCCACTGGCTGAAAAGAGGAAGAGAGAGAATGAAGGGATGAGCAATGGTGGCCAAATAAGAAAGAAGAGCAAATCCCCGAGCAGGGGAAGAAGCAAGTCAAGAAGCAGGTCCTTCTCGTGCGGCCACAAGTCAGGTTGGCATTCCAAGACTCCGCCTGTTGAAAGAACGAACTACACACCTCTAAATGCTAAGCGAGGAGAGATCTTAATGGCTATTAAGGACTCCTCCTTCATCAAATGGCCTCCCAGGCTAAGGGGAGACCCGAAAACAAGAAACCCGAATGTCTACTGCCACTTCCATCGAGATCATGGACACAACACGGAAAATTGCAGAAATCTCCACAATGAGATTGAAGAACTTATTCGTCGCGGGTAGCTGAAGAATTACATCCTGTGAGAAGAGAGGGGGCAGGCAAACCGACAAGGGGATTGTTAGGGGGACCAGAGGAGAAAAGCCCTCGAGACTAGCAGGTAGGATGAACAGCTCCCAGAGGAGAAGCTAGTTTGCGGAGTGATCAATATGATCACAGGTGGGCCCATCATTGTGGGATCTACATCAGCAGTTGGGAGGACCTCGGTCAACGAATTGGAGAATGAAAGCGGAAACCCACCAAAGCGATCTCAGCTCGAAGAACCGAGCTAATCTTGCATCTGCCCACAGTCCTTGGGTTTTTATAAGGTGGCTTGACCCAAGGACCATTTAGTGTAAATGTTGG
Source organism: Nelumbo nucifera (assembly GCF_055504915.1). NCBI lineage: Eukaryota > Viridiplantae > Streptophyta > Magnoliopsida > Proteales > Nelumbonaceae > Nelumbo > Nelumbo nucifera. The sequence goes on along the minus strand of NC_142656.1, from coordinate 39,509,181 downwards.
GCCCATTAAGAGCCCATGGTGATGGACTCAAGGGTTCACTGTCTCCTATAGTGAATCCGACCATGCCTTGTAACAGAAGCTGGGCTGAACCCATGTGGCTGATTTGTAGATCAATGTTTGGGTCCCACGCCATACAAGGATAGCCAACTGGGCAGCAGTTTGGAGGGTAGGTGAGTAGATAGACTTAATGGGCCTAAAGCACAATTCAAACTAGCTTAATGAGATTAATTAAAAGAGGGTGGTTCTGGGATTTAGATCAGCAGATAGGATAAGGGATTGTCCCTATCCACTCAAAGAGTCCAGATCCAAATAAAGATTTGGATAAGGAAATTCCTAAATAGATTAAGAAGACTGATCTTTATCTGCAGATAAGATAAGGGATTATCCTTATCTCTTAAAGAGAATCCAGATCCAAATAAAAGATTTGGATTGAGAAACTCATAATGGGATAAGGAGAACCTCTCTTTAAGGCTATAAATAGAAGAGCAGGGCGAACCTCCATATCATCTAACAGACTGCTGATTTCCAGAGAGAGACAACACACTTTGACTAACAGAGGCAAAAGGGAAAGCTCATAAGATGAGTGGATATGATCCTTCACAAAAATGTGGTGGGGTTATGCAGCTGAAATAGTTGGCTCCATGCACCCTATGTGATTTCCCACATTTTCAGAGACATAATTCGCAGTCTCCGTCACTGAGATAGGAGGGAAGTCTTAGAGATGAATAAATGGAAATTGAACATAGATTAAAAGCCATAATAGATAACATGAATCAAATAAGGTTGTGGACTAAATTTGCTTTGCCCTTTATCAGAAATGGAAACGGTCAATTCGCTAAACTGTTGGATGACAACAAGGTTAAGGGCCCAAATTATGCTAACTAGTTTGTAACCTTATGCTGGTCCTAATGTTCGAGAAATTGGACAAAATTGCTAAAAAACCTGCTCTGAATCGTCCGGGTGACAGGGCTTCTGAGGCCAAACGAAGAGAGTATCAAGAATGGGAGAAAAAAAAATTCTCTTGCCCGGTGTTATATTATAGCCTCTTTAGATAATCCGATACAGAGGCAATTCGATAAGATCGAAGTGTCCAAGGACATATTGGATAGTCTGAAGACTATGTATGAGGAGCAGAACTGTTCTACTCGTCAGAAGGTCTTAAAGTTGTTTATGACCGCACAGATGACCGAGAACCAACTGGTTCATGAACATTGTCTAAAGATGATGGGTTATATTAATGAACTGGAGGCTCTCGGGTCAGGGCTAGACCATGACACTAAAATTGATGATGTTCTCAATTCCCAGCCTTCCTCCTTCAATCAGTTTACCAAGAATTATAACATGAATAAGCTAAATGTTAATCTTCAGGAACTCAACAATATGTTGCAGATGGCTGAATAACTGATTAAGAAGGGTAAACCGATAGCCATGCTTGTTGAAGGTGGCAAATCAGGCAAGAGAAAGCGGAAGGCTAAAGGGAAGGCTCCGAAGAAAAATAACAAAGTTAAGAAGCAGAAGAAGGATAAGGCATCGGAAGCTTGTCACTTCTACGAACAGGCTGGCAACTGGAAGAGGAACTGTCCTCAATTTCTGGAGACTAAGAAGAAAGGTAATTTCAAATCTTTTATCATATAGACCAATTTATTAGTCACTTTTGCTTCCTGGTGTATTGACTTAGGGTTTCAACTCATGCGTGTAACTCACTGCAGGGGTTCAGTTTAAGAAAAAGACTAAGTGACAGAGAAGTGATGCTTTACTTGGGGACTTCGGCAACAGTTGCAGCTACAACCATATGAACTGTAGAATAGTTTTCAGAGAAGGAATTATTGTACTAAAAGATTGTCTTTTTGTACCAAATTTAAGAAATTTGATTTCTGTCTCAAAATTGTGCATGGATAGTTATTCAATCTTATTCAGTAATGTAATTACTATTAAGCGGAATAACAAATTCCTCGCATACGGAGAACTTGAGAATGGTCTCTATGTTCTCCATCCTTCTCTAGAAACAAACCTTACCGAAACTACACCGGAAATAATCTCCAAGAAGAGGACCCGTGATACAGTGAATCCCATGTGCCTGTGGCATTACCGACTTGGCCACATTAATATAGATTGTATCACAAGGTTTGTAAAGGATGGTCCTTTGGATTTTCTAACTGTAGAAGATCTTCCAAGTTGTGAATTATGCCTTCAGGATAAGATGACGAAACGGTCATTTAACGGTAAGCCTGAAGATGTGCATGCACACTTGACCTTATACATATTGATGTATGTGGTCCCCGGAATGTTAGGACACGTAACCAGCATGTTTATTTCATAACCTTTACTGATGATTACTCACGGTATGGTTACGTGTACCTAATGAGACATAAGTCTGAATCTTTTGAAAAGTTCAAAAAATTCAGACAAGAGGTCGAGAAACAGTTAGGAGAGAAATTAAGACCCTTTAATCAGATCGAGGTGACGAGTATCTCTTTGATGAGTTCAAGGAATACTTAAAGAACAATGGGATAGTATCACAACTAGCTCCACCTGCTACACCAAAGTAAAATGGTGTGTTAGAAAGGAGGAACCAGACTTTATTGGATATGGTCTGATCACTTCTCGTACACTCAGAGTTACCCATATACTTTTGTGGTTATGCATTAGAGACTGCGATATAAATGTTGAACCAGGTTCCACCAAATCCATTCCGAAGACTCCCAAGGAGCTTTGGACCAGTAAGAAACCAAGTGTGAGACACAACAATTCTCCATGAAAGATCCTGGAGAAGCCTCCTATATACTGGGTCTTCGACTCTATAGATATAGATCGAAGAGGATAATAGGATTATCCCAATCTGCTTACATTGATAAAATAGTCAAGGAGATACAGCATGGGAAACTCTAAGAAAAGAAATGTTCCTTTCAGGCATGGAGTCACTATCTCCAAGGGGATGTCTCCCAAGACTCCCGAGGAGATTGAGGGCATGAAGGACGTTCCCTATGCCTTAGCCGTAGGGAGCATCATGTATGCTATGCTGTGCAATTGTCCTGACATTGCTCAGGCAGTGAGTGTGGTAAGCAGATTCAAGGCCAACCCAGGGTAGGAGCACTGGACTGCTATGAAAAATATACTTAAGTACCTTCGAAGGACAAAAGAATTTTGTCTGGTATTCGATGGTAGCTCACTCCAGATCCAGGGGTATACTGATGTCGACTTCCAATCAGATCTAGATGATAGAAAGTCTACATCTGGGTATGTTTTAATGATAGGATCGTGTGCTGTTTACTGGAAAAGCAGCAAATAGGGGTCCACTGCAGATTCCACAACCGAAGCCGAATACATTGCCGCAAGTGAAGCTGCCAAAGAAGCCGTATGGATGAAGAAGTTCATTCATGAATTGAGAGTAGTTCCATCCAGCACATCACCCATTCCGTTGTTGTGTGACAACAATGGAGCCATCGCTCAGGCTAAGGAGCCATGAGCCCACTAGAAGTCGAAGCACATCGAGAGTAAGTACCATGTACTGCGGGAGATAGATGGAAGAGGGGATGTCCTGATTCAGAAGGTAGCATCAGCGGAGAATGTAGCAGACCCATTGACTAAGCCACTGACACAAAAAGTGTTTGAGAAACACATGGAAAGTATGGGACTCCGGCTTATACCGAATTGGACCTAAGTGCAAGTGGGAATTGTTAGACAATGTATGCCTTTAGCTCCAATCAGAATGATGTACCTTATGACATTTATTTTAAATGAATAAAGTACATATCTGATTCATGTTATTATGGTGTGTTTCTTTGTAATACCCTTAAACTGGACACATATGAGACTCGTGTTAGTTTAAAATGTTCACAGTCGTTGGTTAAGTCTGGGGAGATTTATCCTGCCAAGGCTGACACTGATGTGCCACCAAGTTGGTTGGGGTGGCTTGTCTCAGCTACCAGGGTGAGACCGAGGTACATGTAGTGTAGGTCTACTTGAAACCCTGAACCAGACCAGAATTCCAGTATTGCCCGGGACCTTGGTGATTACTGGGCAAAACTGGAATGTTACACCTGACCCTTAGACTCGATTATGATACTGCACTAGGTGTCGGATTGGGCTGTTTTTGATTTGTCAATCAGTGAGATCCTTAGAGGGGGTCAAAACCTGGGTATGTTGGGACAGTCTGAAAATTCATCTGAGTGGGTGATCATAGTGATAGGATCAACCCCTTTGTCGGATAAAGGTAATGATCTGGGATGCACTCTCTCTAATGGAAACCAAACCTGCCGACAACCGATTTCAATCGTTGAAATTTGTTTTTGCAAAATATATTGATATATACAAATATACATATGTATTATGGTTTCAAAATGTTTGCAAAAGGTTTTAATTCCCGGGATCCATGTGAGTAGAGAGGCACTGTTCCTTGCAGCCGAGGGAGAGGTCCTCTCTTGTTGGAAAGTGTTTGATCATTATGGGCTGAGAGGTTAAGTGTAAGACCATTGAGGGTAATATCTGATGGCTAATCTTGCATTTGCCCACACTCCCTGGGTTTTTATAAGGTGGCTTGGCCCAGGGACCACTTAGTGTAAGTGTTGGGCCCATTAAGAGCCCATGGTGATGGGCTCAGGGGTTCACTGCCCCTAACAGTGAATTCGGCCAGGCCTTGTAACAGAGGCTAGGCTGAACCCATGCGACTGATGTGTAGATCAATGTTTGGGTCCCACGCCATACAAGGAAACCCAACTGGGCTGCAGTTTGGAAGGTTAGTGAGTACATAGACTTAATAGGCCTAAAGCCCAATTCGAACTAGTCTAATTTGATTAGTTAAAGAAGGGGGCGGATCTGAGATTTGGATCAGCAGATAGGATAGGGAGTTATCCTTATCCACTCAGAGAGTCCAGATCCAAATATAGATTTGGATTTGGAAACTCCTAATAAGATTAGGAGGGCTGATCTAATCTGCAGATAAGATAAGGGCTTATCCTTATCTCTTAAAGAGAAGTCCTGATCCAAATACAGATTTGGATTAGGAAACTCCTAATGAGATTAGGAGCTCTCTTTAAGGCAATAAAAGGAGTAGGAGGGCGAACCTCCATTCATCTCATCACAACATATCTCAGATCACATAAAGAGAGAAGACAACTACAGTATGACTTCGCCATCTTCTGCTCTTGCGCCCTCCTCTACTGCTGCCGCCATTGCCAGTTCGTTCTCCACCAGTAGGAGTGATCAAGAAGTGTTCTTGATATAAGTTTTTGGAGAAAAAACTGATCTCAAGTCGTGCTCATTTGCCCTCCATCAGGTTCTTGCTAAAGGACCACCCTGCTGATTCTACTCCACCCTACACTATGTCATCTTCAATGGGAGCAGTCTTTGGAGATCTCCTTGGGTGTGAACACCTTCATTGGGAGTTACTACTACTCTGTATTAGGTATACCCCTCTCATACCTTTTGGTTTCAGATTTGGTTCGGTTTAGGGTTCAAGACTGATCCTTGAAAATGCAGTTTTCTAAAATTGGGAATGTGATTCCTAGATGGGAGAGGGAGAAATTTATTTGATATTTCGCCCTACCTTCCTGTAGGGATCGGCTATCCATATGATGGATATCTCATCCCTTCAGTGGTATCAGAGCCTGTTAAACAGTTTTTGTATGCCCTTAGCTTCAATCGGAATGATGTACATTATGAGTTTATTGTAAATGAATAGAGTACATATTTGATTCATGTTCCTGTGGTGTGATTCTGTGCAATACTCTTAAACTGGACACTTAATGAGACTCGTGTTAGTTTAGAATGTTCACAGCCAGTGGGTCGGTCTAGGGAGACCTATCCTGATAAGGCTGACACTGATGTGCCACCAAGTCGGTTGGGGTGGCCTGTCTCAGCCGCCAGGGTGAGACCCAAGGTACATGCAGTGTAGGATTGATTGAACGTTTGAACCGGACCAGAGTTCTAGTATTGCTCTGGACCTTGGAGATTAATGGGCAAAACTAGAAAGTTGCACTTGACCCCTAGACTCGATTATGATACTGCACTAGGTGTCGGATTGGACTATCTTTGATGTACCAATCAGTGAGATCCTTAACGGGGGTCAAAACCTGGGTATGTTGGGACAGTTTGAGAATTCATCTGAGTGGGTGATCGTAGTGACAGGATCAGCCCCTTTGTCGGACAAAGGTAATGATCGAAGATGCACTCTCTCTGACGGAAACCAAGACTGCCGACAACCGATTTCAATCGTTGAGATTTTTTTTGCAAAATATATTTTATATGAGATATAAAAGTATATATATTATGGTTTCTAAAATGTTTGCAAAAGGTTTTAATTACCGAGATCCATATAAGAAGAGAGTGCAACACTGTTCCTTGTAGCCAAGGGAGTGGTCCTTTCTTGTCAGGCAGTGTATGATCATTATGGGCTGAGAGATTAAGTGTAAGACCATTGAGGGTAATACTTGATGGGCTAATCTTGCATCTGCCCACAGTCCCTGGGTGTTACAAGGTGGCTTGGCCCAAGGACCACTTAGGGTACGTGTTGGGCCCATAGAGCCCATGTGATGGGTTTCAGGGCTGCACTACCCATAACAGTGTATTCGGCCAGGCCTTGTAACAAAGGCTGGGCTGAACCCATGTGGCTGATGTGCAAATCAATGTTTGGGTCCCACGCCATACAAGGAAGCCCAACTGGGCAGCAGTTTGGAAGGCTGAGTGAGTACATAACCTTAAATGGGCCTTAAGCCCATTTCGAACTAGGCTGATTTGATCAGTCACTTAAAGGGGCGAATTCTGAGATGGATCAGCTTATAGGATTGGGCATTTCCACTCAGAGAGTCTTGATCTGAATGTGATTCGGATCTGGAAACCACCTAATGAGATTACGAGAAGGCTGATCCAATCTGCAGATAAGATAAGGGTTTTTACCCTTATCAGTTAAAGGGAAGTTTGATCCAAATATGATTTGGATCAGCAACTCCTAATGGGATTAGGAGCTGATCCCTTTAAGGCTATAAAAGGAGGAGGTGGAAGCAACCTTTACACAACACAACACAACACAACACAAGTCCTTCACTTGTCTTCAGAGCTGAAACCACAGAAGAGAGAATTCAGCACACCTGCGAAAATTCTCTCTTGCCGCCTCCTTCCTGCCATCGCCTCACCTGCCAGTTCGACCTCCAGTTCAGTGGGAGAAATCAAGATTTGATCTTGACATCAGTTTCTTGTGAAGGGACTAATAGGAAGCTGTGCTCCCGTGCCATCCTGTTATTTCTTGCTGAAGGGATGAGAGATCCATCATATGGACGCCCAGATCTTACGGAATAAGGGGGCGAATTTCAAAAATTTTTCTCTCCCTTCAATTGGGAATCACATTCCCTATTTAGAAAACATATTTTTCAATGATCAATCTTGAACCATGCACCAAACTAGATTTGAACCAAAAGGAGTAGGAGGGAGGATGTACCTGATACGGAGAATCAGTATCTCCTAATGGAGGTGTTCACACCCAAGGAAGGATCCAAAATCTGCTCCCACTGAAGATGGCGTAGTGCAGGATGGAGCAGAATCAACAATGTTCTTCCAAAAGAACTTGACCCTTCGCAAGAATCAACTGGATGGCTTGTGAGTACCGCTCCAATCAATCTTTTCCCAAAAGATTGGTGTCAAGATCAGATCTTGATTTCTCCCAAGAACTGGAGATCGAACTGAAGGTAATGGCAGCGACAGTAAGGAGGCGGCAAGAGAGTATTCGCAGGGTGCGAAATTCTCTCTTCTTGTGATTTCAGCACTCAAGAGGATCTGAATGTCTTTAGGCTGCCGCCCCCTTCTTTTGTTAATCCTAAAGGATCAGCTCCTAATCCCATTAGGAGCTGCTTATCCAAATCATATTTGGATCAGCCTTCTTTGGTGATAAGGATAAACCCTTATCTTATCTGTAGATTAGATTAGCTTTCTCCTAATCTCATTAGGAGGTTTCTAGATCTGAATCACATTCAGATCTGGACTCTCTGTGTATATAGGATCAAGACCCTATCCTATCTGTTAATCTATCTCAGAATTCGTCCCATAATTAGCTAATTAAATAGCCCAGTTTGAAATGGGCTTTAGGCCCATTAAGCTTATGTACTCACTTAACTTTCCTAACTGCTACCCAGTTGGGTTTCCTTGTATGGCGTGGGACCCAAACATTGATCTACACATCAGCCACATGGGTTCAGCCCAGCCTTTGTTACAAGGCCTGGCCGAATACACTGTTATGGACAGTGCACCCTCTGAAACCCATCTTATGGGCTTTATGGGCCCAACACTTACCCTAAGTGGTCCCTGGGCCAAGCCACCTTGTAACACCCAGGGACTGTGGGCAGATGCAAGATTAGCCCATCAGGTATTATCCTCAATGGTCTTACACTTAACCTCTTAGCCCATAATGATCATACACTGCCCGACAAGAGAGGACCTCTCCCTCGGCTGCAAGGAACAGTGTTGCACTCTCTACTTATATGGATCCTGGGAATTAAAACCTTCTTGCAAACATTTTAGAAACCATAATATATATATACTTTTATATCTCATATAAAATATTCTTTGCAAAACAAATCTCAACGGTTGAAATTGGTTGCCGGCAGTCTTGGTTTCCATCAATGAGAGTGCATCCCCGATCATTACCTTTGTCCGACAAAGGGGCTGATCCTGTCACTATGATCACCCACTTAGATGAATTCTCGGACTGTCCCAACATACCCAGGTTTTGACCCCCGCTAAGGATCTCACTGAATGGTACATCAAAGACACCCCAATCCGACACCTAGTGCAGTATCATAATCGAGTCTAGGAGTCGGGTGTATTTTCCAGTTTTGCCCATCAATCTCCAAGGTCCAGGGCAATACTGGAAATCTGGTCCAGTTCATAGATTCAATTAATCCTACACTGTATGTGCCTAGGGTCTCACCCTGGCAGCTGAGACAGGCCACCCCAACCGACTTAGTGGCACCACAGTGTCAGCCTTGTCAGGATAGGTCTCCCCAGACCGACCCACTAGCTTTGAACATTCTAAACTAACACGAGTCTCATTAAGTGTCCAGTTTAAGGGTATTACATAGAAACATACCAAACGAATATGAATCAAATATGCACTTTTATTCATTTACAATAAACTCATAAAGTACATCATTCTGATTGAAGCTAAGGGCATACAAAACTGTCTAACACTTGCGAAGGATTAGGTTCTTGGATAGAACACTACTGATTCCGCTCCATCCTACACTGCGCCATTTTCAGTGGGAGCAGTCTTTGGATCCTTCCTTGGGTGTGAACACCTTCGTTGGGAGATATTATTTTTCCATATTAGCTATAATCTTCTCCTTCTGCTTTTGTTCAGATCTGGTTTGGTTCATGGTTCAAGATTGATCCTTGAAAAATATGATTCTAAAATAGGGAATGCGATTCCCAGTTGAAGGAAGGGAAATTTTTTTTTTGAAATTCGCCCACCTTATTCATCAAGATTTGGGTGTCCATACGATGGATCTCTCATCCCTTCAGAGCCATGGTTCAAATCTTGAACCGAAAGAGATCAGATCTGAACCTGCGCAAATGGGCAGAAGGCGTTCCACCCGATTTGCGCAGGTTATGGTTTTTCTGGGAAAGTGTTTCCCAGATCAAGAGCAAATGATCTGAAATTAATTCTTTATAAATCTGAAATATATTTAGAATTGTTCTTTATAATTCTCTTGATTTATGGGCTGTTTGTACAATGGAGATCGAACTCTTTATTGGAGCAGGATATCTGCGATTTTGCAGTTCTATTAATTTTGGTCTGTAATTAATTTTTTTTTTAATTTCTAGACTGAATATATAGGAATTTGATCTGATGTAATATTTATAGAAAAATTAGGGTTTTCTATTTATTTTATTTCATGATCGAAGGTGGCTGCGCAAGAGAAGGAGAATTCGTAGATAAGGAAATCGCTATCTGCAATTTGCAGCTTATGAAACTGCAAATTGTGATCTAACATCTGTTTTGCAGGTTGGGAGATGTACGAACAACCCTGTTACTGATTTCTAATTGTCTTTGATCAGTAATTAATTTTAGATCGTTTTATTGAATTAATTCTTGAATTGAAAATCAAACCCTAGACCCATTCGAACCAGGTTGGATCGAATCTGTGGTTCGATGGGGGCTGTTCTCAGCCCTAATTTCCCACTCTTGGGTCAAGGGATTGATGTTTAATTGTAAGACTTAATTCGGCCCACACCTGTAAGGCCCAATTTTAAGGAGTTAAAACTGCTAAAGCCCACCAATTGCAGAAAAGCTATATGGGCCGAACTGCTTAATGCTATTCAGCCCATATACCTAGATAATATTAATCAGTAATATTATGGATTAAATTGGGCTTTAATAATGGGCTTTACAGATATTAATTGATTGGATCAATTATATCCTTGCATATGATGTATGGATGTGTGATGTGCAACGTTCATGGGCCATAAGTACTTGGCCCATGCAGATACGACAGTGGTTCTTGCACACACCATGGCTGAATGCACATCATTGCCATGGTGTCCCTAAAGATCATTGAATGATCTCCCTTCATAGTGGGCCCCACACCTCCCTAAAGAGGATCCGTGTGGAACCCTAGCCGTTTAGGACCCACCTAAATTTGGCTTTATGAAAGTTAGTGGGAGCCACTTTGGTTTGACCTAAATCAAACTAGGGCGTAACTTTTGTTCCCTTCTGAAATATGAGTGCATGTAATAGGGAGATTCATATGATGAACTTTCTAAAGGCCTTCCATCATTAGCATGAAGATGGGTCCTTCAGGAATGAGGAAACGCACCATAAAAATGGGCTATCCATTTGCTGTTGGATCTGTTGGAATGCTTCATAAGATGATAGGGGCATCATAGACCGATGTGGGAGGGGCCTATCTCAAAATGGAAGACTCTCTCATGGTACATTGGCATTCACGAATATGATGGGTGAGCACTCACTGGACAGAAAGGCTTAACCTAAAATGGAAATGAACCTTGTCTGACAGAGGCCAAAGGGAAAGCTCATTTGATGAGTGGATAAGATCCTTCACAGAAAGGTCGAGGGGTTATGTAGCTAAAACAATTGGCTCGATGCACCCTATGTGATTTCCCACATTTCTAGAGACAAGTCGATGTCTCCATCACTGAGATAGGAGGAAAATCTCGGAGATGAATAAATGGAAATGGAACATAGATTAAAATCCATATCTATGTACATAACATGAATCAAATTAGGTTGTGGACTAATGTTTGCCATTTACTAGAAATGGCAAATGGACAATTTGCAAAGTTGTTGGATGACAACAAACTTAAAGGACCAAACTATGCTGACTAGTACTTTAACCTTATGCTGGTGCTGACTTCTGAGAAGTTGGACAAGGTGGCTAAAAACCCTGCCCCGGAACGTCCGGGAGATAGGGCTTTTGAGGCCCGTAGAAGGGACTACCAAGAGTGGGAAGAGAAAAATTCCCTGGCCCGATGCTATATCATTGCCTCCCTAGACAATCCGATATAGAGGCCGTTTGATCAGATCGAGTTGGCCAAGGACGTATTGGGCAGTCTAAAGATAATGTACGAAGAGCAGAACCGTTCTACTCGGCAAAAGGTCTTGAAATAGTTTATGACCGCGCAAATGTCCAAGGGCCAGCAGGTTAAGGACCATTGTCTTCGGATGATGGGCTATATCAATGAACTTGAGGCTCTTGGATCCGGGCTGGACCATGTCACTAAGGTAAACGCCATCCTAAATTATTTGTCTCCTTCCTTCAATCCGTTCATCATGAATTACAACATGAACAAGCTGAATGTCAGCATTCAGTAGCTTAGCAATATGTTGCAGAGGACCGAAGAACTGATTAAGAAGGATGAGCCTCTTGCTATGCTTGTTGAAGCTGGCAAGTCGGGCAAGAAAAAGAGGAAGGCAAAGAAGAAGCCTAAGAAGAAAGCCACCAAGTCCAAGAAGCAGAAGAAGGACAGAGCATCAGATGCTTGTCACTTCTGCAAACAGACCGGCCATTGGAAGAGGAACTGTCCTCAGTACCTGGAATCCAAGAAAGTTAATTTCAAATCTTGTATCATAGAAACAAATTTGTTGGTTACTTCTGCTTTCTGGTGTTTTGATTCCGGTGCATCAACTCATGCATGTAACTCACTGCAGGGGTTCAAGATAAGCAGAAGACTGAGTGATGGAGAAGTAACTCTTTACTTGGGGACTTGTGCAAGTGTTGCAGCTACGGCTATAGGAACCGTAGAGTTATTTTCAGAGAATGATCAATTGTACTGAAAGATTGTCTTTATGTACAAAATTTGAGAAGAAATTTGATTTTTGTTTCAAAATTGTGTGCGGATGGATATTCTATTCTTTTTGGTAATACGATTACTATTAAAAGAAATAACAAATTCATTGCATACGGAGAACTTGAGCATGGTCTCTATGTGCACCATCCTTCTCTGGAAACTAACATAGCTGAAACTACGTCGGTTGATATCCCCAAGAAAAGAATCTGTGATACAGTTAATCCCACGTGCCTGTGGCATTACCGACTTGGCCATATTAATATAGATTGTATCATAAGGTTGGTAAAGGATGGTCCTTTGGATTTTTTAACTGTAGAAGATCTTCCCACTTGTGAACCTTGCCTTCAGTGTAAGATGACGAAACAATCATTTAACGATAAGCCTGAAAGGTGTACAAGCACGCTTGACCATATACATACTGATGTATGTGGTCCTCTGAGTGTTAGGACTCATAACCTGCACGTGTATTTTATTACATTCATCGATGATTATTCTCGGTATGGTTACGTGTACCAGATGAGACACACATCTAAATCATTTGAAAAGTTCAAAGATTTCAGCAAGAGGTCGAGAAACAGTTAGGGAGAGAAATTAAGACCCTTCGATCAGATCGAGGTGGCGAGTATCTCTCTGATGAATTCAGGGACTACTTAAAGGTCAACGGGATAGTATCGCAGTTAGCTCCTCTTGCTACACCACAGTTAAATGGTGTTTCAAAGAGGAGGAATAGGACCTTATTGGATATGGTCCGATCACTTCTCGTGCACTCAGAGTTGCCCACATCCTTTTGGGGTTTCACATTAGAGACTATGATATACGTGCTGAACTGGGTTCCAACTAAAGTAGTTCCTAATACTCCATATGAACTTTGGACCGGAAAGAAACCAAGTGCTAGACACTTGAAGATTTGGGGTTGTCCAGAACACGTTAAAAGAACGAGTGCGGACAAATTGGAATCCAAGACTAGCCGTTGCATAATCGTAGGCTACCCCAAGAGCTCTGTCGGTTACCTATTCTATGACCCAGGTTAACAGAAGGTGTTCCGTAGTCGAAATGCCCATTTCTTGGAGGATGATTACATCCAGAACAATCATCGTCAGGAAGTTGTACCTGATGAGGATAGCTCAAGGTCAGTGGGAGATGTCCCACAAGTTCTAGGTAATGACCACCCTAGAAGATCTACCCTGGTTTTCAGGCCTCTGGTTCGTCTCGGCTATGACCAGGATAGTTACCTAGTGGAAGCTACGACCAGTGAGGAGGATCCCGTGACTTAATCAAAAGCTATGTTGGACATAGATTCCTTGAAGTGGGTAGATGCCATGAGAGTTGAGATGGACTCGATGGAGACCAATGGAGTCTGGACTCTAGTAGATTCGTCCCCTGGGGTAAAAGCAATTGGTTTCAAATGGATCTATAAGAGGAAAAAGGGCCCCGATGGTAAGGTTGAGACCTACAAGGCTTGTCTGGTGGCGAAAGGGTATAATCAGAAAGAGGGCATCGATTAGGAGGAAACTTTTTCTCTGGTGGCCATGCTTAAATCCATTAGGATCCTGCTAGTTTTAGCAGCATACCTTGACTACATGATTTGACAAATGGATGTCAAAACTGCATTCCTGAATGGAGATCTTATTGAAGATATCTATATGCAGCAACCGCAAGGTTTCATAGCTGCGGGATAGGAACACATGGAATGTAAATTAAATAGATCCTTATATGGACTTAAGCAAGCTTCTAAGAGTTGCAACATCCGGTTTGACTCTACAGTCAAAAAGTTTGACCTTGAGCAGAACTCGGAAGAACCCTGTGTTTTCAGGAAATCCACTGGAGATAAGGTTGCGTTCTTGGTTCTGTATGTAGATGACATTCTGCTCATTGGGAATGATGTAGGAATGTTGACTACGGTGAAAGTATGGCTTTCACAGCAATTCTCCATGAAAGATCTTGGAAAAGCCTCCTATATAGTGGGTCTTCGACTCTACAGATATAGATCGAAGAGGATAATAGGATTATCCCAATCTGCTTACATTGACAAGATAGTCTAGAGATACAACATGGAGAACTCCAAGAAAGGAAATGTTCCTTTCAGGCAGGGAGTCACTCTCTCCAAGGGGATGTCACCCAAAACTCCCGGGGAGATTGAGGGCATGAAGGACGTTTTTTATGCTTCAGCCGTAGAGAGCATCATGTATGCCATGCTGTGCACTCGTCCTAACATTGCTTAGGCAGTGAGTGTGGTAAGTAGATTCTAGGCCAACCCAGGGCAGGAGCACTGGACTGCTGTGAAAAATATACTTAAGTACCTTCGAAGGACAAAAGAGTTTTGTTTGGTATTCGATGGTAGCTCACTACAGATTCAAGGGTATACTGATGCCAACTTCTAGTCAAATCCAGATGATAGAAAGTCCACATCTGGGTATGTTTTCACGATAGGATCGTGTGCTGTTTGCTGGAAAAGCAGCAAACAGGGGTCCACTGCAGATTCCACAACTGGAGCCGAATACATTGCCGCAAGTGAAGCTGCCAAAGAAGCCGTATGGATGAAGAAGTTCATTCAATAATTGGGAGTAGTTCCATCCAGCACATCACCCATTCCATTGTTATGTGACAACAATGGAGCCATCGCTCAGGCTAAAGAGCCACGAGCCCACTCGAAGTTGAAGCACATCGAGAGGAAGTACCATGTACTGCAGGAGATAGTTAGAAGAGGGGACATCCTGATTCTGAAGGTAGCATCAACGGAGAATGTAGCAGACCCATTGACTAAGCCACTGACACATAAAGTGATTGAAAAACATGTGGAAAGTATAGGACTCCGGCTTAGAACCAGATTGGACCTAAGTCCAAGTGGGAGCTGTTAGACAGTATATGCCCTTAGCTTCAATCAGAATGATGTGCCTTTTGACATTTATTGTAATTGAATAAAATACATATTTGATTCAAGTTATTACGGTGTGTTTCTGTGTAATACGCTTAAACTGGACACATATGAGACTTGTGTTAGTGTAAAATGTTCACAACCGTTGGGTAAGTTTGGGGAGATTTATCCTATCAAGGCTATCACTGATGTGCCGCCAAGTTGGTTGGGGTGGGGTGGCTTGTCTCAGCTACCAGGGTGAGACCCGAGGTACATGTAGTGTAGGTCTACTTGAAACCTTGAACCGGACTAGAATTCCAGTATTGCCCTAGATCTTTGTGATTGATAGTTATATATATAACCCTAGCAAGTGCACTAGTTATCAGGTAGTATAAAGATATCATTCCCATGAGGATTTAACAAAATAAGTACTAAAACTATAGTTTCCCTTAATTATTTGGACAACTGAATTTTGGGTCTAGCATATTTAACTACTGAAAATTAAAGATAAAAGAAATAAAAACAAAGGCCATCAATGACTGAACTTGCAACGATCTACTTGAAAGCGCCAAGACTATTGGTCCACCTAACCATTCCAATGAACATCAATTTATTCAATTAACCAAGGTAAATTGGGTTGTCTTGGATATGCCAATCAGGGAGATCCTTAGAGGGAGTCAAAACCTGGGTATGTTGGGATAGTCCGAGAATTCGTTTGAGAGGGTGATCATAGTGATAAGTGTTAGATAGTTTTGTATGCCCTTAGTTTCAATTAGAATGTACTTTATGAGTTTATTGTAAATGAATAAAAGTGCATATTTGATTCATGTTCCCTTGGTATGTTTTTGTGTAACACCCTTAATCTGGACACTTAAAGAGACTCGTGTTAGTTTAGAATGTTCACAGCCAATGGGTCGGTCAGGGGAGACCTATCCTGACAAGGCTGACACTATGGTGCCACCAAGTCGGTTGGGGTGGCCTGTCTCAGCTGCCAGGGTGAGACCCTAGGCACATACAATGTAGGATTAATTGAATCTTTGAACTGGACCAGATTTCCAGTATTACTCTGGACCTTGGAGATTGATGGGCAAAACTGGAAAGTTACACCCGACCCCTAGACTCGATTATGATACTGCACTAGGTGTCAGATTGGGCTATCTTTGATATACCAATCAGTGAGATCCTTAGCGGGAGTCAAAACCTGGGTATGTTGGGACAGTCCGAGAATTCATCTGAGTGGGTGATCATAGTGATAGGATCAGCCCCTTTGTCGGACAAAGGTAATGATCGGGGATGCACTCTCACTGATGGAAACCAAGACTGCCGGCAGGCGATTTCAACCGTTGAGATTTGTTTTGCAAAGTATATTTTATATGAGATATAAAAGTATATACATTATGGTTTCTAAAATGTTTGCAAGAAAGTTTTAATTCCCGGGATCCATATAAGTTGAGAGTGCAACACTTTTCCTTGCAACCGAGGGAGAGGTACTACTTCTCTGGATCTTGGTGTCCTCTTTGGGCGTGCCATCTTTAGCAGGAGCGGATCTTGGTGTACTCTTTGGGCGTGAACACCAACTTTGGGAGATACTGCTTCTCTGGATCAGGTATAATTCCTCCATTTTCTTTTGGTTCAGATCTGGTTCGATTATGGTTCAAGTAGGATCCTTGAATATTGTATTCTAAATTTAGGGAATACGATTCCTAGTACGTAGCAGGAGCCACTGTCGATTGAGCATGGGCCAAGTACTTATGGCCCATGTACGTAGCACATCACACATCCATACATCACATGCAAGGATAAATTGATCCAATCAATTAATTATCTTTAAAGCCCATTTTAAATCCATAATATTAACCATTAATATTATCTAGGTATATGGGCCGAATTAGGGTTGATGGGTTCGGCCCATATAGCTTTATCCGCAGAGTGGGCTTTTAGCTGTTTTAACCATTTAAAACTGGGCCTTTATAGGTTGGGCCGAATTAACCATTTAATTAAATATCAATCCTCAAGCCCATCAGTGGGAAAATTAGGGCTGACTTTCAGCCTTGATTGAACCCTAGATTCGGTCCAAACAATTTGAACCAATCTTGGTTCAAATGGGTCTAGTGTTTGATCTTTAATTAAATCTTTAATTCAAGAAAATAATATGAAATTAAATACTGATAAAACAAAAACAATAATCAGTCTCATAGGGCTGTTTGCACACTCCATCCTGCAAAACAAATGTTAGATCACTGGTTGCAGTTTCATATACTGCTAATCGCAGATTGCAATTCTCCCATCTGCGAAATCTCCTTCTCTGCGCCGTCTTCTATGATCCAAAATAAAATAAATAAAAAACCTAATTTCTATTAATAATTACATCAAATCGAATACCTATACATTCAGTCTAAAAATAAAAAAAAATATTTTACAGACCAAATGTAATAAAACAATCCATAAACTACAAAAACGCAAGTTCCCTACGCAAGTCAAGATTTCGATCTTCTCTTGTACGAACAACCCATAAATCAAGAAAATCATAAAGAACAATTCTAAACAATAATCAGATTTATATAAAATTAATTTCAGATTATTCGCCCATAATTTTGGGAACAAATTTCCCAAAACCCATATCTGCGCAAATTGGGTAGAACGCCTTCTGCCCATTTGCGTAGGTTCAGATCTGAAACAAATTGGTTCAGGATTTGAACCATGGCTCTGATTCCACTGATGGGATGAGAGATCCATCGTATGGATGCCCAAATCTTGCGGAATAAAGGGGCAAATTTCAGAAAATTTTCTCTCCCTTTCAACTGGGAATCGCATTCCCTATTTAAAAAATCATATTTTCAAGGATCAATCTTGAATCATAAACTGAACCAGATCTAAACCAAAAGGAGTAGGAGAGGATTATACCTGATACAGAGAAAAAGTATCTCCCAACGAAGGTGTTCAGGCCCAAGGAAGGATCCAAAGACTGCTCCCACTGAAGATGGCGCAGTACAGGATGGAGCAGAATCAGCAGTATTCTTCTCCAAGAATTATGTCATTCGCAAGAAACAGCAAGATGGCACACGAACACAGCTTTCTATCAATTTTTTCTCAAAGAACTGATGTCAAGATCGAATCTTGACTTCTCCAACAACTGGAGATCGAACTGGATGTCTGGCGGCTGCAGGAAGGAGGCGGCAAGAAAGATCTTTTGCAGGGATTGCAGAAATCTTTCTTCTCTGATTTCAGCTCTGAAGAGGATCTGATTAGGTGATTCTACTAAAGGCTGCCGCCCCCTCCTTCTTTTGTAAATCCAAAGTATCAGCTCCTAATCCAATTAGGAGTTGTTAACCCAAATCATATTTGGGTCAGACATCCCCTTAGGTGATAAGGATAAACCCTTATCTTATCTACAGATTAGATTAGCCTTCTCCTAATCACATTAGGAGGTTTCTAGATCTGAATATGATTCAGATCTGGACTCTCTGAGTGGATAGGGTTAAGACCCTATCCTATCTACTGATCCATCTCAGAATTCGCCCATATTTAACTTATTAAATAAGTCCAGTTCGAAATGGGCTTTAGGCCCATTAAGCATATGTGCTCACTTAACCATCCTAATTGCTGCCCATATGTGCTCATCAGTAATACATAGGATGAACATGCACTTGAAAGAGGCTATTCATGACCTTGGGGTTTCACCAAACCAAGGCTCAATCATGGTCTATTCGAATGATTCAATTTGATTGATTTCTGAATCTTGAGATAGATATTAATTGTTTACTCTTCTAACCTGAATTGAAGGCAATTGGGTCAATAATTTAGATAGGTTTTAGTTTAGAATTTTTAGTTTAGTATTGGTAATTGTTTCCTAATTCCTCATGGGAACGATACTTTATTCACTACTTTACTACTTGAACGGCTAGTGCACTTGCTAGTGTCACAATGAGCCACATCAATTTTTACAGCAAATCTGCGATTTTGCAGTTCTTTAACTTTTGGTCTGTTTTTTTAATTTCTTGACTGAATGTATAGGAATTCGATCTGATGTAACATTAATAGAAAATTAGGGTTTTTCTATTTTATTTTATTCAAGATTGAAGCTGATTGCACAGAGGGAGGAGATTTTGTAGATGGAGAATTCGTTATCTGCGATTTGCAGTTTATGAAACTGCAAACTGTGATCTAACATCTGTTTTGCAGGTAGCAGACGTGTGAACAGCCCTAGTTCTGATTTTTGATTGTCTTTAATCAGTAATTTAATTTTAGATCAATTCTTGAATTAATTCTGGAATTAAAAATCAAACCCTACACCCATTCGAACCAGATTGGACCAAACTAGTTGGACCGAATTTGTGGTTTGATGGGGCTGTTCTCAGCCCTAATTTCCCACTCTTGGGTCAAGAGATTGATATTTAATTGCAAGACCTAATTCGGCCCACACTTGTAAAGCCCAGTTTTAAAGTGTTAAAACTGCTTAAGCCCACTAACTACATAAAAGCTATATGGGCCGAATTGCTTTTTGCTATTCAACCCATATACCTAGATAATGTTAATCAGTAATATTATGGATCATTATGGGCTTTGATGATGGGCTTTACAAATATTAATTGATTGGATCAATTCTATCACTGCATGTGATGTATGGATGTGTGATGTGCAACGTTCATGAGCCATAAGTACTTGGCCCATGCTGATACGATAGTGGCTCTTGCACACACCATGGCTAAATGCACATCATTGCCATGGTGTCCTTAAGATCAATGGATGATTCTTCCTTCATGGTGGGCCCCACACCTCCCCTAAAGAGGAATCATGTGGAACCCTAGCTGTTTAAGGCCCACTAGAAATCTGGCTTTGTGAAAGTCAGTGGGAGCCACTTTGGTTTGACCTAAATTAAACTAGGGCGTAACTTTTGTTCTCCCCTGAAATATGGGTGCATGTGATAGGGAGATTCATATAATGAACTCTCTAAAGGCCTTCCATCATTAGCATGAAGATGGGGTCCTTCAGTAATGAGGAAACACACCATAAAATTGGGCTATCGATTTGCTGCTGGATCTGTTGGAATGTTTCATAAGATGATAGGGCCATCATACACCGATGTGGGAGGGGCCTATCCTAAAATGGAAGACTCTCTCACGGTACCTTGGCGTTCACGAATATGATGGGTGAACATTCACTGGATAGAAAGTCTTTACCTAAAATTGAAGGGATGAGAGATCCATCATATTGATGGCCGAACCCTGCAAGTAGGTTGGGCGAAATTTCAAAAATTTCTCTCTCTTCCATCTAGGAATCACATTCCCTGTTTTAGAAAATCTGCATTTTCAAGGATCAATCTTGAACCAAGAACTGGACCAGATCTGAAACCAAAAGGTAGGAGAGGGATATACCTGATACGAAGAAACAATATCCTCCAATGAAGGTGTTCACGCCCAAAGAAGTCTCCAAAGACTGCTCCCACTGAAGATGACATAGTGTAGGGTGGAGCAGAATCAGAAGTATCCTTCCGAAGAATCAAATCCTTCAACAAGAATTTGATGGAGGCAGTGAGCACGACTTCAGATCAGCCTTTCTCCAAAGATTTTGATATCAAGAACTAATCTTGATCACTCCTACAAAACTGGAAATCGAACTGGCAGTAGGCGGCAATTGGAGGAGAACGCAGGGAGAAGATGGTGTAGTCACACTGTTGCTATCTTCTCTCTTTTAGATCTGAGATCTTATCTCTGGGATGTTGGGATGAACTGAATGGTTCGCCTCCTCCTCCTTTTATAGACTTAAAGATATCAGCTCCTAATCCCATTAGGAGTTTCCTGATTCAAATCCTTATTTGAATCTGGACTCTCTTTAAGTGATAGGATAAATCCTTATCTTATCTGTAGATTAGATCAGCTCTCTCCTAATCTCATTAGGAGGTTTCCAGATCCAAATTCAGATCTAGACTCTCTGAGTGGATAGGGATAACTCTCTATCCTATCTGCTGATCCAATCCCAGATCCGCCCCTCTCTTTAATTAGTCTAACTAAACCAGTTCGAAATGGGCTTTAGGCCCAATAAGTCTTATGTGCTCAGTGGCCTTCCAAACTGCTGCTCAGTTGGGCTTCTTTGTATGGCATGGAACCCAAACATTGATCTACACATCAGCCACATGGGTTCAGCCTAGCCTCTGTTACAAGGCCTGGCCGAATACACTATTATGGATAGTGAACCCCCTGAGCCCATCACATGGGCTCCTAATGGGCCCAACACTTACACTATTATCAACTACTCAGATGAATTCTCGGACTGTCCCAACATACCCAAGTTTTGACCCCCTCTAAGGATCTCACTAATTGGCATATCAAAGATAGCCTAATCCGACACCTAGTGCAATATCATAATCGAGTCTAGGGGTCAGGTGTAACTTTCCAATTTTGCCCACTAATCACCAAGGCCCAGGGTAATACTAGAAATCTGGTCCGGTTCAGGGTTTCAAGTAAACCTACATTGCATGTACCTCGGGTCTCACCCTGGCAGCTGAGACAGGCTACCCCAACACTTGACGGCACATCAATGTCAGCCTTAGCAGGATAAATCTCCCCAGACTTATCCAATGGCTGTGAACATTGTAAACTAACACGAGTCTCATAAGTGTCCAATTTAAGGGTATTACACAGAAACATATCACAATAACATGAATCAAATATGTACTTTATTCATTTACAATAAATGTCATAATTACATCAATCTGATTGGAGCTAAGGGCATACACTGTCTAACAGCTCCCACTTGCACTTAGGTCCAATCTGGTATAAGCCGGAGTCCCAGACTTTCCACGTGTTTCTCAAACACATTCTGTGTGAGTGGCTTAGTCAATGGGTCTGCTACAATCTCCGCTGACACTACCTTCTGAATCAGGACGTCCCCTCTACCAACAATCTCCCACAGTACATGGTATTTCTTCTCGATGTGCTTCGACTTCGAGTGGGCTCATGGCTCCTTAGCCTGAGCGATAGCTTCATTGTTGTCACACAACAACGAGATGCGTGATGTGATGGATGGAGCTACTCCCAATTCATGATTGAACTTTTTCATCCACACGGCTTCTTTGGCAGCTTCACTTGCGGCAATGTATTCGGCTTCGGTTGTGGAATCTGTCGTGGACCCCTATTTGCTACTTTTCCATCAAACAACACATGATCCTATCGTGAAAACATACCCAGATGTAGAGATTCTATCATCTGGATCAGATTGGAAATCAACATCAGTATACCCTTGAATCTGTAGTGAGATACCGTCGAATACCAGACAAAACTCTTTTGTCCTTCGAAGGTACTTAAGTATATTTTTCACAGCAGTCCAGTGCTCCTGCCCTGGGTTGGCCTGGAATCTTCTTACTACACTCGCTGCTTGAGCAATGTCAGGATGAGTGCACAGCATGATATACATGATGCTCCCTACGGCTGAGGCATAGGGAATGTCCTTCATGCCTTCAATCTCCTCAGAAGTCTTGGGAGACATGTTCGTGCCTGAAAGGAACATTTCCCTTCTTGGAGTTCTCCATGTTGTATCTCTTGACTATTTTGTCAATGTAAGTAGATTGGGGAAATCCTATTATCCGCATCAATCTATCTCTATAGAGTCGAAGATTGGGGATATACTTTCCCCATAGTCAACATTCCTACATCATTCCCAATGAGTAGAATGTCGTCTACATATAGAATTTAGAATGTAACCTTGTCCCCACTGGACTTCCTATAAACCTAGGGCTCATCCGGATTCTGCTCAAAGTCAAACTTTTTGACAGTAGAGTCAAACTGGATGTTCCAACTCCTAGAAGCTTGCTTAAGTCCATATATGGATCTATTTAATTTACATACCATGTGTTCCTGACCCGCAGCTATGAAATCTTGTGGTTGTTGCATGTAGATATCTTTAGTAAGATCTCCATTCAGGAACACAGTTTTGACATCCATTTGCCAAATCTCATAGTCATGGTATGCTGCTATAACTAGCAGGATCCGAATGGATTTAAGCATGGCCGCGGGCGAAAAGGTTTCCTCTTAATTGATGCCCTCTTTCTGAGTATACCGTTTCACCACCAGACGTGCCTTTGTATGTCTCAACCTTACCATCGGGGCCCTTCTTCCTCTTACGATCTGCAAGTATACAGATCGTTGGCAAGTAATAGTGTGTGAATAGAGTGTCGATCCCACAGGGAAGGTGTTGTCAAGTACCAAATTTTAAGATTTCTCTATTATTTAGAAATTAGAAATTCAATTTTCAAGCCAAATTAAAGAAATGATAATGCAAGTAAATAGGTTTAATTCAGAATATTATAAAAAGCCTAGGATTCAGGTTTCATCAAATGATTACCTATTACATACTTATGTTTTCTTAGATTGGTTTATTGTTGTAGGAATTTATGATCAGATTTCCCCAAATTATGTGAAATTCTCTCTCAAGATACAACACATGTGTTTATGCTAGCCGTGTGTCTACTCTCGTGATCACGAGCAATGAACACAAACCTATTAAGATCAATGGACATCAGTTTAACAATCACAAAGGAGTGTTTTTATCTCTATGCAACACATACCCTAGGTCAATTATCTCAATGAACTAGTATTATGCTTCCACTCTCGCTACTTCAAACAATACCTTAATTCAAGTAATTCATGGCCAATTAATTACTAGCATTAAGCCCTAAGATAAAAGATTAATCCCAACAATCAACGACACAATCAATTAAACAAAATCTATCATAGGCAAATCAAAAGACTACATCCAAATCCTAGATCAAGAAATTTAGCTACTCATATTATTAATGAAAAGAATCATTCTAACGATAAAATTTAGATTAAACATAAGTGAAATTGAATAATAACAGAGAGTAAAGTTTGAAGAAAAAAAAAACTCTTGAATAGAAGTTGATTGAGGGGAACTCCTCTTCGCCGCCTTTCTTCTCCTCTTGGGTTGCTGACTGCTTCCTTGGAGGCCAAAGCTCTCTTGGAGGATTTCTCCTTGCACCCCTTGATTGATTGATTGATGGTGCTAGTCCCCCCCCCCCCCCCCCCCCCCTTCCTTTTATATAGGTTTAGGAGGAGGGGCTGTTTCCAACTCCTTTTTGGAGTTCTTTCTCAAAAATAGAAAGTCCTAATTCCTAATGATTAGTTTAGATCTAATCCTATCCTATCTCTTACCTGGTAATCTCAATCTCCTTTATTTTTCTAGAATTACATCAGAAAATTAAATCTGATAGGACTCTTTGCAGTTTCCTTATTCTTGTATTCGTATTGGGCTTCTGCTGCGAACTAGGCTTCCCTACGAATTTGCTCAGAATTTGGGCCCGATTTTGACTTTTATGCACTCCGAATTTCATAAAACTATAAACATGAAAGTTGTATATTTTTTCCTTAGCTTTCCAATGCATCTTGAATCATCTCAATCGGAGTCTGGATGAGAGAGGTATGCCCAGATTACTACGCGGCGCCGAAACTCTATAAAATTACCCGCTTAGCCTTGTTTTTCTCCTGACGCCTTTTTTCTTGCCCTGAATCGAAATACAAGAATAATGAGTCCAATTAAGTACTAATTAAGTATAAAAGACTAAATATTTAGGGATAAAAATATGATGATTTTTATTCTCATCACTTACCATCGGGGCCTTTTTTCCTCTTATAGATTCATTTGCAACCAATTGCTTTTACCACGGGGGGCAGATCTACTAGAGTCCAGACTCCATTGGTTTTCATTGAGTCCATCTCAGCTCTCATGGCATCTACCCACTTCAAGGAATCTATGTCTAACATAGCTTCCGCATAAGTCATGGGATCCTCCTCCCTACTCATAGCTTCCACCAGGTAACTATCCTGGTCATAGCCAAAACGGACTGGAGGCCTGGATACCCAGGTAGATCTTCTAGGTTGGTCAATACTTGGAACCTGTGGGAGACCTCCCACTTCTCCTGAGCTCTCCTCATCAAGAACTATTTCCTGACGATGGTTGTTCAGGATGTAATCATCCTCCAAGAAGTGGGCATCCGACTACAGAACACCTTCTGTTCTCCTAGGTCATAGAATAGGTAACCCACAAAGCCCTTGGGGTAGCCTACGAATAGGCAATAGTTGGTTTTGGATTCCAATTTGTCCGCACTCATTCTTTTAACATGTGCAGGACAACCCCGAATATTCAAGTGTTTGACACTTGGCTTCTTTCCGGTCCAAAGTGAAAGGAGGGAGAGGTCCATCGTATGGACTTCAAGAAAGCAGAGGAATAGGGTGGGCGGATTTCAAAAATTTCTCTCCTCCCTTCCAACTGGGAATCATATTCCATGATTTTAGAATACAATATTCAAGGATCTAATCGAACCAAAACTGAACCAAATCTAAACCAAAAAGAAAGGGAAGTTATACCTGATATGGAGAATCGGTATCTCCCAACGTCGGTGTTCACGCCCAAAGAATACTCCCAAGATCTGCTCCCACTGAATATGACATAGTGATGCTGAAGCAGAACCAACAGTGTTTGTCCTACGAACCAAATTCTTCAGAAGAATTCAATGGAAGCAAAGAGCATCACCGTACACAATCAGCCTTTCAGGAAAGACTGATATCAAGAACACCTTCTTGATCTTTCCCTCTCAGAGAGATCGAACTAGGCAGTGAATGGCGTGAAAGGGATGGTAGGATCCATCGTATGGACGCCAAAACTGTTGCGGAATGGGTGGGCGAATTTCAAAAAATTTCCTACGTTCCTTCTAACTGGGAATCATATTCCCTGATTTTAGAATCAAAATTCAAGGTTCCTACTTAAACCAACCAGACCAGATTTGAACCAAAAGAGAAGGGAGTGATTATACCTG
Source organism: Nelumbo nucifera (assembly GCF_055504915.1). Lineage (NCBI taxonomy): Eukaryota > Viridiplantae > Streptophyta > Magnoliopsida > Proteales > Nelumbonaceae > Nelumbo > Nelumbo nucifera. The sequence goes on along the minus strand of NC_142656.1, from coordinate 39,483,205 downwards.
ATCCAGAGAAGTAATATATCCCAAAGTTGGTGTTCATGCCCAAAGAAGACACCAAGATATGCTCCTACTGAAGATGACACAGCAACCGTGGAACAGAACCAGTAGAGAGCGTCCTACGCACTGAATCCTTCACAAAAATCCTTTGGAATCAATGAGCATCGAACTGAATCAGCCTTTCAGCAAAGACTGATGTCAAGAGCTCTTTCTTGATCCTTCCCTCTCAGAGAAATCAAACTGGTGGTGGTCGGCGACGGCTGATGGAGAAGAAAACTAGAGAAGAAAGTAGCGAACTGCTTTTCTCCTCTAGGGTTTCTGAGATCTAATCTTCAGAATGCAAGTGTGTTCTCTGCGAAATCCCTTGGGTTCGAATTCTTGTAATCCGAATTAGGGTTTTCCTCCTCTTTCTTAATGATTAAGAAAACCTCATAATCATATCAAGAGTTGCCCTTATCCAATTCTGTATTTGGATTAGGACTCTTCTTAATCTTATCTGCAGATTAGATCAGCTTTTGGGCTTAACCTAATCTCAGATCTGCCCCCTCAAGTGATTGATCAAATCAGTCCAGTTCAAAACGGGCTTTAGGCCCATTAAGAAATAAGTGCTCAACAGTCTTCCAAACTACTGCCCAGTTGGGCTTCTTTGTAAGGCGTGGGACCCAAGCATTGATCTACACACCAGCCACATGGGTTCGACCCAGCCTCTGTTACAAGGCCTAGCCGAATTCACTGGAAAGCCCAGTGAACCCCTTGAGCCCATCACATGGACCCTATGAGCCCAACACTTACACTAAGTGGTCCCTAAGACAAGCCATTTTATAAAAGCTCAGGGACTGTGGGCAGATGCAAGATTAGCCCATCAGGTATTATTCCCAATGGCCTTACACTTAACCTCTTAGCCCATAATGATCAAGAACTACCCGACAAGAGAGGATCTCTCCTTCGGCTGCAAGGAACAATGCTACACTCTCTACTTACATCGATCCCGGGAATTAAAACCATTTGCAAACATTTTGAAACCATATATAAATTTTGCAAAACAAATTCCAACGATTGAAATCAACTGCCGACAGTTTGGTTTCCATCAGAGACAGTGCATCCCCAATCATTACCTTTGTCCAACAAAGGGGCTGGTCCTATCACTATGATCACACACTCAGACTAATTCTCAGACTGTCCCAACATACCCAAGTTTTGACCCCCGCTAAGGATCTCATTGATTGGCATATCAAAGACAGCCCAATCCGACACCTGGTGCAGTACCGTAATTGGGTCTAGGGGTCAAGTGTAACTTTCCAGTTTTGCCCATCAATCTCCAAGGTCCCGGGCAATACTGGAAATCTGGTCCGGTTCAAGGGTTCAAGCAATCCTACACTGTGTGTGTCTTGGGTCTTACCCTAGTGGCTGAGACAACCCCAACAGTTGGCGGCACACCAGTGTCAGCCTTGGCAGGATAAATCTCCCTGACTTATCCAACGGCTGTGAACATTTAAAACTAACACAAGTCTCATTAAGTGTCCAGTTATAGGGTCTTACATAGAATCATACCACACAACATGAATCAAACATGTACTTTATTTATTTACATTAAATATCAAAAGTACATCAGAATTGATTGAAGCTAAGGGAATACAAAAACTGTCCAACATGGTGGCGGTGGCTGGAGGAGAACTCTGAGATCCTATCTCAGAATGCAGGAGAATTTTCTGCTCTAAACCCTTGGTTCAATTTCTAGTAATGCAAGACTAGGGTTTCTCCTCTTTCTTAGTGATTAAGAAAATCTCCTAATCCTATTAGGAGTTATCCCAATCCAAATCTGTATTTGGATAGGGAATTATCTTAATCCTATCTGCAAATTAGGTCAACCCACTCCTGATCTTATCAAGAGGTTACCAGATTCAAATCTTTATTTGAATTTGGTCTCCAAGAGTGGATAGGGTCAAGACCCAATCCTTTGGCTTGCCCTAATCTCAAATCCGCCCCTTTAAGTGGGTAATTAAATCAGCCAGATTGAAATGGACTTTAAGCCCAATAAGTATTAAGTGCTCAACAGGCTTCCAAACTACTGCCCAGTTGGGCTTCTTTGTATGGCGTGGGACCCAAGCATTGATTAATACATCAGCCACATGGGTTAGGCCCAACCTTTGTTACAAGGCCTAGCCGAATTCACTGGAGATCCCAGTGAACCCCCTGAGCCCGTCACATGGACTCTATGGGCCCAACACTTACACTAAGTGGTCCCTAGGCCAAGCCATCTTATAAAAGCACAGGGACTGTGGGAAGATGCAAGGTTAGCCTATTAGGGTCCAACACTTACACAGTCACAGGGACTGTGACTCCGTGCCTGAAAGGAGCGTTTCCTTTCTTAGAGTTCTCCATGCTGTACCTTTTTGACAATTTTGTCAATGTAAGCAGCCTGGGATAATCCAATTATCCACTTCGATCTATCTCTATAGAGTCGAAGGCCCAGTATATAGGAAGCTTCTCCAAGATCTTTCATGAAGAATTGCTGCGAAAGCCACACTTTGACCGAGGTCAACATTCCTACATCATTCCCAATGAGTAGGATATCGTCCACATACAACACGAAGAAGGTGACCTTATCCCCACTGGACTTCCTGTAAACACAAGGCTCATCCGGATTCTACTCAAAGTCAAACGAATTGACTGCAGAGTCAAAACGGATGTTCCAACTCCTAGAAGCTTGCTTAAGTCCATATATGGATCTATTAAATTTATATACCATGTCTTCTTGACTAGCAGCTGCATATAGATATATTCACTAAGATCTCCATTCAGGAACACAGTTTTGACATCCATCTGCCAAATCTCGTAGTCATGGTATGCTGCTACAACTAGCAGGATCCTAATGGATATAAGCATGGCCATAGGTGAAAAGGTTTCCTCATAGTCGATGCATTCTTTCTGAGTATACCCTTTCACCACCAAACGAGCTTTGAAGGTCTCAACCTTGCCATCGAGGCCCTTCTTCCTCTTATATATCCATTTGCAACCGATTTCTTTTACCCCGGAGGGCGGATCTACTAGAGTCCAGACTCCATTGGCCTCCATTGAGTCCATCTCGGCTCTCATGGCCTCCACCCACTTATGGGAATCTATGTCCAACATAGCTTCCGCGTAAGTCACGGGGTCCCCCTCACTAGTCAAGGCTTCCACCAGGTAACTATCCTGGTCATAACCATAACGGACTGGTGGCCTGGATACTCGAGTGGATCTTCTAGGTTGGTCATTACCTGGAACTTGTGGAACATCTCCAACTACTCTTGAGCTCTCCTCATCAACAACTATTTCCTGACGATGGGTGTCCAGGATATAATTGGTTTCTAAGAACTGGGTGCTTTGACTGAAAAACACTTTCTGCTCACTTGGGTCATAGAATAGATAAGCCACCGAATCCTTTGGGTAGCCTACAAATAGGCAATGACCGGTCTTGGATTCCAACTTGTTCGCACTCGTTCTTTTAACGTGCGTAGGACAACCCCAAATCTTCAAGTGTCTGACACTTGGTTTCTTTCCAGTCCAAAGTTCGTATGGAGTTTTCGGAACCGATTTGGTTGGAACCCGATTCAGCCTATAGATTGCAGTCTCTAATGCATATCCCCAAAAGGATGTGGGTAATTCCGAGCGTGTGAGTAGTGACTGGACCATGTCAGACAATGTCCTATTCCTCCTCTCTGAAACACCGTTAAGCTGTGGTGTTGCAGGAGGAGCTAACTATGATATTGTCCCGTTGGCCTTCAAGTAGTCCCTGAATTCGTTAGAGAGATACTTGCCACCTCGATCTATTCGAAGGGCCTTAAATTCTCTCCCTAACTGTTTCTCAACTTCTTGTCTGAACTCCTTGAACTTTTCAAAGGATTCAGACTTCTGTCTCATTAGGTACATGTAACCATATCGTGAGTAATCACCGGTGAAGGTGATGAAGTACACGTGTTGGTTACGAGTCCTAACACTCTGGGGACCACATACATCAGTATGTATAAGGTCAAGCGTGCCTGTACATCTTTCAGGCTTACCGTTAAATGGCCGTTTTGTCATCTTACCTTGGAGGCTAGGCTCACAAGTGGGAAGATCTTCTACGGTTAGAAAATCCAAAGGACCATCCTTTACCAGCCTTGTGATTCGGTCAACACTGATATGGCCAAGTCGGTAATGCCACAGGCACGTGGGAGAAAGTATATCACGAGTCCTACACTTGGGGATTTCGACCGACGTAGTTTCGGTTAAGTTAGTTTCTAGAGACGGATGTAGAACATAGAGACCATTGTCCAGTTCCCCGCATGCGATGAATTTATTGTTCCTTTTAATAGTAATCATATTACTAAAATAGACAGTATATCCATCAGCACACAGTTTAGAAACAAAAATCAAATTTCTTCTTAAGTTTTGTACAAAAAGACAATCCTTAAGTACAATTCCTTCTCTAAAGACTAATTCTATGGTTCCTATCGCCGTAACTGCAACATTTGCAAAAGTCCCCAAGTAAAGTGTCACTTCTCCTTCACTCAGCCTTCTGCTTACTTTGAACCCCTACAGTGAGTTACACGCATGAGTCAAAGCCCCGGAGTCAACACACCAGGATACAGAAGAAACTAACAGATTAGTTTCCATGACACAAGTTAGAAAGTACCTTTCTTAGATTCCAGGTAGGCAGGATAATTCCTCTTCCAGTGGCAGCTGGCTTGCAGAAGTGACAGGCATTGAATGCCTTGTCTTTCTTTTGTTTCTTAGATTTAGTGGCCTTTTTCTGGGGTTTCCTCTTTTCCCTCCTCTTCTTGCCAAATTTGCCAGCTTCAACAAGCATGACTATCGGCTCATCCTTTCTAATAAGTTCCTCGGCTCGTTGCAACATATTGCTGAGATCTTGAACGCTGACATTCAGATTGTTCATATTATAGTTCATAATGAACGGATTGAAGGACGGAGGCAAGGAGTTAAGAATGGCATCTATCTATGTGACCAGATCTAGCCTGGACCCAAGGGCCTCCAGCTCATTTATGTAACCCATCATCCGGAGACAATGGTCATGAACTTGCTTCCCCTTGGACATCTGCGTGGTCATGAACTGCTTCAGGACCTTTTGATGAGTAGAATGATTCTACTCTTCGTACATTGTTTTTAGACTATCCAATATGTCCTTGGCGAGTTTGATCTGATCGAACTGCCTCTGTATCAGATTATCTAAAGAGGCTATGATATAGCAGCGGGCAAGGGAGTTTTTCTCCTCCCATTCTTGGTATTCCCTCCTACGGGCTTCTGAAGCCCTGTCTTTCGGACGATCCGGTGCAGGATTCTTTGCCACTTTATCTAATTTTTCTAAAGTCAGGACCAGCATAAGGTTTCTGTACCAGGTAGCATAGTTTGGGCCCTTAAGTTTGTTGTCATCAAGCAACTTAGCAAATTGTTTGTTTGCCATTTTCTGGTAAAACAGCAAAATGTTAGTCCACGATTTTAGTTTGATTCATGTTACCTACATAGACATGGATTTTAATCTATGTTCCATTTCCATTTATTCATTTCTAAGATTTCCCTCCTATCTCAGTGATGGAGATGGAGAAATGTCTCTGGAAATGTGGGAAATCACATAGGGTGCGTGGAGCCAACTTTTTCAGCTGCATAACCCCACCACCTTTCTGTGACGGATCATATCCACTCATCGTACGAGTTTCCCTTTGGCCTCTGTCAGACAAGGTTCATAGCCATTTTAGGGTAAACCTTTCTGTCCAGTGAGTGCTCACCCATCATATTCAGGTTACGCCAAGGTACCGTGAGAGAGTTCTGACGGGTTATCGAAGCCCTCAAAATTAGTACTAGTCCCACAATAAAATATTTGTAGTAAAAGTGGTACTAGGTCGAATCCCACAGGGAGCTAATAGTAATCTCTCAGCCGAATGAATATTATCACTGAGTGGGAAAATTAAATAACTGAAATTAAAAGAGAGTAATAGCAAACTAAACAAGAGAAGTCAGTGTTACCTAATTCTGGTTCAAGGGTTCGGGTTAGTCAATTAGCCATCGATCATAGGTAGACTCTAGTAGTCTTGCAATTCAAGCATTTAACCTTAGATTTATTAGGATAGCCATAATAAACCTTGTGTTTTCCTAATTCAGCTTATCAAACCCAGCATTCGATCAACAATTATCACTACTTAACTGGGTACGATAGCGTTCCATATTAACCAGTGATAGCATTAAGCTTTGTGAAAATAGTTAAACCAAGATAACAACAATTGAGATAGCTGCAATTATCAAATCTTGTTCCATCGATTCCCTTTAGGTTAAAACATGTCAATACATTGGTCAAAGGCTGTCACGAACAATTGACGCAGAAAGATATTAACCTATTTGCTACTTGTACCACTATTTGTGACAATTACGGATCACCGAACCATGGATAGTAGTAGGAAAATCAACATTAATTAATTTGTCAAACTAATTAACATAGCATCCAATGAACATATGCACAAGAACCAATGAATACTTGAACTAAAAAGCAAGATCTTTAATTAAATACAAGAACCAATCGAACCTACCCCCTTGAACCAGAAAAGAAAAGCTTAGCTGCTCATGATCTTCGAACTCTCCATGCTCTTTTTCTCAGTGGCCGAACTGCTCTCTTGGTAGCTTGAGTTGTTTAATGATCTCTTGGATCCTTGGATTGAGTGATGCTAGAGCTGGTCCGCCCCCCTCTTTATATAGAAAAGGGAGAGGGCTGCTTTCGAACTCCTTTTAGGAGATTAACCTTAGTTAGAAAGTCTTGATCTGTTTTGAACTAATCCTATCCTATCTCTTATCTAATGATTTGATCTCAATCTTCTTATCTCTCTAGGATTACATTCAAGACTTTAAATCTGATAAGACTCTCTCTCTGGAGATTACATTCGAAACTGGGACTCTTGGTTCTTGAATTCGAGTTGGGCTTCTTGATAACTTGGGCTGCTTCAAAGTTCTTCTACGAGTTGGGATTCAGCTGTGTAATGGTTGCGAACTTGCTCCGACTTCGGTCCCAGTTTCGTGTTCGATGCGGACCGAATCTGTCAAAACCCAAAACATAAAAGTTGTGGGCCTTCCTTTCGAATTTCTAATACCTCTTGAATTGTTCAAATTTGAGTCCAGAATTGCGAGTTATGCCTAGATTACCGACGATTGCCGAAACTGTGCAAAATCACCCGATTTGCCCTATTTTCTTCCAATTGCCTTTTTGCTTGCCCTGAATCGAAATACAAGAGTAATGAGTCTAATTAAGTGCTAAAGAGATGTAAAAAGATGAATATTAGGGGACAAAAATAGGGTTCTTTTTAGTCTCCTGAAATCCCCCCACACTTAAACTTTGCCCGTCCTCGGGCAAAACTCAAGCAACACAAAAGAAACTAACTACTAATTTTCAATTTCTCCTTTTTTCTCTACATGAGGCCTGGTCCATTTCATGCTTTAGTCCAGTCTTGGTAACCTTTCTCTTTCTCCCATTTTTCTCGTCCAAGAGTGATCGCAAATCACCATTCCCCATGGTCCCATGTTAAATCGACAATCCAGGAGATAAGCCTTCCTAACTGAAGCTCCTTGGTCATGAACTTTTTGATGTAGCCCATCATCCGAAGACAATGGTCATGAACTTGTTGCCCTTTGGACATTTGAGCGATCGTGAACTGTTTCAAGACCTTTTAGCGAGTAGAACGATTCTACTCTTCATACATCATTCTCAAACTATCCAATATGTCCTTGGCGAGCTCGATCTGATCGAACTGCCTCTGTATCAAATTGTCTAATCCGGCAATAATGTAACACCGGGTAAGGGAGTTTTTCTCCTCCCAGTCCTGATAGTCTCTCCTCCGGGCCTCAGAAGCCCAATCACCCGGACGCTCTGGGGCAGGATTTTTAGCCACTTTGTCTAACTTCTCGGAAGTTAGGACCAGCATAAGGTTCCTATACCAGTCGGCATAGTTTGGGCCCCTTCAGCTTGTTGTCATCAAGAAGCTTTGCAAATTGTTCGTTTGCCATTTTCTGATAAAAAAGCAAACATCAGTCCACAACCTAATTTGATTCATGTTCATTACATAGATATGGCTTTTAATCTACGTTCCATTCCCGTTTATTCATCTATGAGATTTCCCTCCCATCTCAGCGATGGAGACTACGAGTTGTCTCTGGAAATGTGGGAAATCACATAGGGTGCATGGAGCCAACTGTTTCAGCTGCATAACCCCACTACCTTTCTGTGAAGGATCATATCCACTCATCATATGAGCTTTCCCTTTGGCCTCTGTCAGACAAGGTTCAGTGTCGTTTTCAGGTAAACCTTTCTGTCCAGTGAGTGCTTACCCATCATATTCGTGAACACCAAGGTACCATGAGAGAATTCCCATTTTCTGGTGAAGCCCCTCCCACATCGGTCTATGATAGCCCTATCATCTTATGAAACACTCAAACAAGCCCAACAGCAAATGGATAGCCCATTTTCTAGTGCGGTTCCTCATTACAGAAGGACCCATCTTCATTCTAGTGATGGAAGGCCTTTAGAGAGTTCATCAGATGAATCTCCCTATCACATGCACTCATATTAGTTGGAGGGAACAATAATTACGCCCTAGTTTGATCGAGGTCAAACCAAAGTGACCTCCACTGACTTTCATAAAGCCAGATTTTGGTGGGCCCAAATCGGCTAGGGTTCCGCACATATCCTCTTCAGGAGGTGTGGGGCCTACCACTGAGGGAGGTCATCCAATGACCAGTAGGGACACCATGGCAATGATGTGCATTCAGCCATGGTGTGCGCAAGAGCCACTATCGAATCAGCATGGCCCAAGCACTTATGGCCCATGAACGTAGCACATCACACATCCATACATCACATGCAGGGAAGAATTGATCTAATCAATTAAATATCTGTAAAGCCCATTTGAAGCCCAATTTAAACCATAATTTTAACCATTAATATTATCTAGGTATATGGGCTGAATTAGGGTTGATCAGTTTGGCCCATACAGCTTTATCCGCGAAGTGGGCTTTTAGTAGTTTTAACAACTTAAAACTAGGCCTTTACAGGTTGGGCCGAATTAAACATTTAATTAATTATCAATCCTCAGACCCATTAGTGGGAAAGATAGGGCCGACATTCAGCCTTGATCGAACCCTAGATTTGGTCCAACCAGTTTGGACCAATCTGGTTCGAATGGGTCTAGGGTTTGATCTTTAATTAAAGATTTAATTCAAGAATTAATCTGAAATTAAATACTGATAAAAGATCAAACAAGAATCAGTCAGATAGAGCTATTCGCACATTCCATCCTACAAAACAGTGGTTAGATCCCAGTTTGTAGTTTCTCAAACTGGAAATCGCAAGTAGCGTTTTTCCCATTTGCGAAATCTCCTTCCTACGCCGCCAGCTTTGATCCAAAACAAAATAAATAGAAATCCTAATTTTCTATTAATCTTACATCAGATCGAATCCTATACATTCAATCTAGAAAATAAAAAAAAATTATTTACAGACTAGAATGAATGAATAGAAACTGCAAATCACAAGTTCACTGCACCAATCAAGATTTAGATCTCCAGTTGTACGAATAGCCCATAAATCAAGAAAATAACAAAGAACAATTCTAAATAAATTCCAGATTTATAAAATTTAATTTCAGATCATTCGCCCATTAACTGGGAACAAATTTCCCAAAAATACCCTTAAACTGCGCAAATCGGGTAGAACACCTTCTGCGTATTTGCGCAGGTTCCAGATTAGGTTTGTTTGGTTCAAAACATGAACCGATGCTCTGATACCACTGAAGGGAGTGAGAGATCCATCAGATGGATGCCCAAACTTGCTGAATAGGGTGGGCGAATTTCAAAAATTTCTCTCCCTTCAACTGGGAATCGTATTCCCTTTTTTAAAAAAATCATATTTTTCAAGGATCAATCTTGAACCATAAACCGAACTAGATTTGAAACGAAATAGTAGGAGAGGGATATACCTGATACAGAGAAATAGTATCTCTCAATGGAGGAGTTCACGCCCAAAGAAGATTGCCAAAGACTGCACCCACTGAAGATGACACAGTGGATGGAGAAGCAAAATCAACAGGGTCCGTCCCATGAACCAAACTCTTCAGGAAGAATCCAATGGAGGCAGTAAGCACAACTTCCAATCAGCCTTTCACCAAAGACTGATATCAAGAACACTTCTTGGTCTTCTCCTACCAAGGAGATCGAACTAGCAGTGAGGCGGCAACTGGAGGAGAACGCAAGAGCAGAAGATGGCGCAGATCTCTTCTCTCATATAGGGATAAATTGATCCAATCAATTAATCATCTGTAAGGCCCATTTGGAGCCCATTTTAAATCCATAATATTAACCATTAATATTATCTAGGTATATGGGCCGAATGGTTCAGCCCATATAACTTTATGGGTTGAGTGGGCTTTTAGCAGTTTTAACTATTTAAAATTGGGCCTTTACAGGTTGGGCCGAATTAACCATTTAATTAAATATCAATCCTCAGGCCCATTAGTGGGAAATTAGGGCTGACTTTCAGCCTTGATTAAACCCTAGATTCGGTCCAAACAGTTTATACCAATCTTGGTTTGAATGGGTCTAGGGTTTGATCTTTAATTAAATATTTAATTTAAGAAATTAATCTGAAATTAAATACTGATAAAAGAAAATCAAGAATCAGTCAATCAGGGTTGTTCGCACAGTCCATCCTGCAAAACAGAGGTTATATCACAGCTTGTAGTTTCATAAACTGCAAATCGCAGATTGTAATTCTTCCATTTGCGAAATCTCCTTTTCTACGCCGCCATCTTCGATCCAAAATAAAATAAATAGAAATCCTATTTCTATTAATGATTACATCAGATCGAACACCAATACATTCAGTCTAAAAATAAAAAAAAAAATTATTTTACAGACCAAATGTAACAAAATAATCCTAAAACTGCAAAATCGCAGGTTCCCTACGCAAATCAAGATTTCGATCTCCTCTTGTACGAACAGCCCATAAATCAAGAAAATCATAAAGAACAATTCTAAATAATAATCAGGTTTATATAAAATTAATTTCAGATTATTTGCCCATTAATTTTGGGAACAAATTTCCCAAAACCCATATCTGCGCAAATCGGGTAGAACACCTTCTGCCCATTTGCGCAGGTTTAGATCTGAAACAAAATGGTTCAATATTGGAACCAGGGCTCTGATACCACTGAGGGGATGAGAGATCCATCCTATGGACGCCCAAAGATTGCGGAATAAGGGGGCGAATTTCAAAAATTTTTCTCTCCCTTCAACTGGAAATCGCATTCCCTATTTAGAAAATCATATTTTCAAGGATCATTCTTGAACCATAAACTGAACCAGATCTGAACCAAAGGGAGTAGGAGAGGATTATACCTGATACGGAGAAATAATATCCCCCAACGAAAGTGTTCACGCCCAAGGAAGGATCCAAAGACTGCTCCCACTGAAGATGGCGCAGTGCAGGATGGAGTAGAATCAGTAGTATTCTTCTCCAAAAATTCTATCCTTCACAAGAAACAACAGGATGGCACGTGAGCACAACTTCCTATCAATCATTTCTCAAAGAACTGATGTCAAGATTGAATTTTGACTTCTCCCACAACTAGAGATCGAACTGGCAAACAGGGGCGGCAAGAACAGGGAGGCGGCAAGAAAGAATTCTGTAGGGATGCTAAATTCTTCCTTCTGTGATTTCAGCACTCAAGAAGATGTGATATCTCATTCTTCTAAAGGCTGCCGCCCCCTCCGTTTTTTAATCCAAAGGATCAGCTCCTAATCCAATTAGGAGCTGCTTATCCAAATCATATTTGGATCAGACCTTTCTTTAGCTGATAGGGATAAACCCTTATCTCATCTGTAGATTGGATTAGCTTTCTCCTAATCTCATTAAGATGTTTCTAGATCTGAATCACATTCAGATCTGAACTCCCTAAGTGGATAGGGTCAAGACCCTATCCTATCTACTAATCCATCTCAGAATTCCCCCCATAATTAACTAATTAAATAGCCCAGTTCGAAATGGGCTTTAGGCCCATTAAGCTTATGTACTCACTTAACCTTCCTATCTGCTGCCCAGTTGGGCTTCCTTGTATGGCATGGGACCCAAGCATTGATCTACACATCAGCCACATGGGTTCGGCCCAGCCTTTGTTACAAGGCCTGGCCGAATACACTGTTATGGACAGTGCACCCCCTGAAACCCATCAAATGGGCTCTATGGGCCCAACACTTACCTAAGTGGTCCCTGGGCCAAGCCACCTTGTAACACCCAGGGACTGTGGGCAGATGCAATATTAGCCCATCAGGCATTATCCTCAATGGTCTTACACTTAACGTCTCAGCCCATAATGATCATACACTGCCCGACAAGAGAGGACCTCTCCCTCGGCTGCTAGGAACAGTGTTGCACTCTCTGCTTATATGGATCCCGGGAATTAAAACCTTCTTGCAAACATTTAGAAACCATAATATATATACTTTTATATCTCATAAAAATATATTTTGCAAAATAAATCTCAACGATTGAAATTGGTTGCCGGCAGTCTTGGTTTCCATCAGTGAGAGTGCATCCCCGATCATTACCTTTGTCCGACAAAGGGGCTGATCCAATCACTATGATCACCCACTAAGATGAATTCTCAGACTATCCCAACATACCCAGGTTTTGACCCCCGCTAAGGATCTCACTGATTGATACACCAAATACAACCCAATCCGACACATAGTGCAGTATTATAATCGAGTCTAGGGGTCGGGTGTAACTTTTCAGTTTTGCCCATCAATATCCAAGGTCCAGGGCAATACTGGAAATCTGGTCCAATTCAAAGATTCACCCTGGCAGCTGCGACAGGCCACCCCAACTGACTTGGTGGCACCACAGTGTCAGCCTTGTCAGGGTAGGTCTCCCCAGACCGACCCACTGGCTGTGAACATTCTAAACTTACACGAGTCTCATTAAGTGTCCAGTTTAAGGGTATTGCACAGAAACAAACCAAGGGAACATGAATCAAATATGCACTTTTATTCATTTACAATAAACTCATAAAGTACATCATTATGATTGAAGCTAAGGGCATACAAAACTATCTAACAGCTCCCACTTGCACATAGGTCCAGTCAGGTACAAGCCAGAGTCCCATGCTTTCCACGTGTTTCTCAAACACTTTCTGTGATAGTGGCTTCGTCAATGGGTCTGCTACATTTTCCGCTGACGCTAATTTCGGAATCAGGACGTCCCCTCTACCAACAATCTCCCGCAGTACGTGGTACTTCCTCTTGATGTGCTTCAACTTCGAGTGGGCTCATGGCTCACTCGTGAACGAACGAACTTGTTGTCACACAACAATGGGATGGGTGATGTGCTGGATGGAATTACTCCCAACTCGTGAACGAACTTCTTTATCCACATGGCTTCTTTGGCAGCCTCACTTGCGGCAATGAACTCGGCCTCGGTCGTGGAGTTTGCAGTGGACCCCTGTTTCCAGCAAACAGCACACGATCCTATCGTGAAAACATATCCATATGTAGATTTTCTATCATCTGGATCCGACTGAAAATCGACATCTATATACCCTTGGGTCTGTAGTGAGTTACCGTCGAATACTATACAAAACTCTTTTGTCTTTCGAAAGTACTTAAGTATGTTTTTCACAGCAGTCCAGTGCACCTGCCCTGGGTTGGCCTGAAATCTGCTTACTACACTCACTGCCTGAGCAATGTCAGGACGAGTGCACAGCATGGCATACATGACGCTCCCTACGGCAGAGGCATAGGGAAAGTCTTTCATGCCATCAATCTCCTTAGAAGTCTTGGGATACATCTTCTTGGAGAGAGTGACTCCGTGCCTGAAAGGAACATTTCCTTTCTTGGAGTTTTCCATGCTGTATCTTTTGACTATTTTGTCAATGTAAGCAGATTGGGATAATCCTATTATCCGCTTCGATCTATCTCTATAGAGTCGAAGACCCAGTATATAGGAGGCTTCTCTAAGGTCTTTCATAGAGAATTACTGTGAAAACCATACTTTCACCGTAGTTAACATTCCTACATCATTCCCAATGAGTAGAATGTGATCTACATACAGAACCAAGAAAATAACCTTATCTCCACTGTACTTCCTGTAGACACAGGGTTTATGCAGATTCTGCTCGAAGTCAAACGATTTGATAGCAGAGTCAAAATGAATGTTCCAACTTCTAGAAGCTTGCTAAAGTCCATAAATGGATCTATTAAGTTTACATACCATGTTCTCCTGACCTGCAGCAATGAAGCCTTGCGACTGCTGCATATAGATATCTTCAGTAAGATCTCCATTCAGGAATGCAGTTTTGACATCCATTTGCCAAATCTCATAATCATGGTATGCTGCTACAGCTAGCAGAATCCTAATGGATTTAAGCTTGGCCACAGGCAAAAAGGTTTCCTCATAATCGATGCCCTCTTTCTGAGTGTACCCTTTCGCCACTAGACGTGCCTTGAAGGTCTCAATCCTACCATCGGGGCCCTTCTTCCTCTTGTAAATCCATTTGCAACCGATTGCTTTTACCCCAGAGGGCAGATCTACCAGAGTCCATACTCCATTGGTCTCCATTGAGTTCATCTCTGCTCTCATGGCCTCCACCCATTTCTGGGAATCTATGTCCAACATTGCTTCCGCATAAGTCACGGGATCCTCCTCACTAGTCAAGGTTTCCACCAGGTAACTATCCTAGTCATAATCATAATGGACTGGTGGCCTGGATACCCAAGTGGATCTTCAAGGTTGGTCACTACCTGGAACTTGTGGAACATCTCTCACTGCTCCTGAGCTCTCCTCATCAAGAACAACTTCCTAACAATGGGTGTCCAGGATATAGTTTGTTTCCAAGAATTGCGCATTTCGACTGTAAAACACTTTCTACTCACTTGGGTCATAGAATAGGTAACCTACAGAGCCTTTTGGGTAGCCTACAAATAGGCAACGGCTGGTCTTGGATTCCAACTTGTTTGCACTCGTTCTTTTATTGTGTGCTGGACAACCCCAAATTTTTAAGTGTCTGACACTTGGTTTCTTTCAGGTCCAAAGTTCATAAGGAGTATTCGGAACCGATTTGGTTGGAACCCGATTTAGCACGTATATCGTAGTCTCTAATGCGTAACCCCAAAAGGATGTGGGCAACTTTGAGTGTATGAGAAGTGACCAGACCATATCTAATAAGGTCCGGTTCCTCCTCTCTGAAACACCGTTAAGTTGTAGTGTAGCAGGAGGAGCTAATTGTGATACTATCCCATTTTTTTTTAAGTAGTCCCTGAATTCGTCAGAGAGATACTCGCCACCTCGATCTGATCGAAGGGCTTTAATTTCTCTCCCTAACTGTTTCTCGACCTCTTGTCTAAACTCTTTGAACTTTTCAAAGAATTCAGACTTGTGTGTCATTAGGTACATGTAACCATATCGTGAAAAATCATCTGTGAAGGTGATGAAATACACGTGTTGATTCCGTGTCCTAACACTCCGGGGACCACATACATCAGTATGTATTAGGTCAAGTGTGCCTGTACATCTTTTAGGCTTACCGTTAAATGGCCGTTTCGTCATCTTGCCTTGTAGGCAAGGCTCACAGGTGGGAAGATCTTCTACAGTTAGAAAATCCAAAGGACCATCCTTTACCAACCTTGTGATTCGGACCATCCTTTACCAACCTTGTGTTTCGTCATCTTGCCTTGTAGGCAAGGCTCACAGGTGGGAAGATCTTCTACAGTTAGAAAATCCAAAGGACCATCCTTTACCAACCTTGTGATTCGGTCAACACCGATGTGGCCAAGTCGATAATGCCACAGACACGTGGGATTAACTGTATCACGGGCTCTCTTCTTGGGGATTTCAGCCGACGTAGTTTCGGTTATGTTAGTTTCTAGAGAATGATGTAGAACATAGAGACCGTTCTCCAGTTCCCCGTATGCGATGAATCTGTTATTTCTTTTAATAGTAATCGTATTACTAAAGAAGACAGAATAACCATCTACACACAGTTTTGAGACATAAATCAAAATTCTCCTTAAATTTTGTACATAAAGACAATCTCTCAGTACAATAGTTCCTTCTCTAAAAAGTAACTCCACGGTTCCTATGGCCGCAGCTGAAACAGTTGCAGTAGTCCCCAAGTAGAGTGTGATTTCTCCTTCACTCAGCTTTCTGCTTACCTTGAACCCCTACAATGAGTTACACGCATGAGTTAAAGCCCTGGAGTCAATACACCAGAACGCAGAAGCTACCAATAAATTGGTTTCTATAACACAAGTTTCGAAATTACCTTTCTTGGATTCCAGGTAGGCAGGACAGTTCATTTTCCAGTGGTCGATCTTCTTGCAGAAGTGACAGGCATTCGATGCTTTGTCTTTCTTCTGCTTCTTGCTCTTAGTGGCTTTCTTCTGAGGCTTCTTTGCCTTCCCCTTTCTCTTGCCTGTCTTGCCAGATTCAACAAGCATAGCTACAGGCTCATCCTTTCTAATCAGTTCTTCAACACTTTGCCACATATTGCTGAGCTCTTGCAAACTGACATTCAACTTGTTCATGTTATAGTTCATAATGAACGGATTAAAGGAAGGAGGCAAAGAATTAAGGATAGCATCTATCTAGGTCGCAAGGTCCAGCCCGGATCCAAGATCCTCCAGTTCGTTGATATATCCCATCATCCGAAGACAATGGTCGTGAACCTGTTGGCCCTTGGTCATCTGTGCGGTCATGAACTGTTTCAAGACCTTTTGTCAAGTAGAACGATTCTGCTCTTCATACATCGTCCTGAGACTAGCCAATATGTCCTTGGAAAGTTCGATCTGATCGACTTGCCTCTGTATTGGGTTGTCCAAGGAGGCGATGATGTAACTCCGGGCAAGGGAGTTTTTCTCCCATTCCTGATAGTCTCTCCTTCGGGCCTCAGAAGCCCTATCACCCGGATGCTCCGGGGCAGGATTCTTTGCCACTTTGTCTAGCTTTTCAGAATCTAGGACCAGCATAAGGTTCCTGTACCCGTCGGCATAGTTTGGGCCCTTCAACTTGTTGTCATCAAGCAATTTTGCAAATGATCCGTTTGCCATTTTCTGATAAAAGAGCAAACATTAGTCCATAACCATATTTGATTCATGTTCATTTCATAGATATGGATTTTAATCTACGTTCCATTTCCATTTATTCATCTCTGAGATTTCCCTCCTTTCTCAGTGACGGAGACTACGGGTTGTCTCTGGAAATGTGGGAAATCACATAGTGTGCATGGAGCCAATTGTTTCAGCTGCATAACCCCACCACCTTTCTATTAAGGATCTTATCCACTCATCATATGAATTTTCCCTTTGGCCTCTGTCAGACAAGTTTCAGAGCCGTTTTCAGGTAAACCTTTCTGTCCAGTGAGTGCTTACCCATCATATTCGTGAACGCTAAGGTACCGTGAGAGAGTTTCCATTTTCTAGTGAAGCCCCCTCCCACATCGGTCTATGACTCCCCTATCATCTTATGAAACACTTAGACAAACCCAACAACAAATGGATAGCCCATTTTCTGGTGTGTTTCCTCATTACTGAAGGACCCATCCTCATGCTAATGATGGAAGGCCTTTAGAGAGTTCATCATATGAATATCCGTATCACATGCACTCATATTAGTTAGAGGGAACAATTAATTATGACCTAGTTCTAATTTTAGGTCAGACCAAAGTGGCTCCCACTGACTTTCATAAAGCCAGATTTCGGTGGGCCTAAATCGGCAAGGGTTCCGCACGTGACCTCTCGATGAGGTGTAGGGCCCACCACTGAGGGAGGTCATCCAATGACCAAAAGGGACACCATGGCAATGATGTGCATTCAGCCATGGTGTGCGCAAGAGCCACTGTCGATTGAGCATGGGCCAAACACTTATGGCCCATGTACGTAGCACATCACACATCCATACCTCTCATTCAGGGATAAATTGATCCAATCAATTAATCATCTGTAAGGCCCATTTGGAGCCCATTTTAAATCCATAATATTAACCATTAATATTATCTAGGTATATGGGCCGAATGGTTCAGCCCATATAGCTTTATGGGTTGAGTGGGCTTTTAACAGTTTTAACTATTTAAAACTGGGCCTTTACAGGTTGGGCCGAATTAACCATTTAATTAAATATCAATCCTCAGGCCCATTAGTGGGAAAATTAGGGCAGACTTTCAGCCTTGATTAAACCCAAGATTCGGTCCAAACAGTTTGAACCAATCTTGGTTTGAATGGGTCTAGGGTTTGATCTTTAATTAAATCATTAATTCAAAAAAAATAATCTGAAATTAAATACTGATAAAAGAAAATCAAGAATCAGTCAATTAGGGCTGTTCGCACAATTCATCCTACAAAACAGAGGTTAGATCACAGTTTGCAGTTTCATAAACTGTAAATCGCAGATTGTAATTCTTCCTATTGCGAAATCTCCTTCTTTGCGAAATCTCCTTTTCCGCGCCGCCATCTTCGATCCAAAATAAAATAAATAGAAATCCTATTTCTATTAATGATTACATCGGATCGAATACCTATACATTCAGTCTAAAAATAAAAAAAAAATTATTTTACAGACCAAATGTAACAAAATAATCCAAAAACTGCAAAATCGCAGTTTCCCTGCGCAAATCAAGATTTCGATCTCCTCTTGTACGAACAGCCCATAAATCAAGAAAATCATAAAGAACAGTTCTAAATAATAATCAGGTTTATATAAAATTAATTTCAGATTTTTCGCCTATTAATTTTGGGAACAAATTTCCCAAAACCCATATCTGTGCAAATCGGGTAGAACGCCTTCTGCCCATTTGCGCAGGTTTAGATCTGAAACAAAATGGTTCGAGATTTGAACCAGGGCTCTGATACCACTGAGGGGATGAGAGATCCATCCTATGGACGCCCAAAGATTGTGGAATAAGGGGGCGAATTTCAAAAATTTTTCTCTCCCTTCAACTGGAAATCGCATTCCCTATTTAGAAAATCATATTTTCAAGGATCATTCTTGAACCATAAACTGAACCAGATCTGAACCAAAGGGAGTAGGAGAGGATTATACCTGATACGGAGAAATAATATCCCCCAACGAAGGTGTTCACGCCCAAGGAAGGATCCAAAGACTGCTCCCACTGAAGATGGCGCAGTGCAGGATGGAGTAGAATCAGCAGTATTCTTCTCCAAAAATTCTGTCCTTCACAAGAAACAACAGGATGGCACGTGAGCACAGCTTCCTATCAATCCTTTCTCAAAGAACTGATGTCAAGATTGAATTTTGACTTCTCCCACAACTAGAGATCGAACTGGCAAACAGGGGCGGCAAGAAAGAATTCTGTAGGGATGCTAAATTCTTCCTTCTGTGATTTCAGCACTCAAGAAGATGTGATATCTCATTCTTCTAAAGGCTGCCGCCCCCTCCTTCTTTTTTAATCCAAAGGATCAGCTCCTAATCCAATTAGGAGCTGCTTATCCAAATCATATTTGGATCAGACCTTTCTTTAGCTGATAGGGATAAACCCTTATCTCATCTGTAGATTGGATTAGCTTTCTCCTAATCTCATTAAGAGGTTTCTAGATCTGAATCACATTCAGATTTGAACTCCCTAAGTGGATAGGGTCAAGACCCTATCCTATCTACTAATCCATCTCAGAATTCCCCCCATAATTAACTAATTAAATAGCCCAGTTCGAAATGGGCTTTACGCCCATTAAGCTTATGTACTCACTTAACCTTCCTATCTGCTGCCCAGTTGGGCTTCCTTGTATGGCATGGGACCCAAGCATTGATCTACACATCAGCCACATGGGTTCGGCCCAGCCTTTGTTACAAGGCCTGGCCGAATACACTGTTATGGACAGTGCACCCCCTGAAACCCATCAAATGGGCTCTATGGGCCCAACACTTACCTAAGTGGTCCCTGGGCCAAGCCACCTTGTAACACCCAGGGACTGTGGGCAGATGCTAAATTAGCCCATCAGGCATTATCCTCAATGGTCTTACACTTAACGTCTCAGCCCATAATGATCATACACTGCCCGCAAGAGAGGACCTCTCCCTCGGCTATTAGGAACAGTGTTGCACTCTCTGCTTATATGGATCCCGGGATTTAAAACCTTCTTGCAAACATTTAGAAACCATAATATATATACTTTTATATCTCATAAAAATATATTTTGCAAAATAAATCTCAACGATTGAAATTGGTTGCCGGCAGTCTTGATTTCCATCAGTGAGAGTGCATCCCCGATCATTACCTTTGTCCTGGCAGCTGAGACAGGCCACCCCAACCGACTTGGTGGCACCACAGTGACAACCTTGCCAGGATAGGTCTCTCCAGACCGACCCACTGGCTGTGAACATTCTAAACTAACACGAGTCTCATTAAGTGTCCGGTTTAAGGGTATTGCACAGAAACAAATGAAGGGAACATGAATCAAATATGCACTTTTATTCATTTACAATAAACTCATAGAGTACATCATTCTGATTGAAGCTAAGGGCATACAAAACTATCTAACATTAAGAGGATCGCTTGTTTTCCGATTAACTAATAGTAGGAAGATGCAGGAAAATAATTCCTACGATGAATATCCAAAGTCTGAATTGATTTATCATTGCATCAATGAACAGTAGCGTGATTCTGATGGTGGATGTTATCGTAGACCAAGATTCGTTTCTTGATTTTTCATTTAAATTTCGTTCTTTTTAATTTTGATTTTCTTTATTTTAAATCTGATTTTCGTTACATACACCCCCCCTCCATATTTGATTCACGTAGCACATAATTCAGGTTAGATACTCCTTATGGGAACGATCCCTACTCGCACTACTACATTCCATCTTTACGAGTAGAGGCTTATTTTTGGGTGCCTACGACAACACACCAAATTTTGGCGCCGTTGTTGGGGTGTTTTCTAATCAGTTTTTGTGCTTCTCGTGAACATTGTTTCCTTCTTGAAATTTTCGAAAAAAAAAATAGTATTGTTTGTGTTTTTGCATAGATTATTTTCTGTTTTGTTTGTTTCTTTTCATCATTCTAGGTTTTCTTTTATTATTATTATTATTTTTTTATGGTATGTTGTTTAGGGTTTATTAGGTTTCCCGTAATTTATGCCTGTAACCTGATTCTCTAAGAAAGGTAATTTGCAATTCGATCCGGAAATAGAAGGGACTTTGTGCAGGTTAAGGAGAGAAGCTCGGAGTCATTCCGAGGAGAATGATCCAGCCTTTGATTCTCTATTTGTTAGTGGATCTGATTTGAGAAAAGAGGACATCATGGCCAGAAATCGAACCTTGAAAGAGCTTGCTGCATCAAATTTAAATCAACAACCTTTATGCATAACTTTCCCTGCTTTAGATGCTGATGTTAATTTCAAATTAAAATCTGGATTGATACATCTCTTGCCCATTTTTCATGGTCTTGCAAGTGAGGATCCTCACAAGCACTTGAAGGAGCTGCATGTGGTATGCACGAGCATGAAACCCATGGGGGTAACTGAAGAACAAATCAAACTGAGAGCCTTCCCGTTTTCTCTGAAGGATTCAGCTAAGGATTGGCTCTATTATC
The DNA here is from genome assembly GCF_055504915.1 of Nelumbo nucifera. Taxonomy (NCBI): domain Eukaryota; kingdom Viridiplantae; phylum Streptophyta; class Magnoliopsida; order Proteales; family Nelumbonaceae; genus Nelumbo; species Nelumbo nucifera. The sequence goes on along the minus strand of NC_142656.1, from coordinate 39,461,609 downwards.
TACCCTCCAGGAGTATTACCACATGGAACGAGATGAAGAGGTTATTCCTAGAAAAGTACTTCCCAGCTTCAAGGGCGGCCAATATCAGAAAAGAAATCTGCGGAATAAGGCAATACAATGGGGAGTCCCTACATGAATACTGGGAACACTTTAAGAAGTTATGTGCAAGCTGTCCCCATCATCAAATCAGCGAACAACTACTTATTCAATATTTTTATGAGGGACTTCAACCCACTGATAGGAGCATAATTGATGTTGCTAGTGGAGGAGCTTTAGTAGATAAAACTCCCGAGGCCGCGAGAAATTTGATTGCAAATATGGCGGCCAATTCTCAGCAGTTTGGCTATAGGCTTAACCCTCCAGCAAAGCATGATAATGAGGTAAATATCTCTTCCCTAAAACAACAAATTGCAAGTCTGACCTCTCTTGTCCATCAAATGGCTGTAGGTAACATGCAAACGGTGAAGGCTTGTGGAATATGTTCGACAGTAGAGCATCCAACGGATATGTGCCCAACTCTTCAAGAGGAGCCCATTGAACAAGTAAATGCGGCAGGTGGTTTTCTAGGGCAACCACAAAGGAAATATGATCCCTATTTGAGCACGTATAATCCGGGATGGAGGGATCACCCCAATCTCAGCTATGGGAATCCACAAAACCGCCAAACTTTCCAGCAATATCAACCGAACCCCCTTAGACAACAGCCAACCCAAACTTCTGATTCAGGTATGTCTTTAGAGAATATTGTTAAATCTCTTGCCACTAAAATACTTTGTTATTTCAACAGGAGACGAAACAATTTCAGCAAGAGACGAGGGCTAGTATCCAACGTTTGGACAATCAGATGGGCCAAATGGCGATGACAATTAGTCGGTTAGAGGCACAAAGTTCAAGGAAATTACCCTCTCAAACGGTTGTGAATCTGAAAAAAATGTAAGTGCCATCGTTTTGAGAAGTGGTAAAGAGTTTGAGACTCCAGCAAGAGCTGCCCCCGCAGTGTTGAATCAAGGAAAGGAGAAAGACATCGTTCCCGATGACGATGAAGTACCTAAGCGTAAGTTTCCTCCCCTTTCTAATTATAAACTGGTACCTCCTTTATCTAATGCTTTAGTAGGAACGAGGAAAGATGAGCAGTTCAAAGAATTTTATGAAACTTTCTGTAGATGCGAGGCAAATACCTCCCTTTTTAATGCTCTTAAACAAGTACCTCATTATGCTAAATTCCTGAAAGAATTGTGTACACATAAGAGGAAACTGAAACTGAAAGGATGTGAAAAGGTGAGAGTAGGGGAGAATGTTTCTGCGGTCATTAAAAAACTCCCTACAAAGTGCAAAGATCCAGGTATGTTCACTATCCCCTACACGATAGGTAACACTAGAATTGAGAAGGCCATGTTAGACTTAGGAGCTTGTATTAATGTCATGCCATATTCTATATATGCTTCCTCGAAACTTGGTCCTTTAAATAAAACTAGTGTAGTGATTCAATTGGCTGATAGATCTAATGCCTTTCCTAAGGGTGTAGTTGAGGATGTTCTTGTGAAAGTACATGATTTGGTTTTTCTTGCTGATTTTTATGTGCTTGATATGAATAATGGTGATCAAACCACTCCTATTTTGCTAGGAAGACCATTTTGGAAAACATCCAAAACTAAGATAGATGTTTATAATGGCACACTCACCATGGAATTTGATGGTAAGATTGTTAAGTTTAATATTTATGATGCCATGAAATATCCTACTAATGATAATCCTGTTCATTCTGTTGATATGATTGATTCTTTAGCACTGGAAGCTTTTAAACTTGATGGGAAGGATGGGTTGGAGATTGCCATCAGTAAGCATCTTGAGAAAGAGGGGCCAATGTTGAATGCTGATTTGCAAGAAACGATTGCAACATTGAATGGTTCTCTAGAGTTTAAATAGTCAGGTAATGCTCCTTATAGTATGTTGTCAATTTCTAATGGGAGAATGTTAACCTCTGTTTTGTAGGCCGCAATTCCAGATTTAAACCCTCCCATGATGGAGGAAAGGGGAGAACACCGAAAGCTGCAACCACGAGAGCTAGAGGATCCGATTTATGATTATTAAAAATAGGGAAGTTTGTTTTTCCTTTTTCTTTTTGATTTTTTGTTTTTTTTTTCTTTTTTTTCATTTATAGTTTAGTTATTTCCACCTTTCTTTACATTTTACCTCACATTGGGGACAATGTAAGTTTTAAGTGTGGGGGAGGGGATTTAGATTAGAATTTAGGTTGTGTTTTAAAATTTGATTTAGGTCGTGTTTTTCAGCATTAAAAAAAATCTCAACACTTTTGAAATCAATTGAAACAATATTCTGGGAAAATTCTTGTGAACTAAGTAAAGAAATATGATCAGGGAGTACACCATTCATCTAAAGCCATCCCTTTTAAGCTAGTCCTAAATTCAGGTTTAAGTAAATAGGGTAAATACTTCACCATTGCCACAAACGGTAGGATGGAGCATAAAATGCACCTACCAGCCAATTCATCTGATAGTAGGACGGAGCATAAAATGCACCTACTAGCTAGCAATTCAAACAGTAGGATGGTGCATAAAATGCACCTACTGACCAAGTAATCCAAAAGTGAGATGGAGCATAAAATGCACTCTGTTTGACAGTTTTGTATGCCCTTAGCTTCAATCAGAATGATGTACATTATGAGTTTATTGTGAATGAATAAAAGTACATATTTGATTCATGTTCCCTTGGTATGTTTCTGTGTAATACCCTTAAACTGGACACTTAATGAGACTCGTGTTAGTTTAGAATGTTCATAGCCAGTGGGTCGGTCTGGGGAGACCTATCCTGATAAGGCTGATACTGTTGTGCTGCCAAGTCAGTTGGGGTGGCCTGTCTCAGCTGCCAGGGTGAGACCCTAGGCACATACAGTGTAGGATTAATTAAATCTTTGAACTGGACCAGATTTTCAATATTGCCCTGGACCTTGGAATTTAATGGGCAAAACCGTAAAGTTACACCCGACCCCTAGAATTCACCTGAGTGGGTGATCATAGTGACAGGATCAGCCCCTTTGTCGGACAAAGGTAATGATTGGGGAGATGTTGGAAACCAAGACTACTGGCAGCCGATTTCAATCGTTGAGATTTGTTTTGCAAAGTATATTTTATATGAGACATAAAAGTATATATATTATGGTTTCTAAAATGTTTGCAAAAGGTTTTAATTCCTGGGATCCATAAAAGCATAGAGTGCAACACTGTTCCTTGCAACCGAGGGAGAGGTCCTCTCTTGTCGGGCAGTGTTTGATCATTATGGGCTGAGAGGTTAAGTGTAAGACCATTGAGGGTAATACCTGATGGGCTAATCTTGCATCTGCCCATAGTCCCTGGGTGTTACAAGGTGGCTTGGCCCAGGGACCACTTAGGGTAAGTGTTGGACCCATAGAGCCCATTTGATGGGTTTCAGGGGGTGCACTGTCCATAGCAGTGTATTTGGCCAGGCCTTGTAACAAAGGCTGGGCCGAACCCATGTGGCTGATGTGTAGATCAATGCTTGGGTCCCACGCCATACAAGGAAGCCCAAATAGGCAGCAGTTAAGAAGGTTAAGTGAGCACATGAGCTTAATGGGCCTAAAGCCCATTTCGAACTGAACTAATTTAAGAAGTTAAATATGGGCAAATTCTGGGATTGGATTAGCTGATAGGATTGGGCCTTGACCCTATCCACTTAGAGAGTCCAAGATCTAAATAAGATTTAGATCTGGAAGCCTCCTAATGGGATTAGGAGAAGGCTGATCTAATCTGCAGATAAGGTAAGGGTTCTCCCTTATCACTTAAAGGGACTTCTGATCCAAATATGATTTGGATCATCAACTCCTAATGGGATTAGGAGCTGATCCCTTTAAGCTTATAAAAGGAGGAGGGGGCGGCAGCCTTTAAAGATTGATGATAAACATTCTTTTCAGAGCTGAAATCACAGAAGAAAGATTTCTGCAATCCCTACGAAAATCTTTCTTGCCGCCTCCTTCCTACAGCCGCCAGACATCCAGTTCGATCTCCAACTCTGTGGGAGAAGTCAAGATTCGATGTTGACATCAGTTCTTTGTGAAAGGATTGATAAGAAGCTGTGATCACATGCCATCCTGCTATTTCTTGCGAAGGACAGAGTTCTTGGAGAATAACACTATTGATTCTGCTCCATCCTACACTGCACCATCTTCAGTGGGAGCAGTCTTTGGATCCTTCCTTGGCCGTGAACACTTTCGTTGGGATATATTATTTCTCTGTATCAGGTATAATCCTCTCCTACTCCTTTTAGTTGAGATCTGGTTCAGTTTAAAGTTCAAGATTGGTCTTTGAAAATATGATTTTCTAAATAGGGAATGCGATTCCCAGATTGAAGGGAGAGAAAAATTTTTGAAATTCGCCCCCTTCATTCCGCAAGATTTGGGCGTCCAATCTCTCATCCTTTCACAATCACTTCCACCAAAGAGAGAAAAAGGAAAAAGATAGTGGATCGAATAAAGAGAGAAAGGAAAAAGTGTTTTCCCTAGTTTACTACCTGGTTTGTAGTAGCCAAAAACTAGATTGGTTGATGATGAGTCATGTATAACTTGGTCGTGTTGATTTAATGGTTTGGAATAGTTAACCTAGAATATTTGTGGAGAAAGATGAAGGAGAGTTGAGTTTAAAAATCGGTAGGATAGTTAGTTTGTTCTTGTTTTATTTTTGTTTGAATTTTGTCTTGCCCGAGGATGGGCAAAGTTGAAGTGTCGGGGGATTTGATGAGACCAAAAAGAACCTTATTTTTATCCCCTAATATTCACTCTTTTACATTAATTTAGGACTTAAGTGGACTCATTACTCTTGTATTTCGATTCAGGGCAAGAAAGAAGGCAATTGGAAGAAAACAAGGCAATTCGGATGATTTTGCACAGTTTCGGCAACAGTCAGTAATCTGAGCATAACTTTCAATGCCGGACTCTGATTTGGACAATTGAAGAGGCATTAGAAATATGAAAGAAAGGCCAACAAATTGTATGTTTTGGGTTTTGACAGATTCGGTCCGCATCGAATACGAAACTGGGCCCAAAGGTAGAGCAAGTTCGCAGCCAGACCCATTTCACAGCTGAAGCCCAACTCGCAGAAGAACCTTGAAGCAGCCCAAGTTAGCAAAGCGACCCAACCCGAATTCAAGAGCCTAGAGTCCCAATTTCGAATGTAATCTTAAGAAAGAGAGTCTTATCAGATTTAAATTTTCAATTGTAATCCTAGAAAGATAAGAGATTGAGATGAGAGATAGGATAGGATAAGTTCAGATCAGATTAGGACTTTCTAAATTTAAGGTTAATCTCCTAAAGGGAGTTGGGAAACAGCCCTCTCCCAAAAGCTATATAAAGGGGGGGGGGTGGATTAGCACTGAAGACACTCAACCTTGGAGAGAAGAACTAAGCAAGCAAAGAGAAAGAAAGCAGATTTGGAGCAGCCGAACCTCTCTTTTTTCTCTCTTCTCCTCTCTTCTTCGTTCTCTGATTTTCTTGGAGTTTTTGCCATGACCATGCATGGCTAAACTCTTGTACTTTGTTAAAGGAAGCAAAATCCTTAGGATTCACCAACTGTGAGATCTAATTTAGTTTTCATTGTTTAATTCCTATTTTGGGTATCAAATGTTCTTCTATGTTTATATCTATGGTTGTTTCGTTTGATTGCTAGGAAGGCCTACTAGCTTATTATTCATTACAATCTATTGCTAAATTAGATATCAAATCCGTAATTGTTTGATCCCTCTAATCTATGAAGCAACTAGGGTTTAATGATTTGCTTCATCAGAAATTGTTAGATCCTAGGAAGAACAGTCGACTAAATTAAATGCAACCGCTTGTGCTTGTGTTGTTTAGATTCACTGATCTCTAATGCTTAATGCTATTGTTGGATTAAATTCTTAACGCTTGTTTAGGGGTTGTTCAGTAGTAAGGGTTAAGAGGATCGCTTGTTTTCCGATTAACTAATAGTAGGAAGATGCAGGAAAATAATTCCTACGATGAATATCCAAAGTCTGAATTGATTTATCATTGCATCGATGAACAGTAACGTGATTTGATGGTGGATGTTATCCTAGACCAAGATTCGTTTCTTGATTTCTCATTTAAATTTTGTTCCCTTTAATTTTGATTTTCTTTATTTTAAAACTGATTTTCGTTACATACACCCCCCTCCATCTTTGATTCACATAGCACATATTCAGGTTAGATACTCCCTGTGGGAACGATCCCTACTCGCACTGCTACATTCCATCTTTACGAGTAGAGGTTTATTTTTGGGTGCCTACGACAACACACCAATTTGCTAAGGTAATTAGGAAAAATTCCGGTGACCAAGTAGTTCACAATATCAGCATACCACGGAACCATACCTTTTATGTAAAACAATTGTTCATCAGGAAACAACTCAGAGATGGGTGAGGAGTCCTCATCTTTCATTAACCTACTTAGATGATCCGCCACCGAGTTTTCAGCTCCCTTTCGATCCTTAATCTCTAAATCAAACTATCAGAGAAAGAGTATCCACCTTATCAGCCTCGGTTTTGACTCCTTTGCTAGTAGGTATTTCAAAGCTGTATGGTCAGAAAATACAATTACTTTAGAGCCAAGCAAATATGATCGAAATTTGTCTAAAACAAACACAATAACTAGTAGCTCCTTTTCAGTAGTTGTGTAGTTGCTCTATGCAGCATTGAATGTTTTGGAAGCATAGTAGATGACGTAGCTCTTCCCATCAATTCGTTGACCTAGAACAGCCCCTATCACATAGTTGCTTGCATTGCTCATGATCTCAAAGGGCAAGTTCCAATCAGGTGGTTGAATAATGGGTGCAATTGTTAATAGCCTCTTGAGTTTGTCAAATGCTTCCTTGCACTCATCAACAAAATCGAAAGGCACATCCTTTTGCAGCAAATTGGACAATGGCAGGGCAATTTTTGAAAAATCTCTGATGAACTTGCGATAAAAACCTACATGTCCAAGAAAGGAACGAACCTCCCTAACATTTGTAGGGTAGGGTGAGCTCACAATTAAATCAATCTTGGCCTTGTCCTCTATTCCTCTTGCTGAAATAACATGTCCCAACACAATGCCTTCCTTCACCATAAAGTGGCATTTTTCATAGTTTAAGACAAGATTTGTTTCCACACACCGATTCAGAGTTTTACTTAAACTATTTAGGCAGTCATCAAACGAATCACCATAGACAGTAAAATCATCCACGAACACTTCAATGCATTTCTCAATAAAATCATAAAATATACTCATCATGCATCTTTGAAAAGTGCCTGGAGCGTTACACAAACCAAAGGGCATTCGTCTATAAGCAAAGGTGCCAAATGGGCAAGTGAATGTTGTTTTCTCTTGGTCCTCCTAGGCAAAAACAATATGATAATATCCTGAGAACCCATCGAGAAAACAAAAGAAGGCCTTACCTACTAATCACTCTAACATCTTGACGGGTTGTCAAAGCCCTCAAAATTAATACTAGCCCCACAATAAAATATTTGCAGCAAAAGTGGTATTAGGTCGAATCCCACAGGGAGCTAAACAATAATCTCTTAGCTGAATGGATAATATAATTGAGTGGGAAAATTTAATAACTAAAATTAAAAGAATAAGAAAGCAATAGAAAACTAAACAAACAAGAGAAAACCAGTCTTACCAAATTCTGGTTCAGGGGTTCGGTTCAGCCATTTGGCCATCGATCATAGGTATCTCTGGTAATTTTGAAATTCAAGCATTTAACCTTAGATTTATTAGGATAGCCATAATAAACCTTGTGTTTTCCTAATTCAGTTGACCAAACCCAGCATTCGATCAACACTTGTCACCACTCAACTAGGTACGATAGTGTTCCATGTTAAACAGTGATAGCATTAAGATTTGTGTAAACAGTTAAACCAAAATAACAATAATTGAGATAGCTGCAATTACTGAATCTTGTTCCATCGATTCCTTTAGGTTGAACCATGTTAAAACATTGGTCAAAGGCTGTTACGAACAATTGACCCAAAAAGATATTAACCTAATTGCTACTTGTACCATTATTCGTGACAATTACGGATCACCAAAATCATGGATAGCAGTAGGAAAATCAACATTAATTTAGTTTGTCAAACTAATTAACATTAGCATCCAATAAAAATATGCACAAGAATCAATGAATACTTGAATTAGAAAGCAAGAAAATAAAGTAACTACAGAACCTCACAATGACACAATCGAACCTCCCCCCTTGAACCAGAAAAAGAAGCTTAGCTGCTCATGATCTGCGCAATCTCCATGCTCGGCTTCTCCATGGCCGAACTGCTTTCTTTAGTTTCTTGATTTTCTTGATGATCTCTTGGATCTTGGAGTGAGTGATGCTAGAGCTGGTCCGCCCCCCCTCTTTATATAGCCAAAAGAGGGCTGTTTTCCAACTCCATCTAGGAGATCATCCTATCTTCAGGGAGTCTTGATATTCTTTGAACTAATCCTATCCTATCTCTTATCTAATGTTCTAATCTCAATCTTCTTATCTCTCTAGGATTACATTCAAAAATTTAGATCTGATAAGACTCTCTCATTGGAGATTACATTCGAAATTGAGACTCTTGACTCTTGATTCCGAGTTGGGCTGCTTTGATAACTTGGTCTGTTTCAAGGTACTTCTACGAGTTGGGCTTCAATTGTGAAATGGGCCCGGCTACGAACTTGTTCCGATTTCGGGCTCGTTTTCGTACTCGAGTTAGGGCGAATCTGTCAAAATCCAAAACATAAAAGTTGTGGGCCTTTCTTTCATCTTTCTAATGCTTCTTGAATTGTCCAATTCGGAGTCCGGAATTGAAAGTTATGCCCAAATTACGTACTGTCGCCGAAACTGTGCAAAATCACCCGATTTGCCCTGTTTTCTTCCAATTGTTTCTTTATTGCCCTGAATCGAAATACAAGAGTAATGAGTCCATTTATGTGATAAATGAATGTAGAAAGATGAAAATTAGGGGACCAAAATAGGGTTCTTTTCAGTCTCATCACATCTGATCGATGAAGGGTAGGGGAAAAGTGGTCCTTTCGAGTGGCCAGGTTAAGTTTTCGAAAATCTATTACTATTCGCGAGCCACTTTGTACCCTCATGGGAATTAGTTCATTATTTTGATTTTTTACTACTGTAATCCCAATTTTCTTAGGTACAACATGAATTGGACTTACCCATTTACTGTCCGAAATTGGATAAATTATCCCTTCATTTAATAGTTTAAGTACTTCTTTCATTATTGGGTTGAGTTTTCTTTGTGGTTCTCTAACAGGTTTGGTGCCATCTTCCAAAAGGATCCTATGCATGCAAATCGAGGGGCTGACCCCCTTTATGTCGGCTAAGGTCCAACCAATCGCCGCCTTATGTTCCTTTAGGACTTTGATGAGCCTCTCCTCTTGCTCCTCAGTCAACACTTTCACAATGATCACGGGTAGTGTCTCTTTTTCACCCAAGTATGCATATTTAAGATGATCAGGTAGTGTCTTTAGTTCCAACTTCAGAGCCTGCAAAACAGAATGCAGCAATTTTTTGTGAGAAAATGTTGGACTATCATAGGATGTCCGACATTGGTTCCGGACTATCATAGGATGCATCAAACTCCTCTTCCTTGTTCGATTGTGCATTGAACTCCAGTTCATCATCCATGTCCTCCTCTCCAAAGACCTCCTACACAATCGAATTGATGGTATCAATAGAGCATATCGAATGACATTCACTTGGATATTTCATTGCTTCAAAAATATTGAATTTAATGATCTCTCCGTCGAATTCGATGGAGAGGGTACCCTCATCCACATCTATTTTGGTCTTGGCCGTTTTCATGAATGGCCTGCCTAATAGAAGTGGGGCTGAACTTGTGACTGTATCCTCCTCCATCTTCATGATGTAGAAATCAGCTGGAAAAATTAAATCGTTAACCTGTATCAATACATCATCAACAATCCCTTCTGGGTAGGCATTAGAACGATCAACTAATTGAATAACAAATCTAGTTTCTTTTAAAGGACCTAATCTCAAGTTACAGTAAATCGAGTATGGCATGGCATTGATAGATGCACCTAAGTCTAGCATGGCACGCTCGATTCGTTTATTGCCAATCACACAAGGTAGGGTGAACATACCTGGATCAGCACATTTTTCTGGTAAGGTCCTCTTGATCACGGCTGAAACGTTCTCTCCAACTCTTACCTTCTCATCGATTCGTAGCCTCCTTCTGTTAGTGCATAATTCTTTCAATAATTTTGCATATTTGGGATCTATTTTATAGCATCTAACAAAGGGATATTGATCTCCACCTTCTTGAAGGTTTCTAGCACCTCTTGCTCATATTCCTCTTTCTTGGACTTCTCCAACCTACTAGGAAAGGGTGGTATAACAGCATTAGTAACCTTAGGGAGAGGGGGGTCGGATATTACATCAATGGGGTCTTCGTTTGATCCGTGTCTCTCCTCTTCCTTATCTCCCTTAGCTGCCTTTGATGGTGAGCTCGGTTGGGGCTGTAACTCCTTTCCGCTTCTCAACACTACTGCACTTGCATTCTCCTTTGGGTTGACTACCGTTTGTGATGGTAGTTTCTCAGAGTTCTGTGCCTCCAACTTGCTAATGGAAGTGCCAAGTTGGCTGATTTGGTTCCCCAAATTCTGAATGCTAGCTCTTGTTTCCTGCTGAAATTGCTGAGTGTTAATAGCTAGAGCCTTAACTATTTCATCTAATGACATATCTGAATTTGAGGGTTGGCCTTGTGCTGTGATAGGTGCTGAAAATTGGGACTGATATTTCTGCTGTCCTCTTTGGTTCCCGTAGCTTAGATTTGGATGATCCCTCCACCCCAGATTGTAGTAATTGGAGTAAGAGTCATATTTGCGTTGAGGCTGACCCAGGAATCCTCCTACGACACTTACTTGCTGCATCGATCCATCCTGTAGTGACTGACACATGTTCGTAGGATGACCAGGGATCGAACAAATACCACACACCCTGGCTGTTTGCAATTGTCCTATAGCCAGTTGCCTAACCAAAGCAGTTAAATCTGAAATCTGATTTTCTAAATTAGCATGACTTGCCTCATTAACACGTCTAGTGGTGCCATCTGTCCTTGCGCCGAACTGTTGTGAATTTTCGGTCATGTTGGAAATTAATTCCCTGGCCACTTCGGGTGTTTTGTTCACCAAGGCTCCTCCACTGGCTGCATCTACCATACTTCTATCCATGGGTTGGAGCCCTTCATAGAAGTATTGGATTAAAAGTTGTTCGGGTATTTGGTGGTGGACAGCTAGCAACAAGTTGTATAAACTTTCCCAATATTCGTATAGTGTCTCACCACCAAACTGCCGAACTCCACATATTTCTTTCCTAATGTTTGCAGCCCGGGATGCAGGAAAATATTTATCTAAAAATATCCTGTTCATCTCATCCCATGTACGTATTGAACCGGGAGGAAGAATATATAACCAATCCTTTGCTTTATCTTGTAAAGTAAATGGAAAAGCTATAAGTTTTACCTGGTCCTCAGTCATACCCTGTGGCTTCATGCTAGAATAGACGACATGGAATTCCTTTAGATGTTTATGAGGGTCCTCACTTGGAAAGCCATGAAAAATAGGCAATAATTGTATTAAACCAGATTTTAGTTCAAAGGCTACCTCAAGAGTGGGATATGTTATGCACAGGAGCTGTTGGTTCAAAATCGGTGCAGCCAACTCCCTTAATGTTCTCTCTCTATCAGCCATCCTTTCTTCCTCTTTGAAGATGGGTTGATCACAAGTTGGTGGATCGAAATCTGAATTCACCCTTTTAGGTGAACGATCCTTCCTTTGTTTTGCCTCATTCCTTAAACGACGGGTAGTCTTCTCAATTTTGGGGTTGTACTCGAGTTCACCTCGTTGAAAAGCACGAGTCATAAAACAAGAAGGTTAACACAAATACAAGGAAATAGCTAAGAAATTAAAGTTGCTCTCCGGCAATGGCGCCAAAATTTTGACGGGTTGTTGAAGCCCTCAAAATTAGTACTAGTCCCACAATAAAATATTTGTAGTAAAAGTAGTACTAGGCCGAATCCCACAGGGAGCTAATAGTAATCTCTCAGCCGAATGAATATTATCACTGAGGGGGAAAATTAAATAACTGAAATTAAAAGAGAGTAATAGCAAACTAAACAAGAGAAGTTAGTCTTACCGAATTCTGGTTCAAGGATTCGGGTTAGTCAATTGGCCATCGATCATAGGTAGACTCTGGTAGTCTTGCAATTCAAGCATTTAACCTTAGATTTATTAGGATAGCCATAATAAACCTTGTGTTTCCTAATTCAGCTGACCAAACCCAGCATTCGATCAACACTTATCACTACTTAACTAGGTAATATAGCGTTCCATATTAACTAGTGATAGCATTAAGCTTTGTGAAAATAGTTAAACCAAAATAACAACAATTAAGATAGCTGCAATTATCTAATCTTGTTCCATCGATTCCCTTTAAGTTAAAACATGTCAATACATTGGTCAAAGGCTGTCACGAACAATTGACCCAGAAAGATATTAACCTAATTGCTACTTGTACCACTATTCGTGACAATTATGGATCACCGAACCATGGATAGCAGTATGAAAATCAACACTAATTAATTTGTCACACTAATTAACATTAACATCCAATGAAAATATGCACAAAAACCAATGAATACTTGAATTAAAAAGCAAGATCTTAAATTAAATATAGAACCTCACAATGGCACAATCGAACCTCCCCCCTTGAACCAGAAAAGAAAAGCTTAGCTGCTCATGATCTGCGAACTCTCCATGCTCTGCTTCTCAATGGCTGAATTGCTCTCTTGGTAGCTTGAGTTGCTTGATGATCTCTTGGATCCTTGGATTGAGTGATGCTAGAGCTGGTCCGCCCCCCTCTTTATATAGCTAGAAAGTCCTGATCTGTTTTGAACTAATCCTATCCTATCTCTTATCTCATGATTTGATCTCAATCTTCAAATCTCTCTAGGATTACATTCAAGACTTTAGATCTGATAAGACTCTCTCTTTCGAGATTACATTCGAAATTGGGAATCTTGGTTCTTGAATTCGAGTTGGGCTGCTTGATAACTTGGGCTGCTTCAAGGTTCTTCTGCGAGTTGGGCTTCAGCTGTGAAATGGGCCTGGCTGCGAATTTGCTATGACTTCGGACCCAGTTTCGTGTTCGATGCGGACTGAATCTATCAAAACCCAACTCATAAAAGTTGTGGGGCTTCCTTTCATCTTTCTAATTCCTCTTGAATTGTCCAAATCGGAGTCCGGAATTGCGAGTTATGCCCAGATTAACTATTGCCGAAACTATGCATAATCACCCGATTTGCCCTATTTTCTTCCAATTGCCTTTTTGCTTGCCCTGAATCGAAATACAAGAGTAATGAGTCCAATTAAGTGCTAAAGTGATGTAAAAAGATGAATATTAGGGGACAAAAATAGGTTTCTTTTTAGTCTCATCAAGTTCTCATTTTCTAGTGAAGCCCCTCCCACATCGGTCTATGACACCCCTATTATCTTATGAAACACTTTGACAGACCCAACAACAAATGGATAGCCCAATTTTAAGGTGCATTTCCTCATTATTGAAGGACCCATCATCGTGCTAATGACGGAAGGCCTACCTTTAGAAAGTCCATCATATGGATCTCCCTATCACATGCACTCATATTACTGGAGGGAACAAGTAATTACGCCCTACTTAATTTAGGTTAAACCAAAGTGGCTCCCACTGACTTTCATAAAGTCAAACTTTTGTGGCCCAATTCGGCTAGGGTTTCTACATACAACCCCTTTCAGGATTTTGGAGCCCACCACGAAGGGTAGGGTCATCTAATGACCGTAAGGGACACCATGGCAATGATGTGCATTAAGCCATGTTGTGTGCAAGAGCCACTATCGTATCATCACGGGCCAAATGCTTATGACCCATGGTCATAGCACATCAAACATCCACACATCGCATGTAATGGAAGAATTGATCCAATCAATTACTTGTTGTAAAGCCCATTAACAAGCCCAATTATAATTGATAATTATAAATATATAACCCTAGCAAGTGTACTAGTTATCAAGTAGTATAATAATATCGTTCCCACGGGGATTTAACAAAATAAGTATTAGAATCACAGTTTTCCCTAATTATTTGGACAATCGAAATTTGGAATTGAGCAAGAACCACTGATAATAAAACTGGAGCAAAGAATATAAAAGCAAGGGTGATCACTAATCGAATATGCAAATGATGAATCACTAGGACCTTTGGTCCACCTAACCAATGTAATGAATATTGATGGGTTCGATTAACCAAGATTAATTGTTATTCTCATAAGCTGAAGTTTTTCCCAATTTTATTTAATATTCTTTCCCAAGATATATTAAACCTATTTCTATCAAGTAACCCCTCGATTCCTCGACTAGAGTTCTCAATAATAGAAATGCATTAAGTGCAAGAAAAACTCAAATATTCAAATGAATCATGTGTATATATCCCTATATACCATTCAATTCACACCATGAATTACGTGGTCGAGTATATAAATTCCTCTCCCGATTCATTCATATACACCGAATCAATTAAGTGATGGTCACTCCTAATCGCATTAAGCAAATAATTCATAGACTATATGGAAATCACAATCTTGGAAAAATCATAGAGATAAAAATATATTCATTATCATGGTTAGGCTTTCCACAGTCCTAGAAAGAAAAAAATCAGTTCATGATGGAAGAATTAAAGCAAACAAAGAGAAAGAAACAACTCTTGAATTCGCCCATAGTGCTGAGATCTCCTCTTCTTGCCGCCACCTTGTTCTTGGGAATTCTTGAATTCTTGATCTCCTCCTCCACGTTTCTTGAATTCTTGGAAATTCTTGGCTGATTGCTTCTTTTCTTCTTGATTCAAATCAGGAAGTGAGTGATTGAGTGATGCCATTAGCTGGTCTGCCGGGGGGTGGTCTCCTACTTCCTCTTGAAGTTAATCTTACAAGAATGGAAAGTCATATCCTAATTCTAATCTTATCTCTTTATCTAGTGAACTCAATTCCTAGTTTGAAGGGAGGAGAGAAATTTTGAAATTTGCCCACCCTATTCCGCTGCATTCTTGGCATCCATACAATGGATCTCTCCCTCCTTTCACCATGTATGTAGCATATCACACATCCATACATCACATGCAAGGATTGAATTGATCCAATTAATTAATATCTGTAAAACCCTATTAAAGCTCATTTTAAACCATAATATTATCTAGGTATATGGGCTGAATAGCAGTTAGCAGTTCGGCCCATATAGCTTTTCTACAATTAGTGGGCTTTTGCAGTTTTAACACCTTAAAACTGGGCCTTATAGGTGTGGGCCGAATTAAATCTCATAATTAACCATCAATCCCTTGACCCAAAAGTGGGAAATTAGGGCTGAGAATAGCCTCCATCGAACCACAGATTCGGTCCAACTAGTTTGGACCAATCTAGTTCTAATGGGTTTAGGGTTTGATTTTTAATTAAAGAAATGATCTGAAATTAAATTTACTGATAAAAAACAATCAAAAATCAGTAACAGGGCTGTTCACACCTCTCAAATCTGCAAAACAGATGTTAGATCACAGATTGCAGTTTCATAAATTGCAAATTGCAAATAGTGATTTCTCCATCTATGAAATCTCCTTCTCCAGCGCATGCAGCTTCGATCTTGAATTAAATAAAATAGAAAAACCCTAATTTTCTATTAATATTACATCAGATCAAATACCTATAAATTCAGTCTAAAAATTAAAAAAAAAATTATTTACAGACCAGAATGAATAGAACTGCGAAATCGCAGATTTCCTACACCATTAAAGATTTTGATCTCCTTTCTACGAACAACCCATAAATCAAGAAAATTATAAAGAACAATTCTAAATAAATTCCAGATTTATAAAAATTAATTTCAGATCATTCACCCTTTAATTGGGAACCGATTTCCTAGAAAAACCCTAATCTGTGCAAATCGGGAAGAACGCCTTCTGCCCATTAGCACGGGTTCAGATCTAGTCAATTTTGGTTCAAGATTCGAACCATGGCTCGGATACCACTGAAGGGATGAGAGATCCATCATATGGATGGCCGAACCCTGCAGGTAGGTTGGGCGAACTTTCAAAAATTTTTTTCTTTCCCATCTGGGAATCGCATTCCCTGTTTTAGAAAATCTGCATTTTCAAGGATCAATCTTGAACCAAGAATTGGACCAGATCTGAAACCAAAAGGTAGGAGAGGGATATACCTAATACGAAAAAAATAGTATCCACCAATGAAGGTGTTCACGCCTAAAGAAGTCTCCAAAGATTGCTCCCACTGAAGATGACACAGTGTAGGGTGGAGCAGAATCAGCAGTGTTCTTCTCAGGAACCAAATCCTTCAGCAAGAATTCGATGGAGGCAGTGAGCATGACTTTAGATCAGCCTTTCTCCAAAGATTGATATCAAGAACTATTCTTGATCGCTCCTACAAAACTGGAGATTGAACTAGCAGTAGGCGGCAACTGGAGGAGAACGCAGGGAGAAGATGGCACAGTCACACTGTTGTTGTCTTCTCTCTGTGTGATCTGAGATATGATCTCTGGGATGTTGGGATGAACTGAATGATTCGCCCCCTCCTTTTATAGACTTAAAGAGATCAACTCCTAATCCCATTAAGAGTTTCCTGATTCAAATCTTTATTTGAATCTGGACTCTCTTTAAGTGATAGGATAAATCCTAATTCAGATCTGGACTCTCTGAGTGGATAGGGATAACTCCCTATCATATCTGCTGATCCAATCCCAAATCCGCCCCTCTCTTTAATTAGTCTAAATAAACCAGTTCGAGATGGGCTTTAGGCCCAATAAGTCTTATGACCTCAGTGGCCTTCCAAACTGCTGCCCAGTTGGGCTTCTTTGTATGGTGTGGGACCCAAAAATTGATCTACACATCAGCCACATGGGTTCATCACAGCCTCTGTTACAAGGCCTGGCCGAATACACTATTACGGACAGTGAACCCCCTGAGCCCATCACATGGGCTCTAATGGGCCCAACACTTACACTAAGTGGTCCCTGGGCCAAACCACCTTATAAAAACCTAGGGACTGTGGGCAGATGCAAGATTAGCCCATTAGGTATTACCCTCAGTGGTCCCTGGGCCAAACCACCTTAACCTCTCAGCTCATAATGATCAAACACTGCCCGACAAGAGAGGGCCTCTCCCTCGGTTGCAAGGAACAGTGTTGCACTCTCTACTCACATGGATCCTGAGAATTGAAACCTTTTTGCAAACATTTTGGAACCATAACATATATATATGTATATCCATTTATAAATATATTTTGCAAAACAAATTTCAATGATTGAAATCGGCTACCGGTAGTCTTGGTTTCCACCAGAGAGAGTGCATCCCCGATCATTACCTTTGTCCGACAAAGGGGTTGATCCTGTCACTATGATTAGCCACTCAGATGAATTCTTGAACTATCCCAACATACCCAGGTTTTGACCCCCTCTAAGGAACTCATTGATTGGCATATCAAAGACAGCCTAATCCGACACCTAGTGCAGTATCATAATCGAGTCTAAGGTGATAGCTATAATTATATAACCCTAGCAAGTGCACTAATTATCAAGTAGTATAAAGATATTGTTCCCACGAGAATTTAACAAAATAAGTATTAGAACTATAGCTTCCCTCAATTATTTGGACAACCGAATTTTGGATCCGACAATAGGAACTACTGAAAATTAAAGATAGAAAAAGAAAAAAGATAAAAAGAAAGACAATCAATGATTGAACTTGCAACGATTTAACTGAAAGTGCCAGGACTATTGGTCCACCTAACCTTTCCAATGAATATCAATTTATTAAATTAACCAAGATAATTTGTTATTTTCATAAGCTGAAGTTTTTCCCAATTTATTTAATATTCCCTCCTAGGATATATCAAACTTACTTCTATCAAGTAACCCTTCGATTCCTCGACTAGAGTTCTCGAGATAGAAAGTGCATTAAGTTCTATGAAAAACCGGTATCATCAGATGAATCATGTATATATATTCCTATATACCATTCAATTCACACTATGAGCTATTTAGTCTATTATATGAATTCCTCTTCCAATTCATCCACATAAACCAAATCAACTAAGAGGTGGCCAAACTCCTAATCGCATTATGCATAATAACTCATAGACAATATGAAAATAAAAACAACTTGATTGAATTAAATAAAATAACTCATATGATCTATTTTTGGTTCAAGACTTGAACCTGGCTTTGATACCACTGAAGGGATGAGAGATCCATCATATGGATGGCCAAACCTACAGGTAGGTTGGGCAAAATTTCAAAAATTTCTCTCTCTCCCATGTGGGAATCACATTCCCTATTTTAGAAAATCTGCATTTTCAATGATCATTCTTGAACCTAAACCGAACCAGATCTGAAACCAAAAGGTAAGAGAGAGATATGAAGGGATGAGAGATCCATCCCACGGACGCCCAAAAATTGCGGAATAAGGGGGCGAATTTCAAAAATTTCTCTCCCTTCAACTGGGAATCGCATTCCCTATTTAGAAAATCACATTTTCAATGATCATTCTTGAACCATAAACTGAACCAGATCTAAACCAAAAAGATGAGAGGATTATACCTGAATCAGATCTCACCCTGGCAGCTGAAACAGGCTATCCCAACACTTGGCGGCACATTAGTGTCAGCCTTAGCAGGATAAATCTCCCCAGACTTATACAATATGTACTTTATTCACTTACAATAAATGTCATAATGTACATCAATTTGATTGGAGCTAAGGGCATACACTGTCTAACAAAAATGGCAATGAACCTTGTCTGACACAGGCCAAAGGGAAAGCTGATACGATGAGTGGATATGATCCTTCACAGAAATGTGGTGGGGTTATGCAGCTGAAACAGTTGGCTCCATGCACCCTATGTGATTTCCCACGTTTCCAAAGACATAATTTGTAGTCTCCGTCACTGAGATAGGAGGGAAATCTCGGAGATGAACAAATGGGAGTGGAACATAGATTAAAAGCCATATATATGTGAATAACATGAATCAAATTAGGTTGTGGACTAATGTTTGCTTTTTACCAGAAATGGCAAATGGACAATTCTCTAAGTTGTTAGATGACAACAAACTTAAGGGACCTAACTATGCTGACTGGTATCGTAATCTTTTGCTAGTCCTAACGTCTGAAAAATTAGACAAAGTAGCTAAGAATCCTGCCCCGGAGCGTTCGGGTGATAGGGCTTCTGAGGCCCAAATGAGGGACTACCAGGAATGGGAAGAGAAGAATTCCCTAGCCCGCTGCTACATCATTGCCTCCTTGGATAATCCGATACAGAGATAGTTCAATAAGATTGAATTGTCCAAGGAAATATTGTATAGTCTAAGGACGATGTATGAGGAGCAGAATCGTTCTACTCGTCAGAAGGTCCTAAAATAGTTCATGACTGCACAGATGTCCAAGAACCAGCAGGTTCATGACCATTGTCTTCGGATGATGGGTTCAAGATTTGAATTTGGCTCTGATACCACTGAAGGGATGAGAGATCCATTCCATGGATGCCCAAAGATTGCGGAATAAGGGGGCGGATTTCAAAAATTTCTTTCCCTCCAACTGGGAATTGCATTCCCTATTTAGAAAATCACATTTTCAAAGATCATTCTTGAACCATAAACTGAAACCAGATCTGAACCGAAAAGAGTAGGAGAGGATTATACCTGATACGGAGAAACAATATCTCCCAATGGAGGTGTTCACGCCCAAGGAAGGATCCAAAATCTGCTCCCACTGAAGATGGCGTAGTGCAGGATGGAGCAGAATTAACAATGTTCTTCTCCAAGAACTCTGTCCTTCGCAAGAAACAACAGGATGCCACGTGAGCACAGCTTCCTATCAATTCTTCCTCCAAGAACTGATGTCAAGATCAAATCTTGACTTCGCAAAAAATATATGAATACCCATAAACAATGAACTGAAATAAAAATCAATTAGATCTCACAATGCTTACAGAATCAAGGCTTCCCTAACCCTTCAACCAGAAATAAAAACATACAGACACCTCATGATGAAATCGCAGCTTCCAGATGAGAAAGGGGGGCGAACTCTTGCTTCTTCCTCCTTGGTTGCAGATTTCTCTCTCTGAAGACTGAAGCTCTCTTGGAGGAAATTGATGCCTTGGGTGCTGGTCCGCCCCCCCTTTATATAGATTTGGGGAGAGGGCTGCTCTCCAACTCCCTTAAGGAGATTATCCTCAAACTGGAAAGTCCTAGTCTAATTTGAACTTATCCTACCTAACTCTTATCTCTTATCTCTTATCTTTTTAGGATTACAATTTGAGAATTTAAATCTGATAAAACTCTTTTATTGAGATTACATTCAACTTCTATTCTAATGGGACTCTCGGATCTTGAATTCGAACTGGGCTTCTTTAACAATTCGGGCTTGCTTCAAGACTCTTTTGCGAAATGGGCTTCAGCTTGTGAAATGGGCCTTACTACGAAATTGCTCCGACTTTGGGCCCGAATTCGTCTTCGATGCGAATCGATTCTGCCAAGAACCAACACATAAAAGTTGTGGGCCTTTTCCTTAGCTTTCCGGTGCTTCTTGAAATGTCCAAATCGGAGTTCGGAATTGAGAGTTATGCTCATATCACTGATCGGTGCCGAAACTGTGCAAAAACATCCGATTAGCGTTGTTTTCTTCCATTCGCCTATCTGCTTGCCCAGAATCGAAATACAAGAGTAATGAGTCCAATTAGGTACCAATTAAGTGCAAAATACTAAATATTGAGGGACAAAGATATGACAAATTTTATTCTCATCAACCTCTCTCTCGGCTGCAAGGAACAGTGTTGCACTCTCTACTTATATGGATCCCGGGAATTAAAACCTTCTTGCAAACATTTTAGAAAACATTTTAGATAGTGTTGCACTCTCTACTTAACGGGTGGTCCTCTTAATTTCGAGGTTATACTCGAGTTCACCTCGTTAAGAAGCACGAGTCCGAAAACAAAAGAGGTTAACAAGAGGAAGGTAATAGCTAAGAAATTAAAGTTGCTCCCCGGCAACGGCGCCAAAATTTTGACGGGTTGTCGAAGCCCTCAAAATTAGTACTAGTCCCACAATAAAATATTTGTGGTAAAAGTGGTACTAGGTCAAATCACACAGGGAGCAAATCAGTAATCTCTTAGTCAAATGGATAAAGTAATTGTGTGGGAAAATTTAATAACTAAAATTAAATGAATAACAAACTAAACAAACAAGAGAAAATCAGTCTTACCGAATTCTGGTTCAAGGGTCCGGGTTGAATCGATTGGCCATCGATCCTAGGTACATTTCAGCATTCTTGCAATTCAAGCATTTAACCTTAGATTTATTAGGATAGCCATAATAAACCTTGTGTTTTCCTAATTCAGTTGACCAAACCTAGCATTCGATCAACACTTATCACCACTCAACTGGGTACGATAGCGTTCCATGTTAAACAATGATAGCATTAAGATTTGTGAAAACAATGATAGC